>NC_047056.1:63179446-63498242 GCF_000738735.6 Corvus cornix cornix | reverse complement strand
TGGAAGTGTTCAACTTGTGCTGTGGTGAAAGACTGGGTAGGGTGTGCAAACTTGTGCCTTTACCTTGACAGGGCAGAGAAGGGCAGTGGCATCTAGCAGAGAGACAGTGTGGCCTCTGCCCAGACCAGGGGGTGGGCCAGGGTGGGCTGAGAGCAGGAGTCCTTCACATGGTTCAGCTGTGGCCGAGGCAGCTCATCTGACTACAGCCTACTGTCAGCAAAGGGAGGTGATGATTTACCAGGGTTGGGTTTGCACTGTGCATGGGGAGACATGTACCTTGAGCAGCCTGTGGGTGTGGAGCTCTGGCCAGGTGCACCCAGGCTGAGGCATTTGGACAGGAGGATTTCAGCTGGATTCCCAGAGCACAGAAAGCACTGAATATATGCAGCAGAAGCTTTTCCGCATGTCTTTGCTTTGGTTTGTGGCACACATCTTTCTGTGCTGAACCCAGAGGTAGGGGCAGTTCTGTTCTGGGTTGTGCTGCAAGGACGCAGCTCTGAATTAAAAATCTTCCATTTTCTGTGTCCCTAGGAAGATCCCAGAGAAGCAATTGAAAACCAGGGAGCACGTGCTTTTTTCTTTTTGCTTCTTCTTATTTTAATCTACAGATTAAGCAGTATTTGCTACATACACAATTGATAGCAAAGCTATCTCTGTTGGCTTTCCCTATCCTGTCCATGTATTCCATCCAACAGAGGAAGGTGAACTGGGTTTATGGTACACAGTGAGGTCTATGCCTGCAGATCTGAACACCTGCTGAGGCAGAACAGAGGCAATAATTTATTCTGCTTTCCAGCCCCCATGGAAAAATGGGTAGACTTTTATTTTAGCCTTTTTCAATTACCTGTGCAACCAGTTCACAACATTCTGTTGGAAATACAGAAATTTTTCCATAGGCTCCTGAGTAATCTGGAACTGTGATTAGTAATGCAGCTTTGGAGTTGTTGAAATGCCCTTGGAAGATGTGCAGCATTCAACACCATACAACTTGGTGTTCTGTCTGTATGAACTACTGCCCTTTGCTCAGGCTCAACATCCCTTTTAAGATTTGTTTTGCCTAGTTTGGAATCTTGTGTCATTTGTGTCTCAGCTGAGCACCTGGCCCATCGATATTTTATATCTTCTTCATTACAAGGTACCTTGGTCTTGCTCAGACAGCTGCAGAAGCATTGGCACTTGTTAAATATTTCATACTAACTGATGAAAGTGCTCTGTGGTGTTTCATTGAGTGATGACAAAGAGATTGTCATTGAGATGATTCTGCACCCTTCCTCTGCCTCATCCAAAATAGCTTTAATTCCTGGGCAATAAATGGTATGCTTTGGTCGTAAGCAATTTCTATCTACACAGGTGGATTTTATAGTCCTTAATTAAAGGAGTTTCCATTAGTGTTGGTAAGATTTGTCCTGGAAGTATATATGTGGAGATCTTTGTATGTCTGTTCCATCTATTGTGGATAAGGTTTGGTTGGGTAAGAGGACTAAATGAAGCAGAAGATGAGAAGATGATGTCTAGAAATTCTGTCTCTGAGTGGACAAGCAGTTATGAAAATAGTGTTTGAACTAGAATTCCCCCATGGTACCAAGTAGAAGGATATGGTTTGCCTAATACCTGAAGTATGCATATTTCTCAGGGCTTAGCCAGTTGTGAATAGCATTGTTGGCTTTGGCAGATAACACAGCAAAGTGTTAAGCAATCATATGGCACTTCATCTTGATTTAAATCCACAATACAGTGGGAGTGCTGAGGTTTTTCTGTTGTTTGTATGAATAGAAATTCTGAGGGCTGGCTTTATAAACTGCTCTGAAGAAAGGAAAGCTGCCCTGGAACTGAGGAGAAGGGCAGAGGTCTGCAATTCTGTTGCCACTTCTTCCAGAGCATGGATGGGCTGCTCCTGCAGACACAGCTTGTAATGGGAAGATGAGACACTGATTTAGCTGTAACCCTGCCTGTAGCAGAGCCAGGCTTGGACACAGGATCGTGGTTCCCTGGACACAGGGAGTCAGAGGATGCTGTGGAGTGTGTCAGTGTAGTTCACCTTTCCTGTTTCCTTGCAAAATAGGATGCACTCTTCTCCAGGGAAGGAGCCATTTTCTAGAATATCAAAAACATGATGATGGTTATGGCTGGAGCAGTTCCTGCATGAGGAAAGTGTGAGGGACGGGCTGGCTCAGTCTGGGAGAATATGGCTCTGGAGGTGCTGACAGCAGCTTCTGGTACCACGGGGAGGGAGGTGGTCAAAAAGAGAGAGCTAAAGACACAGGGGGCATCAAATGGACCAAGAGGTTCAGATGGTGCACAAGGAAAAGAATCCAGGGAGGCAGAGGGTGTGGGCTGCCCACTGTGGCTGGGCCAGCTCTGCTCTGGGGGGTTCTAGCCCCAGGGGAGCCCAGCCCTGATCAGCCTCATCTGACCTTGGTGCTGAGCTGGACTAGGGACATCCTGAGCCCTGTCCAGCCTGAGTTGTCCCATGACCCTGTCATTCCAAGCTCAAAGCTGAGCCTCTGAAAAGTTGCTGTGAAGTCCTTGTAATGCATGAAAAATATAACAGGGAAGAGGAATCTTATTTAACAGACTGAAAGGCCTTTAAAGACCTTTAATAAGAAATAACAAATAGATGCTAACAACAGCATAGTGGTTTTCAGTCCCTGCCTTAAAACAGCTTGCTAATACAGTCTGCCTTACATATGGTTAAATTCAATGTTGTAAAACAACTTCTAAGTATACTGCATGTGATCTGTTTCAGGCTTCAAGTCTAATTCAGTCTGCTGCAGCTTTTGTTCACTAAAGAAAAGCTTTCTCCAAGGCACAATACAGTATAATAAAAATGCAGGGACTTCTGTAAACATGTTTTGCTAAAGCTTTAATGTGATAGTTATGTTCTTTGTTCAGAAATGAGACACTGAGACTACTGCTTTCTTGGAAGTAGGCATCATGTGCAGTGGTGTGATTTTGATGTTTAAAAGAAAGGTCCCTAAGTGGGAATGGGGTTCTTCTAATGTGTCTCACTTGTTTTTCTTCTTGGAAAGGTCAGGCATTAGAAATTCTGTTGTACCACCCTTCTGATATTTTCTTTAAATGTCTTCTCAGAAGAGCTGGATTGCAGTGAAACCTCACAGTAACGAAGTCTTCAGAGAAGACAGCCACTGACTAGACTATTATTAACACTGTGAGTTGCTTCTGTTTAACAAAAAAATACTAAAGAACTACCCCCAAAAAGTAAACTATAAGCTATTGCTTCTACAATAGATAGGGTCTCATTTAAGCAAACATCAAGCAAAAAGCTCTGCTCCATGTTGTCAAAGCTGTTTCATAAGCAGTGATTGAACATATGTTCCCTGAGTAACATAAAAGAGTTGGCATTAAGAAGCCAGTGGTGCTTTCAACCACTTCCCTTCTCTTCCCCATCATTACTCAGAAACTGTCACTAAAAGTGCTTGCTGTTTACCTCAGAGAGCTTAAAAAGGCTTAAAAAGATGAGTGTGTGACGGTTGGAGGAATATTTGTTTTTTTTCCCATTGAACTTGCATTTGTTTGCTGGAAAAGCTAGATTTGTGAAAGGAATTAAATTGAATAAAAATAATTGTCAGCCAGTTCCTAATGGGAACAACCTATTATTGATGGGTTTGGAAGGTCTCCACTTGAACAGAGATGGTGTTTATCATAAGCCATGGTGCTTTTAGGAGAAAGGATCACTGAAAAGGCAATGCTGGATTTTTCTCTTCTGAGTTGGTAGTTTTATTATTTACAGTTTGAAGAGAGAGTACATGCTGTCCACACAGTTCCTTTTATTAATGACTAACTCACTTTTATGCTCCTTCTCTCCTTACAGATTCTCATTATTTACAGGTAGCTGGAAGTAGCACTCCAAAGCAAAACAGAATAAATGGGATGGTGTGTTTATTAAACAGATTTCCCAAGAGACTCAGTGTATTGTTTCTGTTCTAGCCAGTTTTGAAACTTAAAAAAAAAAAAAAATTAAGTCAGATACTAATTAATTTAGCTTTACTGAGTATTAAAATAATTCCAAATGGAAACCTACTTGCTGTAATCCCATTTAAGGCGAGACAATTTCTTGTTTTGAGTCAATTATAATGATTCACACAGCATGGAAATTGAATGTTTTTACAGAAGCTTAGTTATGTTGAAGGGGTGTAATAAGACATTCATCTGTATATTCACTGTGTTAATTGACTGGTTAACAATCCAGCCTTTGTAGAGAGTTAAATTTTGTCATACAAGGGGAGAGCTGACAAAACTGGAGGCCTCTTTAGTAGCAGTTGGTGGTCTACAGAGCACAGAAGAAAGCTGAACAAATTTATTCAGCTGATCAATTTTGCACAACCACATGGAGTGGTATCTGCCTTATGATTCTGACAACCAAAAAAGTCAATTAAAACTTCACACCTTAATGATTTTAAAAGTTGCTTGTTCTTTAGATTTTTGTAAAACCTAGAACTGGAAGTTTGATTGCCTAAAATAAAATAAATACTCTCTGGAAGAACAGAAAGATGAGATTTAGAGGTGCACCCTTTATTAAAATGAAGCTGTTTATGGCTTAATGGCTTGATTAGTCCTTACTATAAATATTTTAACTATGCAATTTTTCCAGGCATGCATTTTGAGAGGGAATGGTAATTTATATATTTTAATCTGTATCTTGGCATCATTTCTATACCTTTTTAGAATTTAGAAAAAAAGAATGTAAGATTAGAGGTAAATCAAAGCAAAATAAAAAAAGTCAATTTAAATTTGAATGGCTCAGCACTTCCCCACCACCACTCTCCCCTCTCTTCCCAATGCTGTTCCATTTGATTAAAGCCACCAAAAAGCTGGGATTTCCAGCCCAGACCTTTCTGTATGGCTACCTTTCAGGGTAGGATTGAGTGCATTTGTTACTGCTCTATTCCTGATTGAGAACTGGAGAGCAGAGATAACAGCTGGCAGTGCTGTCTCTGGGGCAAAGGATGTGTCCTGTAATCCCAGTTTCCCTGTTAAGACTTTCCAGCACCAGTATTTGATGGAGGAAGAGAAGCGAGGCTGACAGCCTGAGCTGCCATCTGACAGGAGCCACATTGGATGTACGGATGGCAGCGGATCCCTTGGTTGTGTCTGTGACGGGGGAGGCGGTCCAGCCTTCAGGCTTAGAAAAGCAGCAGCCCCTCAAAGGTGAGACATAATTACCATTTGAAGTTAAGCTGTTCCCAAAATGGGGATATTTGTTCAGATGTCTTACCAGGAGCTGGCAGGGGGATCTGGCTTCACTCCTCCTGTGCCAGTCTGAACTGCTCCAGCAAGACAGCAGGCCAGTCTGTTTATACAACTGAACAAAAGAGGTGCAGGATAAGACCTCCTTCTGATTTTGGGGCAAAGGCCTTGACAGCAGAACACATAGAGACATGCTCTTTTGATGGAGCATGTCTTTTTAAGGCTCCATCTAAGAGAGAGTGTAGCATTCAAAAGCATGAGGATAGATGGCTCATCACTAAATGGGATGTGATGAGGGGGAAGATTCTCAGCCTCAGGCAGCATGGGAGCTAAAAACAGCTCAGTGGTGTTGTGAGCTGTGTTTGCACAGTGCCAACACTGCCACTGCTGGACCTGGGAGAGGCTGGAGATGTTCTGGGAATGTTCAGGGGAGTGAAATCCTCAGGGGGAAAAACCCTGAAACTGAGGAAGGAATATTATGGCATGTTCATGTCTGGTATCTGTATGGGAGTTTCAAAAATTGTTAAGAAAATAAGCATATGGATTGTATAAAAGGCACATAGGCTTACTTTGGGTGAGGAATATACATGACACTGTTCTCCTTTTTATATCTCTTTGGAAAGTGTCTTTGCATGCTTTCTGTAGATTTGTGTCTCTGAATTTGGGGGGGGAGGATGAGGAGGAAGGGAAGTTGAGGTGAGGAGGAAGGGAAGCTGAGCAGAGAGTGGTGCTGGGATATGACAGAGTTTAGCACCAGTTTGTTTGCAAATGGAAAATGCAGAGGAGCTGCAGTGATGCGTTATATTGTTAATTGTGTTTCAGTGCAACTCTGGAGTTGTAGATCCTAGGAGAAATGCCACACTGCACAAACATGGTACTCAGAATTTGTTGCTGAACTGTGACATCTGAAATGATACTTCTCTAGATAAAAATAGAGCTTAACTCTGCTAAATATTCAACAAACACTTATTGCAACTGCAATTTGAATGTTTAAACTGTGAACAAAATACCAGGAAACACCCACTAATAATTCTGTGGCATCTGCTTTCTGGAGGAAATTGTGCCCTCATTTTCTAAATTAGAGGAACAAAAATAATAGGCAATTTTAAATTTTTTTCCTCAGGTCATGCTGCACTTGGTAATAAGTCACTGGTAAACAGCTCATGAACTGTCAGTGGTTCTCATCTTGGGTACTGAGTTTGTGGGATGTTCACTTGGAAGCCTTGGGAAAGGCAGCCACCAGTGGGAGAGCGGGGCAGAGCTGAGGTGACAGAGAAGTGAGAGCTCAGGGAACAAGGTCTGTGGCTTGTGCAGAGGGCTTGAGGACCCCTGTCAGTAAACTTTGGCAATGGACATCAATGTTACTGAGCAGAGGAGTGAGATAAAAGGTTAGGATGGTTTTGTTTTGTAACCAAAATGTGCAGGATGTCTATTGAGGAGAATGCTGGCTGGCTAAATGAATGTGCTTTGGCAACAGCAGTTGCACCCAGGTATTGTCTCATGTTTTGGGAGCTGTGGCGCTGTATTCCAATGCAGGTTACTTTTCTTCTTCAAGGTAGAGGACACTTTGAATAGCTCCCTCCTTCATTAAAAAATTAATGGATGCTATAAAAATAACAAGGCTAGAATATTTCCTCTGGTCGTAAATTTCCCATAGGAAAACTGCTCCATATTCAACAGTTTAATGCTGGGGTTGGTACTGATGCTGGGGTTTAATAGGGTTTACTAAAACATCTTCATTACTCGTAAGAATAAAATTGTTCCAGTGGTTTTGCATGATAAGCAACACTGTTGTGGTGGTAAAGACTATCTTATTTTTGTCTCCACGATTCAGGAAGATCTGGGATGTTACAGTGTACTGGTGGATCTGTATAACTAGAAAAGATACTGGTAATCAAACATGAATATCTGTGGGAAAGGTCATCCTGATGCATATGCCCTTTTCCCATCCACCAACTTGCTGTTTTAATGGCTCTGGGGTGGCACAGTTTGTTACTAATCCTTGCTTTGAATCAGGAGTGCCAACTGAGATAATGCAGGAATTGTACAGAGCTTTAGAGGGATGGATGGTTCAGATTAAAAAAAAAAAACCACCAAGAAACAAAAAAGCCAAACAGATCAAAAGAGCTTTTCTATTACACCACCAAATTGATTACTTCTAATACAGAAATTCATTTAAGCCATTCTTATTTTTCATAAATTGATCTTGAAGAAGCATTTTTACCATGTAACCCTGATTGTTTTCTGTGGGTTTTTTTTTCCCTGGGACTGAGTAGTGAGGGGAGCTATCCAATCAATCCAGAATGAGCTTCAACAAAGCCTACATGTGTGGGCTCACAGTACCTCCAGGCAGCATAGCAAGTGCCACCTTATCCAAGGATACAAACACCACTGGCTTTGACCTCACACCTCCACCTCGGCTTGGTGGATTTCTGGCCCTTTGTGGCCACAATTGCTGCTCATCTTCAGCCTTTTCCCCAGCCTGATGATGAGCCACATCTTGCTGTCAGAGTTGTTTTGTGCCACAGTCTAGGTTGTGGCACCTGAAAGATCCCTCCATAATGTGGTTTAGTGACATGGATGGTTGTGGGGCATCCTGCATTGAAAGTGTTCTTCTGTGGCTGGAGGCCATCCTTCATTTGGGGATCTTTGAGGTAGGAGAAGGTTTTCCCATGAATCTCCAGCTTGTCCTTGCTAAAGTGGGAACACATTACCTTCTGAGTTGTGAGATGGAGACTTCAAAGCACAGAAGGGATAACTGTGTCACCAGGGAGGCTTCTTGAAAGACTGAGCAGTTCATGTCCTCTAGTGAGGCAAATGAGTGATGTGCCCTGGATTTAGCCTACCATGTGATAATAGAAATTCATTGTGAAAAGTTTATGATCCCAGAAACCTTTACTGACATGCTGCACAGGGCAAGGGGACTGCCACTGCAAGACTGGGCAATGTTTTTCTCGCTCAGCTTGTGTTTCCCTACAGCTCCTGACTCCAGGTCCATTCAACTATTTCAGGTCACTTTGCAAGCAATCTGAAACCACACTCTACTAAATGCAGCTTTCCTGGATATGTAGGTTCAGCACATTTTCTTGTTGCATGAAATCTCAGAAAGGCTATTAGTAAATCCTGACTTTGAGCGTTCTTTTTATAGTCATTTACAGTTTCAGATAAAATTGCCACTTGCACTAGTAAAGGACTTAGAGTGAATTTGCTGTTCACTCTCTTTTGACTAGGTTACTTTGTGTCTGTCAGGTTTTGATATCTGGTACCCAAATTTCAGGAGAGTAGTTTATTTGTAGAAGTTACTTCCTTTTCTTCATGTAGATACAATTTTCATATATATGTTGAGTATTGTGATGGTCAGCTCCCAGATGTATTCAAAGCACACATCTCTAAAGAATCAAGTATTAGCTCATCAAAGTCCGTGGCCACGAGAACTGAGAGGATGGTATAGGACTAGTTAACTGATGTCTCCTAAGAGCATGTGGTAGGAAGAGGGTTAGGTACAAACCCCTGACTGATGCTATTTGGGGCAGGGTAGCTTTTGTGCTACTAACAGACATGATAGTTCTGCTAAATACCTGGTATCTCCTTCATGCTGCTCTGAGGATTCTTTGGAGAAGCAAAACAATACTAAGGACAAAGAGAGAAAACTCAGAGCATTGTATGAGAATTTGGCTGTAGAGCTTGGACATCCTTCAGTGGGAATGGACATGCTAGACTTGTTATGCATGAGTATTTTTATGATGTTGAATAAAACTTCTAAAGGAACCTGGCTGAATACAGGGAATCTTGAGGCGCTATGCCGTGTGTCTTTTCATTTCTGTGAGATGTATCCTGCCCTATTTCTGTTCCAAAGGGGTTTTATGCATTTGTTTGGAAGCAGTGCATCCTTAGGAGAACTTTTTATCAGCTCTCAAAAGAACAGTTTCCTGCCTCACAGGGTATTTTTAGTCAGCTTAGACCCACAACTCCTCAAGACCTGAAGAATGGACCACCCAGGACTTGAAGGGTAGAGTTTTGTGTTGGTGCCTCTCTGCCTTGTGGAAGTTGAAGGTAAATGAGGGTGAATTTGGCTTCTGATACATATCAGAACATCTGTTAGAGATCATGCCTGGCTACAGTAGCCTCTCAGATGGATCTCTGCAGCACAGTGGTACACTGGCCCTACTATTTTTTTGGGAGATGTCCTCCATACCAAGGGCAATTAAAAAATCTATAGATCTGCCTGTTTGTTGCTGTAAAGCTGCATGGTTAATTGATGTGTGGCCTGACCATATCCTTGTGTAGAGCACTGAACTGTGTTCAGAATAAGCATAAGTGCATTCATCCTTTTCCTCAGTAGAGGTGAAGGGAAGAATTCATTCCTGGAATGAACAGAGGGAATGTTGTTGCTGTGCCTACCTGACAGAGATGGACTAGGAAAAATACCTGGTGAATTAATATCAGAATTATGTTCACTGCGGGCTGCTAAAAGCTGCCCAGGTAGACAGTCTCCCATCATTTCAATGGTGTATATATACAGCAGAGAGAAGAGCAAGAACACCACCACATTGCCTGAGGTTTGGTGTCACAGCACACTGAGTCTGGAGGTGACCTTCAGCTGACATCCATGTGAGCCAAGGCTTTCTTCCACTGTTTTATTTCAGGTTTGATCTCAGTGACACTACACGTGGAATATCACATGGTCAGTCCCAGCCTGTTGGGTCAAAAGAAGCATTAGCAAATGCAATTACAGAGCCTGCCCGATGGATGCCCTTGTGCTAACAGACACAGATGTTCTTGTGCAGGACGCTTTGTGTGGGGACAAGGCAGGAGAAAGCGCAGTGACAATGTGACATGGAATTAGAGAGGGGAAAATGAATGGTGGGTTCAGCAGCGAATTTGAACATAGGACAGTAGGGTTTGAAGACACTTCTCCTGAGGCTTTTCATCAAGGCTTCATGGTTATCTGCCATTAATATCAGTTATGCATCTTGTTATTTTCGACATGCAGATATAAATACCATGTTTTCATGATATATAAAATGGCATTCCCCTACTGATAGCAGCAAGGAATCTTGCAGGGAGGATTGCAAAGCACTTGTAAAACTCCTATGTACTGCATGAAGCTGTCAGGGAGTATGCAGAGGTTTGGGGTTTAATGTTTCCTGCTGTCCTCCTGCTCTTTGCAGAGATGCTGTTGTTCCAAGGAGGGCTAAGATGTGCAATCCTAGCCCTCAGGGGACCTCTTGGGCTGCAGTTGTGTTTGGCCTGCACAGAGCAAGAATAAAGACTGAAGAAAGCCCTTGCCCATTTCCACTGTCCCTCTGCATCTCTTTAGGGATCAGATATGATTCATTGTCTTCCCTGGGACCGCCTTCCCCTCACCTCCAAATGCCATTCAGCCCTTGGAGAGCCCTGGTGTGAGAGCATATTGCTTTAGTTAAACATTGGCAAGTGACCATAACCTGCAGCTGGGGTCTGTCTGGGCTTCTGACCCCTTTTCCTTCTTGTCATAGGTTTTAAAGAGGGATTTAGTTTTGGAACTGCTGACTTCAGCTCTCACATCTATGCTGATGGCTTTATTAATGGTAGAAACATCACATAAATTGTCATCTCCTGACTGCCCAATGTCAGAGATGTCTCTGTAGATAGGACAGCAGGGGTTGATTCTTTGAGACACTTGGCTTTTAAATTTCCTCATCATCACCTTGCTTTAAAGAGCACTGCTACAGGGGTTAGTTACTTCTGTTGGTGCCCTTCCAGAAGGACACTCTGCAGCATGGCAGGGCTGCCTCTGCAGCCACCAGCCCAGAGTTGCTGGGCTTACAGGGAGATCAGTATGGGAAAAAACTGTGTGTTCATCTATTTGTGCGCTGTGAAACTTTCCATTTTATGATTCAAGCAGAGTTCAGCACAAGTGGAGGGGTAACACAATTTCAATAGGAAGACAAGATTGATAATCTTAGGTTCTTTTCTGATTGAGCTCTTTCAGTCTTTACAGTGCTTTTTCATTGTCTAATGCTTCTTTGAAATAAAAAAAAAAAACTAAACTGAATGAACAGTTAATAAGATCCTTTCCCATTTTCATCAGAAAGCTGATGTCTTATTAGCACAAAATACCCTTGTAATTTTCCACTTTCAGATTCTGATTTCTACTTCTCCAAGATCAGCAGACACATTTGACTTTTCCTTGCCATAGGAGAGAATACTCCTTCCCCTCTTCAGGAGATTGTTGATTGTGGGGCTGGTAGGAAGTTATCTCACACACCAGCTTCTGGAGGTTGAAATCAAAACTGAAAATGCTTTTTTGTAGTCTTCACTTTGTTAGAAACTTGATGTTCTGCCTTGTCACAGAAAGGAATGGGTTTTCTTAAACCAATTTTGACTAAATGACTTGGACTTCTTTTTGGGATTGGAAGGAAGGGAAGTCACTCTTGTTAGAACCAACATAATGGGGATTTCATTTGTGGGGACTTTGTTTCTCTATTTTTGTCCAGAGCAGTTAAGAACGGTTGAGCTGCTTCTTATCAAATGGGTATCTAGTGCATAGTGTCTTGTTGCTGAGAGAGGTCAAAAATAAGGGAAAACACTATGAACACACTCCCCACTGTATAGTCTCCAAGTGTCCTGTGCTCAGCAGCTCATGGGTTACTTGAGTGAGATATAGTATTTTTGTGTTTAACAGCTGTTGATAGATTTTGCTTCCTTCAGGTTTCTTATGACATCCTCAACATTATCAATTACCTCCTGAACTTCTTACTCAGCTCTTTCGGTTGAACATAGTTTTCAAATCCAGGGTAGGTTTGCCAGAGACATCCAGAAATTGCTCCCTGAAGCCACCTTCATGACATCAAGCAGGTTCTATCTTGGAAACAATTGATATTTGTTGCCTCTTAATTCTGTGGATATTTGAAATACTAAGATTATGTGTAATGGAAAGCAAACCATAAATCTGTGGAGGTGTGTGCATTTGCAGAGTGTTGGTTTCTGACAGACATCCTGGCCAAGTGACAGGACATCTGGAATGATAGCACAATCTTCCTAAAGCAAAGGCTCATTGCTGTCATATTTTACCTCTCTTTTGGATGTTACTGTTGTCTCATCATCACCCTCTGCAAGCTGATGGAGTTCTCTTCTTGTCCCTACCACAGCTGTAGCCATTGCTTTCTACTCCATTTCAGGTATGTAGAGATGTTGCCAGTGCATTGCAGGCTAAGCAGTTTTGAAGGCAGAAGCATTGCTCCTGTGCCTCTCAGCACACACAGAAATACTGTGAGGTGAGAAGGGGTGTATGTGCAGTGAACACTCCCTAGATGATCTATCTATTGATTATACCAATGGTTTACATTGAGATCTCTCAGAAGAAAAGAATGAAACAGGAACTAGTCACAGCTCTGGAAGAAACAGGAACTCTGCTCTCCTGTTGAGGACAGCAGAGTTCCTCAGTGTTGTATATGAAGATCTGAAGAAAATTTATATTAACTTGTGTAATTAATGCTTCAAGCCTAATTACAACAGATTATTTTTACACTCTATCATTTAACTTAAATTCTTAGAAATTCCAGTTGAGAAGTGCAGATACTTTGCAGTTCTGCAAATGAGTAAATAATTGAGCCAGGATTGTTAAGGGAAAGTTGCTTAATTAAGCCTCATTAATACAGACAGATTTGTTTTTAAAAAACTTTTCTGCTGCTGAAAACAATCTTCATTTATTGCTCATTCCTGAATGCTTAGAACAGATTTAGAGTTTTAAATGCTTGTCGATAAGTATTAATCACAGTGGGTATGGAAAGTTTGGGGTTTTTTTCCCTGCATCTGTGAAATTTCTTTTGAAAGTAGTAGAATGTCCTTATGCAAGTTACTGGTAGAGGAAATAACTGTAACTGTAAGCAGATGTGGCTTAAGAATAAGATAACCTACCGAGTAGCTATAGACTTCTTTTAACCTTGATAAAAGAACTCATGAAATGTCATTTTTTTTACGTATTTCACTGCAGATGATGCTTACGGCATAAGTTGTTCAGCTTAATATTTGCAACATGGGTTCAGAAATTGAATTGACCTCCAGTATCCATTTGGATGTAGAGCCCACCTGTCTCTGTGTATGGGAATGGTAAGAATGTGCAAATTGATAAGCTCCATCCATTTTTTAGAGATAAACTCCTCAAATATGAGTTTACAATGCAGAAATCATGCCTGCCAATATCCTTCATGTATAGCGCAGGCTGTGTGGGAGGATTAAGTGTGCATCCTCTTGGGTTTCAAAGATGCTTCACAGAAGGCAGAATTCCTTGCTGCTAGTCCAAACCTGTACAAAATCCCCCTCTTTGAGCCCTGTCCTGCATTTGAGATCCTGGAAATGTTCCCCCCGATGTAAGCATGAATTGGATAAAGTATTCAATCCACCTTAACATCACATCTTTATTTCTTCAACATACACACCTTTGTTTGCTTCAAAGCCTCCAGAGACTGGGCACCACACTGAAGTGGGGAAACAGTGCTGCAGATCAATACAATTACACAATGCACAGTCTAAACTGGTGCCATATTTGTGTAATTCAGAAGAAAGAGCAAGTTTGCCTTGTACATACAATGCTTTAATTGCAGTAATGGAAACAGGAAGCATAAGGGGAAGGGTGTCTGTAGGCTGAAGTTTGGTCCCTCCCCTGCAGTGGAGCTGAATTCAGCCAGTAATCATGTGCCTCTCAACAACTGGCATAAAATGCCTCTTAGCAGAGGTCAGCACTTAGGAGGCTGCTCCTAACACACATGGAAACTCACCTGAAGGTAGAATGAGGCAACAGTTACCATGAATTCTCTCTTAGGAGACTGCCACAGATGAGTGGTTTGGGTCACTGCCAAAAGTAATAGCAGCAGTGGGTTTCATCTGAGTTTGTGAAGGTGCATCTTGACAAAGTCCTATCGCAAGCTTCATTCTGTGACTCACTACACAGACAAAGCACACAGAACAAACTTGGATTAGAACCAAATTTTAAATTATTTACATGGAGAATAAGGATGGAAAAGGATAAAGATGTAAAAGGTAAGGGATATAATCCCAATGAGTCATGAGGTTCTAAGAGGACCCCCTTGCTTTCTAAATTCCTATTGGAGCATTGGTGCATCTGAGTCCAATCTTAGTCCCAGGCTTGGTCAATGCTTTATGTCTAAAGGAATTCATAGGGAAATGCAAGGAGAAGGGCAGACCCTCTGTCTCCAAATGTTTTTGAGCCTTTTTAAGCAATTTCAGACCATGCTGCCAGCAGCAAGGAGGTGAATTGCTGCCTTTCTTCCACACTGCTTCAGGGGGATGTTGGTTTTTGACGTTTTCAAGTGAGAATTCAGTAAAGCACATTAACCTTATTAATCACAGTGTGAAGAAAAACCCTGTTAGAGAATCCAGGCTTTATCTTTGCCTCTTGCTTTTTGAGACACTGAAAGGAGGAGAAAAAAAGACATCATATGTGTCTGAGTGATAGTACTGATACTCAGAAATTGTAACTGGACTAGGGAAAAAAAACCTTTACCATAGGTGCCAGGGATGGAAGTCTGAATATGAAAGGGGAACTTGAAAGGCAAACTGTCTGACTTGTTTTGCTTGAGGGCTCTGCTGTTCTGATCCTGTTTTCTCTTTTTGGATCAAATTTTTATCAAGTTGTTTTTATTTCACTACTATTTTATACTATTGCAAAAGGAAAATATATTATTAAATCTAGTGGGTTTGTGTTTGTACTTGGATAAATAACTCTTTAGCAAGCTATTTATTAGTTATTTCTACTGCACAGCATCAAGGGATAAAAAAGGCTCCCAGTGTAGATGTGCCTACACAAAGATTATATTCCTAAGGGGGCACTAAAAAATGAACACCAGCCTACAATGCCATGTTCACAGTCTGGAATATGGTATTTGAAGTTCATACACATACGGATAGTAGCAGCCTTATCAGAAACCATCAGTTTAGCATACATTTCAAAACTTGCAGTACTGACAGCTCCTGCAGCTCTGATGAGTCGGCTGCACAAAGGTGAAAGATTTGTGATCTTCCTGTCAGCAAAAGCATATGTAAACCTGATAGAGAAGGTAATGAAAATATTCATGGAAGTTTTGACCCTCACTGCTATTTTTTGTGCTGACCCTTCATTTTTAAATGGATATAGTAAACATATGAATCATCATTTTGTGGTGGCAAGTATAAGATTCAGCTTCCAGGCTGAAGTGCATAGTTAATTAGTTATTTACGACAATGTTCTTTCAGAGCGAGGGTAGACTGCATTTGTGCATTTCATTGCATGGATTATGTTGTTGTCTTTAAACCAAGGATTTGGGAAGGGGAGGTTTTGAATACTTTCTTACAGGCTGATAAAACACAGGAAGCCACAAGAGTGTTCTCAATTGCTGCAACGACTCTCTTGCAGTTGCCTGATATTCCCTTGCCACTTACCTTTGCAAAAGATACTGGACATAGTCAAAGTATGGTTTCTGATCCTGGCCAAAATCAATGGAATAAATGGCTCTCTTCTGTCATTGATTATGTGCAGTTAAAAAAACATCGCTGGGCCTTGGCACAGATTAAAACCCAATACACTTTTATGGACTGCTTAATTTTGATTTTTGGAGCATTATATTTCTATCGTTGAAGTCTGTTGCCCTGTTGACCAATAATGCCATTTACTGTGAGACACACGTCAGAACCACAGCTGAGTAAATGCAACTTCCACACTATGAAAGCAGAATTAAATGTGGACTTCCTCATATATGACAAGACTGCATGACAGCTAGTTCTGACTTGTAGAGCATCACAGACAGTATAAATACCTGTTACAGCTGCTGGGAGTTATTTGCATAGCATACTGAGGGCAGAGAACAATGGCCACAAATTTTCCATATCATCAATTCCCCTTTATTTTTCTTGCTTCAAAGCAACATGCCTTGCTTTTCTCCTGAAACACACCTGTAGGTAGAGGCCAATATTATAATAAAATGGGAGACAACTGGATCTTTTTACCTACCTGAGCTAAACAAGTATGATTTGACATTTCAGTTGGATACACGCAAAGTGACATATGTATTGTAACCACCCAGTTACTGCACTGCCTTTGTCAGAAAAATCCTGATAGCACTCCTCTTGAACAGCAGTAGTCACACCTTTTTTCTAAGTGGCCATCTGATGAGTTCAGTAGTTAGTTCTGGATATAGCCAGAACTCTGGCAATAAGTTTTGGAAGCATTTTCCTAATCAGTTTTTGTGTACAGTGTAGACATGAGCTCAAACAGCCTGTGGTAGCAGTTCGTGTGCACACAGTCTGTTGTGGCTGCTCAGTAGTGAGGAGGGCATGGCAGAGGGTGCCTGTTCTGGTGACTTCAGTAACCACGAAAGGATGTCTCGTTACCTCCTTGGACTCATGTGGTGTCTACTGCTGCTGTTTTTCTGCACATCTCCATGATGCTGAAAGAATTTCTGTGTATATTTTTACTAGTTCTGTGGCAGTTGGATATCCAGCTTTTGTCAGTCAATGGTATTTGCAGATTCAGTGACTCTCCTTTTCTGAAATCACATTTAGTAAAGGAGAGGCACTGTCAGAATAGATGATTATAGCTCTGAATTACTTGAAAAAGGGAATGTAGAGGGAATGGAAGATGACAAAAATGGAAGCCATCTGAAAAGAAACAGTCTTACCAAAGGAAAATTAAGAAGCAGACTTTCAAATAATGGAAGTAGCAGTAACTTGAGATAGAATTAAATAGGAAATAGAAAGACTATGTTGGAAATACTGCTGAGACTGGTTGAACTTTGTGCATGAGGTATTTTCTGGGATTATTTGTCCTTATTGGGATAACAGGAGGCGGCAGACTGTTGAAAGAGGCAGAGGAGCAGTCACAGCACAGAGAACCCAAAGGCTGGTGGGGTGGAACTGAGCTGAAAAAAAAACCAACCTGCCAAAAACCACGGAGACTTTAGCAACAACATCTGCTCTTTGGCTACTGGATGTGTCTAGAGGCGTGGTGGCAGAATGTACTTCAGAAAGCCACGGTGCCAAGCTGAGTGCAAACTTCACTTCCTTAAACATATTTTTCTTCTTATACCCCCACAAAGGAATACAACTCCAATCAATGAAATCGAATTGCAGATTTGGAAAGCAAAAAGGGAGAAAGAAGCTGATGAAATTTCTGGGGTTTTTAACATTTGAGGGAAATCTGTTGTCCTGGGAAGGTGGAGGAGCACTACATACTACTACATTTTGTTTTAGCAGCCAGAGCATGGCCATATTCTCAGAAGCCACAGTTCATGCTCTGGGGAAAAAATGCAAGGTATCATTTACATGCCAGCTGTACTATGATGTTTGTCACTCTTCTCAATACAGAACCATTGCCTTTTTTTATTTTCTATCACTTTTCTAAACTGATACAGAATAGGATTGTATGGAGGGGGAGTCAGATGAAAAGATGGTAAGGTAAAACTTTCATTTTTGTTAGAAGAGAGCATCTTCTTAGTTTCAGCAAGAAATCTCCATTTGCAGTTTTCCAGGAGGCTGTTTCTTTAAAAAGATGTTTTCAAGATTGATTGGTATCAGGTGTTCACTGCCATGTGCTGCAGGTGTTACCATGGTGACCACTCCACTCCTTTAGGTAGGATGTCAGAAGCTATAATTGTGCTTTAAAAATCCTGTGCACAGTATGATAGCCTGCACAGAAATAAGCTGTAGCCTTGCTCAGGTCTGTCTCTGAATGTGCTGATTTGTGACTGCAAGCCACAGAAGATTGTATAATGATGTTTGGGGGAGATTTCTTTCCTCTCTCCCTTTCCATGTGACAAACAGGCACAATGGATTTTACAACATAATGGGAAAGACTAAATCCTTTTAGCTATACTTCGGCCCTGGCCCTATTTGAGTCTGTGGCTCTTTCTGATCTCAGGCCAGCAGATGAAGCTGGTTGGAGCTCTGCTGTGTCTATGTGGCTCTGCTTGTGTCTGCCTTGTGCTTGGGCGCGTGAAAAAAGGTGTTTCACTGACACGCTGGCATCTGTGTGGCTGTACTGCGGACAGTGGCAAGCCTGAAGTGCCTTCTCCACCTTTGGCAAATCTCTGACCAGGGATTAAAATTGCATTACCCTTCGAAATGCTGCTTGCTGACCCTTGTATTTCATGGGTCCTAATGCTGCAACCACACATTTAACAGTGCAGCTGGCAGTAATGCTACACTTGTTCTTTTGCTTCTGCAGGGTTAGGGACACAGGTGTCCCTCTTTCCATACACTGCTTATCTCCGTGCAAAGGTAGTTGGCCATTTTGTCTGCCACAGTCTGTAGATGCCTGGGTTTCTGCTTCAAGCCAAGGAAGTTGTAGTTGACATGAAAAAGTAGTAAGAGCACAAAGCTTATTTGTTACCTTGAATTTTTCATCAGTAAGATGGAAGGCAAAGAGAAAAGTTGGTAAGGAGTGAGGAAACTGTAAGATGGGTTGAAGGTCAAGAGGCAAAGGCTGAAAGAGCAGTAAAGTTAGAGGCTATTGTGCATCCTGCCCCAATTCCTCTATATCCCAGCTACCGCTTCTTAGCAGCAGCCAAAACCCCCAGGCTCAGGCTCCTATGGATGCCCTTAGGCAGCATGGTATCCTGGGAACCCTGTTTTTGGTAACTTGCTGTATCTTTGCTCTGTTGGTCTCCTCAGAGGGCCTGCATTCAAAGACCACAGCGGCAAAATAGCCCTACAAGAACAATCCAGTGTGTTATAGGAGATCAAATGGCAGGGAAAAGTCTTACTGTTAGAAAAGAAAATTTCCCCAAGGAAATAAATTTTTCTGATGAAGTCTTTCACATTTCTGTAATTTTAATAGGGCTCGATCCTTTAAGTTGCTAAATAGCTTTACCTCTCCCCAGCAGAGACAGAAAATTGTAGATGTCAGCAGTGCTCAGTACTCTGCAGAGTAGAGAACAGAAAGTTGAACATTTGGACCTTCTGTGCCCTGGTAGTCTCTCTTGAGCCTCCAACTGCTATTTTGAAAGATGAAATTAGAAAATAAGATGAAATACATATTTATGGCCCCAGTTGTACAGAGTGCTTAAGAATTTGTTTTTAAGGATGCAGTTATGAAAACTGGACACGCGATCGAGTGCTCCTGTGTACTGGAGCTATGTAGTACAATGGTGTGTAGTGCTACAACTTGGATTTCAAATGACATTTGATTGTGTAGTGTGCTTCAGTTTATTGATTTGACATTATCCTCTATTGTATTTGAGTTGTCTTTTGCTAGGTAATAAGTGGGCTCTAATAAAACAAATAAATGGAACACCTACAGATTGTTGAAGGTGAGTGTAGTTAGAAGTCCTTCAGGTCAACTTTGTCATGTCGCCACTGTATTAAGTATGTGCCCTGCAGCTGTGCTGGACATCTTTTAGAAGCCACAGCTACTCCATGGTTCAAATTCTTAAACTGAAATTTCCCATTGGCTTTTAATTAGATCTATAAATGAATGTGCAATCAGTGAGCTGTAAGGAAAATTTCCAAATATAGAAACAACTAAACCAGACCCTAATGCAGTCATCGAGGAGTTCAAAAAATTAAATATCAAAAGCAAATAAAGAACAAAAGAAGCCAGACTTTGTATAGTGTAGAGCATAAACACTGATACAAAGACTGACTGAAATCTGAAGGGATGGTAAACAAGAGCATCTGTCCTTTCAAACACCACATTTTTTAATAAATAACAAGCATTATAATGGGTTGCTTTGCATCTAACTGTATAAATAAGACTGGAAAATGCCAGCCAAAGCTACTACAGACAGCAGAATCAAACACTGAATTGTTTGGCGTAAAAGTGAGAGCTTCCATGGCTGGTTTCTTACTGGAGAAAAGTGACACGGAAAGTGATGTAACTTACTAATTATTGACTCGTTCTTTGTGGTTTTACTTCTGTTTTCCTGATTCCTTCCTTTTTTGTGGGGAACGGCTTCCCCTTGTGCTTTTGCTGTGTTCCTCTAAGCAACAGAAACACACAACAGAAAACCATCTGGAAACCAGACTCGGTGCCAGCCCTATTCAGAATAAAAAAGCTGAATTTTGATGCCTGATTTGGAGTACCACATGCTCTGTTCTATATGTCTCACAGCCGAACTGGAAATCTGTCACCATGCCCAGTTTCCAAAACATGGAGGCTCTTAGAATACAGATTCCTGCTGTATCAGTGGATAGTTCCCCATCTTTTGCACACCTGTCGGGGTGAGCAGCTCAGCCTAAATACTCTTGGTAACTGTAACCACCTTACTCTGCTCTGTGCATTGCCCACAGCAAGCTAAACTACTCACCAAGGAAGGCATAACAACACCCTGGGCAGCACTCATTAGACCATTAATGGAAGATTGTCCAGTTTTGCTTCTGCCTTACCAAAAGGATGTTGATAAACTGGAGCAGGAGTTGGTCAGGAAGGAACACTTGAGGAGACAATGAGGGACTGGGACTTGTTCAGCTTGGAGAACACTCAGGGGGACCTATGAATGGCCTTCCCTTATGTTGCTGAGAAGGTGGAGCCAGGCTCTTCACAGAGTTGCACAGCAGGAGAGCAAGAGACTATGGTTATGAGAGACTATGGTTATGAACTAGAACAGGACAGATTCAGACGTGAGGTAAGGAAGAACCTTTTCTTCATGATGACAGTGAAATCCTGGTGCAGAGAGGTTGTAGAGTTTCTATCCTTGAAAATATTCATTAGCTGAAAGAACAAATCCCTGAGAAGTGTGATCTGAATTAGCTATTGACTCTGCTTTGAGTAGGAGGCTGGAGTAGATGACCTCCTGAGGTCATTTCCAACCTGAATTATTCTATGATTTTCCAACACTGAGTTTTCAGCCTTGATTTGTCCTCTGCTTCTGGCTCTGTCACAGTCACCTCCTCCTGTCCCGCTCTCAGAGACCTACAAGCAATGCAGGTAACACTGCTGTTCTCCACCAAGTGAACCTTGACGTGATGAAAAGTGGGCTGGTTTTGGGATGTGGACAAACTCCCATTTTGACAAAACCCTACCTTGTCTTCAGAAGAGAGTTGCTTAGCCAGGACTTTTAGGCAGCTGTCTCAGCAAGAAAACGTTTGCTTTCTTTTCATGCTGCCATATATTTTATTTAGAATGATTCTTTGTTGTCTTTCACACTGCTGCTCATCTGGAAGCTGGTGTTTGACTTTTCAAAATGGTGGCTGGCAAGAAGCCATAGCAGTAATTAGCAGGAAGGCAGAATAGAATTCCAACACTTAGCTGAGGTATTTTAGTATCACAAAAATGAAGGGTTTTTCTGCTTTAGCAAACGAAGAAATAATACTGTCTAGTGTTCCAGCCTCAAGCAAGTTCAAAGAACTTGTATTCAGGGTCCAAAATGAAGTGGAGCAATTTCTGGGGGCGGGAGCAGGAAATGAGCCAAAGACAGTGGATACATGTTTATTTAGGCAAAAGACAGATGGAAAAAAAAGAATTAAAACACATACAGCAAAACCAGGTGTCATTGGCGAGAGACTGAGTGACTTCTTGCCTGAGAAGAGTGTAAAACATGTTTCACACCCAGTCAACACCTTGACTGATTCTGTCCCAGAGTTCAAACCTATGCCAGTCTGTCTCTGTGGCCTTGTAAATCTGCTTGGGGAAGAAGATGGTTATGACCAATGCTGAAGTTTAAGTTACTGATTTCTACCTGACTGCGTCATCCATTTACTCCCATCTGAACAGGAGAACTTCTGTTTTATTAACTTGTTTTCACCATGAAATAGTTGATTGTTCTTTTTTTTTTCAGGATACAGACATTTCAGTCTATTCTTAAATTTATCGGTATTGATATTCTGAAGCAAGCATCAGTGGATTGTGGCCTCTCAGAAGCCACCAAAGTCTGCTTCCTCACAGACATTTCTTCATGTCTCATGCACTCCATCTGTTCAGAAAGCATTCAGCAAAGTCAAGCAGGATTCCTTGCTTTGATTTAAATAGGTTTTTTTTTTAGTTGTCCCAGAAGCAGTGACCCTAATTCATTTTTATATGCAGAACTTTTTTTTAGAAGACTAAACAGAATAAAGTTGAACTACTTTGTACTCTTACTAATTATATTTCTTGTTCCCCTCTTCTTCTCAGCTGATGTTGAGAAGAGCTCAGAAAGCTCATGCTTTTCTTCAGCAGCAGAGTCGGGATTCATACAGAATGGGCAGATACAAAAGACATCATCTTAAGTGTGCCTAGAAGTAGTCTGAAATAATGACTTAATAATAAATCTGAAATAATGCTAGGAAAGTTCTAGAATTTATTTTCTTTCCTAAAATTGAAGGGGCTCTGAGGTCAAATTTCTAATGGGGATTAATGATGTATATATTTTCTAAAATTGTGTTAAAAGATATAACAAGAACACTTCTTTTTTGGCCACTGTCGAATGTTTGGTATTGCATTTTTTTCCCTAAAAATGTTACTTTGAAGAGGGAACTTGCTAGATTGGCTTACAATAAGGAGAGCAAAGAGTCTCTCCCAGAAAACACAGGGCCTTGGGTTGACACAGGGGCAGAATGATAAGTTTGCCTATCGAAAGTCACTTCATTTCATCCACCTTGAGAACTGGTCATCACTGTTTTCTTAGCAGTTGCAGAATTCACTAACTTCAAATTCAGTGATTAACTTGGGATGTGCCTGAGAACTTCTCTCCAAAAAATCCATGTGAGCAAGGCTTTTCAGAACCTGGGTAAATCAGCTTTCTATTTGGTGAGGGCAATAAAACAAGGGGCATTTTGTGATGTATGATGAAGATGAAGTACGCGTTGGCATCAGTTCAGGCCTCACTACGTGATGATCCAGCTCTTGAACTTGGTGCAGCTTGTCAGTGTTTGGGGACTGAGGTGACAGTAGGAGACACACAGTAAACACAAAAAACTGGTGCCCAGAGGGTCCAAAATAATTACATAAATAACTTCTGCTTGTTTTGGACATGTTAGTGGTCTCCTTAGCTCTAGAACTGTGTGTGTCTAACAGTTTACACTGACCTCCTTTAGCATTTTCAGAATTCTAAGTCCAGTATTCCTCACAAACTTATGGCATGCACTTGAACTTCACCAAAGGCTGGCAAGAGGTACAGGGTTTTTTTTCCTGAGTATAGTTGTATTAAACCTGTCTAGTAACTCTTTCCAGTGTAAATAATCCCTGTCTGAGTTTGGTACATGCAAATAATACAAACAATTGAAAACTGACTCTTCAACTTTCTTTTAATGCTGTGACTTTCTTTATAGGTGTGGTAACTCCTCATTGGCAGGGATAAATTCTAATAAACATTCCCCCAGGGAGATTAGAAAAATCAAACTATTAGTTGTGGTGAGTTAACATAGCATGTAAAAAGAGAGGCAATTACAACTGTCCTGTCACCAGATCAGCAGGTCTGTGTTGTGATTGATCTCATTCACTTCCAATTGCAAGAGGCATGTAAATGTCCTAAGATGTTTTGCCACTCTTGTCCCCAAGAGAACAGTGTCTTGTTGGGCTCTTTTTTAGTGCTTTATCAGTATTTTGGTAATGTAATGTTGGCAATACAAGGAAAATATTCTTTCAGAGGAACGCTCAGCAGTTCCTTGCAGCATAGTCAATGTTATTAGTGTCAAGTCTTACTTAAATAAACATATGGTGTTTTGGTTTGATTTTGTTTGGGTTTTGCTCATGTTTGGTTTAACCCTTTCTAAAAGCTCTGTGCTTCTGACAGTTTTTAGCTTCCAGATTTAGCTGGGAGCTAATTGTAGGAAAGGACAGGTAAGAATTCATGGCTTATGGGGAGAAAACAAGCACAGTCATTACAGTACACAGCTGGAAATGTGGAAGCTATGAATGTTGGTCTGGTTCCAAGGCCTCTTCTAGTATAAGAAATAGTCACTGTATAAATTACAGAAGCAGGTTTCTTTAGGTTACAAGAATAATATTTTTCCTTTGTATTTCAAGTGGTGGCCTGACAAATGCCAGTCCTGACCCCCAGCTTTTGTGACACAGTTGTTTTTTTTCCCTCAGTGAAAACATTGCCTTAGAGGTTAAAGCGTAAAGACTAGGGCAAAGCTTGAGTTGACATCAAAAGAGCAGAATTTCAGTTACAATACTTCTGCACAGTAGAAAGTGCTATTGCTCAACTTAATTTCTTCCCTGGGGATCAAAGCATTCACCTAGGAGACAGTATCTCTATGCAGTTTTTCTTCAAATCACAAGATATTCCTCTGGGCATGTTTTCAAAAGGAAGAATCACCATGCCTGGTGATTTGAAGGAGTCATTGCATACGTGATGATTTCTTTATCAGCTGAAGTGAGCAGGGAGTACATGCAGGTGCTGCCTGGCAACCCAGAGCAGGACAAAGTCTGTGATGGGTGGGATCCCTAGGCAGGCCCTTCTCTCAGGTGTTACCTGTTGGTTAGTTCCAGGTGGCTGTTCTTTCATATATGAAATTTGTAGGTTGAAGTAATTTTCTGAAGCGTCCAACTTGGGAGAAGAAATTTTGGCATCTAGTTCTGCAGTTGGCTTCTCTGTACTTTGCAGATCTGTTACCTCAAGCAAAGGTGTCATGCCACCTGTCATACATAGACATGTTCCTGGCTGAAGAATAAAGAAAATCCAGTCCCAGATGCTGTGAAGAATTGTGGTGTGTGAAACAAGAAAAGAGGCAGTAAGAGTTCCAGGGACAGTAGTGGGCCTTCATCACGACAGTCCACAAAAAGTTTTACTTTGCAAGTGTGTACTTGCACTGGGCTTAACTCCACCGTTATTGACTTTAGAGAAAAGTGTGGGTTTGTCAGTTGTAGGATGACCTCAGTTTCATATCCAGTGAAATTCTGAGAACTTCTTTTCATCGCTAGTCATCTCACCTTGATGGCTATGGCAAGAGCATTCAGAGAGACAAGAAATTGGATGACATATCTCCTCAGACGTCTGTGTAGGGATGTCCATACCTAATAATACAAAATAAATGCATGTTACAAATAACCTGAAATGCTTTTATATGTGTTTCATTAACCTAAGAACATTCTGGACATCAATCCAATAATATATTTCATGGTCTAATTTTGATTTCTTTAAAAATTTCATAGAAGATAGCTTGGTTGGTCTATTAAAAGACTTAACGGAGCTTCTCCAATGCACTAAATTCAAGTTCAGAATACTTCATTCGTATGTTAACAAATTAATAAATAGAACTTCTTTTTGTAGAAAAAGTCAGCAAGTAACAGTCTCAGAAGTATTATCTGAAAAATAAATTTCTTGAAACGCAAAAGTGACTTAATAAATTATGACATGCCAGGATGGACTTTACACAACCTAAGTATGTTATTTAGGAGACTCTGAATGCTCTCATTGCTGCTAGACCAACAAAGTTTATCCAAGTTTACAGCAAATAACCTGTCCTTGCATATGTAATGGACAAATTTTACTTAAAGCATCCTGCTGCATATTAGGAAGCTCTTAGATCATTAGTTTATGTGGCACCAAGCCACTTACCAAACTCCTAAGTGTGAAAGTTTGATTTCTAAGTCACAGTTTTGGAAGCTGCAGTAACTGTTCAGAAAAATCTATCCTTTAGCTGATAGAAACCCTGAAGAGCTGCAACGATGTGTAATATATATGCTTTTGTTCTTCAAAACAGAGTAGAGAAAACCCATCAACAGATGTTTTGTATGTTCATGTTGTTTTCTTCCTCTCCTCAGCACTTAGGTACCTATAAAGCAGCTAAAATCAATACACAAAATGTCAGGTTTGAAAGGGCATGTGTGCAAAGAAAGCATTCTGGGCTAAGGATGTGGTTCAAAGCACTGACTGTACTAACAATTTGTTCAGTAATGTAGTAAAAGCGTGGGCTTTGGTCTTCAGGTGAGCAACAGATTTGGAACAAGACAGCATTTTAACTTGTGATAACATTCACAAATTGATGCTTCCCTGCTGATACCAGGCATGATTTACTGAAGGGAGGAGGAATAGAAGGGAAGACAACAGCTTGGGATAAGGGCTAATGGTGCTGTTGCCATTGCATTACCCCAGCTGAGCTGACTATGAGCATCAGCATGGTACCAACCACACACCTCCTTTCTGCAACTGATAACATTTTCTGTCTCTCTGTATTCACACTACTCTCTTCAGATCCTGGTTCTTAATTAGAAATCCATTCTTGCTTTGCCTTGCCAACTATACTAAAATAAATGAAGTACATTTTGTAACCAGTGGCCAAGGACAGGTGCATCGCTGAATTTTCTTCTGGATGGTGTTAATTGAGCAAAACCAATAAAATAGGCATAACCGACATGCACAAGAAGAAAACTAATTTTACAGAGTGCTTAAAGCTTCAGGCAAGATTGTGGTTTTCCTGTAAATTTATGCTGTCTTTATTGTATTGGCTACTGTAGCAGAAATGTTGAGGTGGAAGCTGAAACGTGGTACAACTTATTTTGAAGTATTTTGAAATCCAGCCACCTCTCTGTGATGAACCTGTATCTACTTCATATTCTAATAACTTTCTGGAGCAGCATTTTTATGACTAGTACCTGTGAAACAGGCAGGAGTTCTCTGAGCCCTTCACAAAGTTTGTACTGTGTTTCATGAAGTGATTTCATTATTTCTCAGCACAAAAGGTTACTGAAAAGAGTGTTCATCCAAGAGAGAATATGGGGAAGAAAAGGTTATACTTGCCAAGCACTGAATTGTTGAATATATTGGTGTAGACTTTAACATGTTTTCATATTGTGCCCAAATTAATACATAAGTTGCCCCAGTGCACATCTAGAAAAACATAACTCTTGTGGGATTGCTTTAGATTTACAGCAGCTGAGTTTTATTCAGCTTGGATCTTCTGTGTTGGAAGAAATGTTTTCAGTGGTAAATAAACTTCCACCTCCCCCTCAGCCCCCCACTTGTGGGTGACTGACCATTGAAAAATGTCAGATAGAGGCAACCTTGATTTGGTACAGAACATTGAATCATTTCCTCAACCAAGAAGTTAATTTTTCTTGATTCTTTCTTTCCTTTTTTTGCCCTGCTGACGTACGCAGCACAAAAGATGTGTGTGGCTTCAAATTGCTGCAGCCTTTCTGATTTTTACAAGCAGGGAGGTTTTTCCAGTGGCAATTTGCTTCTCTGGTAGTTATGTGATGGCAGGTTATTTTTGTGGAGACAGTGGAAGCTGGAGCTGCTGGCACAGCTTGAGCACCGGCTTTCTTCTGTAGCTCATGCCGGCCCCTCTTGAAGCCGTGCCGTGGGGATGAAGTCATACCTGAACCATGAATGTTAAGGTACTTAGCATTTTGGGGGCAGAATCGGGCAGATTGCCAAGAAGCCATACTAAATGACCCTCTTCTTACAGGCTGGTCAGTTCTTCATGCAAATCAACTGACAGCTAATACAAAATTAGGCAGTGTGGTTATTTCCAGGTAGCTTTCTTGTCTGCTGTGAAACTCTCTGTGTTTAGATGCTGAAATACAAACTCTGTTGTAGACATTTGCTGAAAATGCGTTGGCAAAGTGCTATTTATCTTAGAACAGTGTGAAAGCAGTTTTTATGCCACAGTTACGTGTTCTCTGTTTGGATAGCAGAATGCCATGGAACAGCCACAGCTTGTTGCTTACACGGTGTCCGGGCAGCTGTTGCCACCTTTGGGGTGAACGTAACAGCACTGCTGGTGCAGAGAGATTTGCCTTCCGTTTTGAGAGGATGGAGAATTCCTTTAATGGCACTGTTGTTAAGGATTTATTTTTGTACCAGAAGTGAATGAAAAGGCTGTATCTGAATGAAAAGGCTGAAGTCCAGAAGTCTACCTGTAAGGCATGTGCTCCTGTATGTGAATTTGTAATCTGTTCATTTATTTTAAATGTATGCAAGTTTATCTTCCTTCTTGGCAACAGTTCAGCATTTCCTTGGTGTTTTGCTGTAGTCAGCTGAAAAGCCAGACATTGAGATCACTTTCCAGTTGTTTCTGGGTGTCGCTGGTATTCATCACCCTCTTTTTGCTGTCCTGTAAGTAGCTCTTATGCTCTCGTTTACTATATTGTGTTCTGTACCTCTTTCAAGCTGTTTTTAAAACATTTTAGCAGGATTTCATAAGCATCTGCCATTCCTAAACAACTTGAGCTGTGTTTGTTTCCTTACTGCCTTGAACAGACTAAGCAAACAGAGAAGTTCCCCTTTATTTAAATGTTCATAGCCTTGCCAGTGTTCTTCTGCTGCTGGGTTTTACACACTGTGGGAGTCATCTTTGTCTTTCTAGGCTCTCCTTTGAAACGCTAGAACTAGCTTGTTGTTTGGTATAATAAATGTGGTTAGATTAAAAGCCAAAAAAACCCCTCCATATTATATGTTAAAATTATGTTCTTTGGCTGCGACTATCAGTGTTTTAGGGAGTTCCCTTCTGAGAAGTACAGAAATGAGTTTAGTTTCTCTGTGGGTGCATCTTTTCCTCCTTCAGAGGGGAAGAGGGGTTCATTTATGTGGCCCTTAAAATGCAGACTGTCAGGTCAGTCCTGCAGAGACATCCATATCAGAGACAGGTTTCTGGAGCTGTTTGTGACCATGAGGAGTCTGAGATGGAGTACTGGACACAAACAGGTCTGAAATGAGCAAGAATAGCTGGTTTTGCTTGTCCTTGGCCTTCACACAGTCATCACTAATGTGAGGGACTCTACAGTTGAGGGGGGAGCTCTGAAACTTCTCAGGCAGAAACAAATCTTGCTCTTACTTTTTTCCCTCTATCAGCATACATGAGCAAGGATTTTGTGGAGGGGTATCTGCAAGGACTTATTTTCTGTCAGTGCTCTCCTAAATCTCTATTTCATTGAACAAATCTGTGGTGGTTTGGTTGATGTTGTAAGGAGCACAATGTGACCCATGGTTTTAGAATGAGACTGGCATACAGGTCTGTTCAGTGAAAGGTTGTGCCAGTTCATCTGCAGTCAAGAAAATGCAAAATTATTTCTGCACTTTTCTATAGAAAAACACAAGTTATAAATAAAACAAACCTTTCAACTGCTCATTTTAAAGTTAGGCATAAAAATGTAGTAGAGAAGATCAGAGAAAAATGCTTTTTATCATGCCTGTAATCTTTGGTAGCTCTTCAAGAACAAGAGGTCGTCTGCAGAAAGAGTCCCCTGAAATCTTACTATCTGCAGTTTACCACCCAGATTCTTGCAAGGCTCTAGAGAAGAGGTGTAGGCTCTACTCATCTCCAGTGATGAGTGGAGTTTAGGAAAAGAGAATCCACCATCTCTAAGGATATGCACTCATCGGGAGACCATGACAAGCATCTTCTTATTTTTGACCTTTTGAATATATAGGTCTTAATGCAGAACTAAATCCCAGTACA
The DNA here is from genome assembly GCF_000738735.6 of Corvus cornix cornix. Lineage (NCBI taxonomy): Eukaryota > Metazoa > Chordata > Aves > Passeriformes > Corvidae > Corvus > Corvus cornix. The sequence goes on along the minus strand of NC_047056.1, from coordinate 63,468,737 downwards.
TAAACCAAGAAGTAAATATTTTGAGTACTACAATCCCTCAATGATCTGCACTTGTCAGTCAGTACCACTTCCAGGCTTTCTTTTGAAATGTTCAACTCATACTTCCACAAAAAAAACCCCCTCGTATGGAATTTCCATTAAGCAATGCACTTAGGTCTGTGTATTTCTGGGAAAGACACATCTTTGTAGAGCGTGTCCTCTAAAATGGTCTTGTTGGTTTCAAACTATTTAGAAACAGAAGTATCGGTTTGCAGAAAGATTCACTCAGTGATAATGCCTATCTGTTTTTTGCCTTTTCTCTCTTTCTGTGCTTAATAAGACAAAATGAGGGAAAAGAAAAAAAAAAAGACTTCTGAGGAATGTGCATGGAAAATAAAAAAATAAAAGAAGACAGATGAATTTACACCGCCGGGTGTCAGGCTGTAATATGATTATGCTGGCAAAACTAAAAAAGGAAATGTTCAGAGCTCATAGGCATTTTAGGAGCAGTCATTAGCTTAGCAGATAGGAAAAATAATTTGTTTGTGAGCGTTCTGCAGTTCCTGCACTCACACATTACATTACTAGTACACAGGTAGGTACATGCTCTGACCAAATGCCATGGAGGCTGCAAAAGCTTAAGAGGAGCTTGCCAGGGGGGCTGTTATTTCCAGTTAAACATAAAATCTGAAGGGTACAAAATGTCAGTGCTGAGCAGTATATTTATGCAATGGGAAATGGGTCCTTTTGGGCTCCTCATCCCCCTGCAGCAGAGTGCCTTCAGTGAGGGATTGAAATGGCAGATGTGAGTAAATCCAAATGGCAGATGTGAGTAACTCCAAATGGCAGATGTAACTTCCCGCCTGCAGGTTGCATTGCTCATTCTTCTGTCTTTCTGTGGGGAGGTTCACCTGTGGTGCTGCCTGGGGAAGAGCCTCGGCAGGGATGTTGGAGACTTTTGCCGTGGTCCTTCTGTGGGGCAGGGTGGGAGAGGCTGGGTGGGGAGGGGAACACTGGCACTTTCTGCATGGAGAGAGCATGCCTGTGTGCATGTGAATGTGCTGCTGTAGGACAGAGAAAGAGGAGGGAAGGCATTGCTGACATGGGAGGGTAGGAAGAGGGGACGCAGGGCTGGTGCTGTCTCTTTTGGGGTAAGAGATGGAGTAGAGATGAAGGATGTCCCATCTCCTGCATGACCTCTGTACCTGTCAGGGTTTGACCGTTTTTGTCTCAGTGCTGGATGAGAGCACAAAGGAACAAACCTCCTGTGATAAAGCCAAGCAAGGTCTGGGATTTCCTTGCCTCCTAACCTTTTAGGAAAGCCCTGTATCACTGGGGCTGTGTACAGGCTCTTTCCAGAGGAAGAAAGCCCAGTGAGGTTGTGTTTGTGGGCTTCCAGCAGTGAAACCAGAAAGTGAAAATTTCAGAGGGATCAAAGATCCTGGCGATTAAAGCAGTCACCATATCCGTAGCAACTCAAGCTGACTGCCATCCCACCCTGTGCCAGTCCCTGAGTAGCGGCAAGCAACTCTTCAGGAGCAGTCAGAGGTCTCTCTCTTGCCTAGACCTAGTAAAAAAGTTTCATTAAAATTGATGTGATTCAGGAATTACATGGTTCCACTCCTATGCAGTGGAAGTGCAGATTCTCCTTTTTCTCTGAGTTTTCAAGATGAAAATCCTATTCAATTCTGCTCCAAAGGGAAGCAATGTTTGCTTAGACAGATCTTGCTTGTTGCTTCTGCTACTCTTGTGGAAGAATGGCATTGCTCTAACGTGTCAAAATTAAACCTACCTCTCACTCAGAATATAGCAGACTAAATGTTAAATTAAAGCTAAAAAGATGAGGAGAAAGCAAGCTGATTGTTAAACTTTTAAATCCAAAGGATTCAGTATGTGGAACTTCCACTTAATGTTGTCATATGACAAATAGGAACAAGACTTGATTGCTTGTTTATATTTTGGTTTTCATTCCTCCACTTCACTTAAGCTTCAATGGTCCATGCAGATTAGGAAAGTTAAATCAAAGTTCTGGGGATCATGGTATCCCATCTAAAATAGCTTAAGGGCCCAGCCATACTTAGAATCATAGAATTGAAAAATTCGGTTTGTGTTGGGAGGGATCTTTAGGGGTCCTTTAGTCCAACCCCCTGCCAATGGCAGGGAGACCAGAAACAAGGTCAGGTTGCTCAGAGCCCCGTCCAACCTGACCTTGAATGTTTTGAGTGATGGGGCATCCACCATCTTTCTGGGCAACCTGTGCCAGTGTTTTACCACCTCCTGTAAAAAACTTCTTCCTTATGTCTAATTTAAATTGACCCTTCTTCAATTTAAAACCATTATCTCTTGTCCTGTCACAACAGGCCCTGCTAAAAAGCTTTTCTAGGCCCCCTTTCAGTACTGAAAGTCTGAGTGTTTCATTCAAATAACTTATAAAAAGCACACTTTAACCTTCTCCTGTCATCTTTTAAATCATCCTATGTGTACTGGTGATTTTCACAGCCTCCTTATCCTTTGGGATATAAATACATCTTTTTTTGGTCCCTATTTGAAGCACTTAATCTAGGTGTTTCAATAGCAGGGCATATTTACTGAAGGATCATTTATCAAAATGGAAAGGGTTCTTTGAAAGCCATCTGCCTTAATTAATTTTAATTGAATTAATTTAAAATACATTAATTCAACTGTGTGGAAATTACCGGTCTGCCAGCCTCATATATGCCTTGGAAAGGTCTGCTTTGTTCTTGTTCTTGAAAAACAGATAGACTATAATAATTGGAGATAGGGATTTGCTTTTAGGTCTTAGATTTTTTGAGGGACAGTCATTTTTCTTAATTGCCAAGTAAGCTCAGTGAGACCATAAAATAATTTCCTTAGTATATTTTACTAGAATTTTGATTGCAATATGTCTTCTTTTTATGAAACTAGTCTATAACTGTGAAGCCCTAAGATAGTGTCCCAGGCTAAGGTTATTAGAGAGCAATAGAGATGATTCATACTTTCATAAAATAGAAGTATATTGAAAGGCTAAAGAAATTAAACCAAATTAATCCCATGTGTAATTCTACTGACTTGTTTAGGCTTGTAACTACTATGAATTTTACCTATTAGACCTATTCTCCTAGGAAAAAGAGACACTCTGAAGCAGCATGAAAGTCAGGGAGGTTTATGAATTGTTGTGATCAATGGTACCCTTTCTGCAGACATGCGGAGGAAACAAATAGAGTCATTTAAAAGTAGGAAGGGAGAAGCAAGTATAGTACTTCAGATAAACTGTTCACCTGAAGTGTAAAATTAATCCAAAATAAGTTCTAAGGAAAAATTTCTTAATGTGTATTACGGATAATCATTTAGCCTATTTGTTTCTGTCATTACTCCTCAAGAGTGTGGGATTGTGGATTTTTGATTTATTTAATTTCTTTCATCGGTGATGAAAGCAGTGCTTAGCTGGCTCATTCCTAGAAAATTTAAGAACAAGATGCTCTCAAGTACTTATGTCCCTATATTCCTTATTCTGTGGAAAAAGCTTTTCCCCCAGTCTCAGAACATTCTGGCAGATGATTAAACCCGAGGGTTTCGTTATTCTGATCCTTTGTGCCCGTGGGTGTAAAATCCCTGCGGTCTCTGACAATGGTTCAGTCACAAATTTTCTGGTGTGCAGGTAACAGGGACTGTATCATCAGGTGTCCTATCTCCTGGAGATAACTCTTATCACCAAATCTGAGTGGGACAAATCTGATTCAGTGATCTGCTCTTGAATGTCAAAGCGCTCATTCCTAGTACTGTCTCCTGGCTGTATTATCAAATTTCAGTGGAAGCAGCACAAGCCTTGCAATTAGATGAAGTACATGGAGAACTGCAGGGTCAAATTGTAAACCTGTACTATCAGGATATGTCTCAGTGAATTGTAATTGATTTAATTTATGTTTTTACTTGCAATTTAAAGTCTATTGTAAATATAATTGAGAAAGTCTTGTGAATTAAGGTCATTATTTAACTTAAATTCTAAGCCTAAAAGAAGATGGATTTCTCAAATCTCGGTCTATTTTCTTGGTGAGTCACCATGAGAGGGGGCAAATTTTCCTACCTGTAATTTCATTAAAATCAGTAAATAGGACTACTGCCAAGATTGAACAGGCAAACTGTAAAGGATATGACCTCAGTGAAATTGTATTAAAGCACGACGTATGCTGGAGAATGAAATGAAAGTGAAAAATTATTCATTGAATACTGAAGAAATACTGTTTCTGAGGCAAAAATTTATGCTAAAGCATAAATAAAGTATAAATGGAACATACTGAGCAAGGAACTGAGGGGCCCCATTTAAAATGCAATTGTTGAAGACAGTGCAGCAAAGTCATATAATTTCTTGAAATATATCCATATGTCCTATTGATTTTTCAGCTTTGTGAGTGTTAGAGTCACTGACATGTCAAGGAGAGCAGTAGGAAACTTAAGTAACTCATTAAAGGCTGTTTCAGGGCACCAAGTTGACTTGAAGTTGGAGGTTAGCTTCATTTTCCTTGTATTAGACTTCACTTGCCAAGTGGCTGTTTCCTTCCTGGGCTCACTTTAACAGTCACCAGATTAGTCTGAAAAGCACAGTGTTCTCTTCTCGGTTGGTTTATCTTCCCCTGAGGGCAAACTCAACCAGAATGATTTTGCAGAATTTTCCAGTGCCTGTGGTGGTCTAAGGACATGGTCAAGACAAAGTTTTTAGGGAAAGAAATTATCTTTTATTAGTTAGAAAAATGTAATTGGAAAAACCTTTGGGTAGGCCAGCAGAGATAGCTATATAGAATTATCCTGCAATAGTTCACTTACATTAGCAAAATCAAAGACCTTTTACTATCCTTGAACTGAGTTAATAAAATAATATTTTATTAACTAATGAAACATTTATTGAATTGAGCAAATACGATTTTCTTTCCACCATCCTATTCAGTGAAGAATGCCAAATGAAGTATTTTGGATTGGATTTCCAGGAGTATTCTTGGAAGAGCCAGAAAAATAGTTCAGGAAGCCCAGACCATTTGTGGAGAAATACATGAAAAATTATGGAGGAAATAGTTATACAGAGTTTCATGTGTTTGAGAGAAGTGTTTGAGAGAAGTGTTGGGGTGATGTCTGCAAGATATCTCAGTGGCTCTCGGACTGATACTTGCTGAAGAGGGTGGTAGAGATGCTCCCACCAACAATAAGCATTACTGAAATAGCTGAAGTTGTCAACTGCTTTACCTGTCAGGCTGGTGCTTAAGGAAGCAAGCAGAATAATAAAAATTTGGAGTGTTAGATTTACAGACTCACTCATGTCAAAGAGCTGTCTTGCAGCTTTCCATTGTAAAGAAAATAAAACTAGCCTTTATTAGTATGCTAGTACTTTAACTGTTCAATAAAGAATAGATTTAAGCTGACTTCGTTTTTAATGCTGTTTCCAGTCCTCTGTGAGTATGTAGCAATTTAATACTAAGTTTCACTTCATTTTTTGCTGGTTTGGTTTGTGTTGGGGTTTTTTTTTTGTATTAGAACAGACTGCTACGAGTAATTCTTGTTCTGGAAATCGTGATGACTCCTTGTGTGTACTTGCACTATGAAACCAGAATGCAGAATTGAAAAACTTAAATAGGAAAGTTTTACTCAGAGAGAATAGTGTTTGGATTTGGTTGGACTTTAGCTTTTCCAAAGTGTTCATCAGACATAAAGTATATAAGACAGAGAGTATCATCTCCTATGCTCAGGTGAAGAAATGCTAGGGGGTGTGACTGCAAAACTGGCTAAACCCAAGTATTTCCACATCAGTCAGGTGAAACTGAGATGACCAGGGAAGAAGTCCATGAAGAAGATGGGGGATGGTCTCCTGGTCTGACCCAGGCCAAAAAAATACAGCTTGTAGATTTGAAGAAGGAAGAATCATACAAATAAAATACAATTAATCTGGCTTTGTGTATCATTATGGAGTGTTATCTGGCCATGACAAAGATAAAATCAAAAGTCAGATTTTATTTGCACAGCTAAAACAATCAAGTGCTTCTAAGCACTTGTCCTTGCTTTTTAATGGAAATGGCCCTAGTCCCATGCTTTGAAGGCTTAGGAACTTAGCAAGGTGCCTGCACCTATTCACACTGCAATTCCTGCTTGCTGCCAGACTGTTACCACCTAACTGCTGAATGGAAAGAAGCACAGGCTTCCATCCTTCTCAAGTTTCATAATGGAGGGAGAACCCTTTCACCAAACCCACTTCTACCTCCAGGGGACACTCTGGAGGTCTTAATATGAAATAAACAGGGACTTTTCTCCCTTGAAGGGTGCTGCCTGCAGGGCAAAGAATGCACTTCTGTGCAGAAGGTCTCATTGGAGCTGCTTGTTCTTTTGAGGGCTTCAGACAATATCAGTCTGTAAAGGTTGTCACAAATACTATAGATTTGGTGGCCAGGGTGTTGTAGCACATGTCATATTAACAAAATAACTTATCCACCTCAAAAAAACCTGAAAAGAAAGATCCTTGGTGTAGTAAACTGCCCTTATATTTCTTGTGCATACTCTCCAGGTTTTCTTCTTCTGGTCTATTGGGATAATTACACACATATTCTTTTAAGTTAAAAAAAGACAAACCTGTTTTGCTGTTACCTATCTAGTTTGCTGCTAAGCCGTAAGGTCTCCATTCTGCCCATCTCTCTGCTCATCCATCATCAGACCTGCTCTCCTGCAGTGTTCCCCAGAACTGAACAAGCCTCTTCCTCCCTGTCTCCATCTTGCTTGCTTTCCAAAGAAACTCCTCACTACTGATTTCATTCCTCTTCCTCAGTAAGGTTCCAGAGCTCTCCTTTCTTCCTGCGTCTCTTTAGCTTCCAATGTAATTTCTATGTCTCATACAGACCCTCACGTAATCTCTCTCCTCTACGTACAAGCACAGATACAGCTCCCCATGGTTATTACCTGTCTGTCAGCCTTGTGCTCCCAGCTTTCAACCCTTTGTGCCCATGTGTTGCTACCAGGCAACTCCTCTTGCTCTGCAACTCCTCTTCTCTAAGCACTTCCACAAGGACTTCCCTTCCTGGGAACATACTGTACCTCCAGGTACACTCTGATTCACTCTGAGCCAGGTGGAAACATTCCTCATTCATGTCAGCAGATCTCAAGGAGATTTGGGCCTTCCCCAGTTGAGAGACTTTGGGTACACAGCCATGTTGGTTACGTGCATGGGATTGTTCCATTCTCATGTATCTGCTAAATTGTAAATTCATCTTCTCACAAAAGCATTTTACATTTCACAGTGCTGATTCCTTTACTGGAGTGCATTGTGTAAGTGGACTCCAGTATGCCTCAAGCTTTTTGCTTGCTTCAGCTTTTCCCAGTGGTTTTGTCAGAATAGTTTTCTTCCACAGAACTGGAAAGAACCAAATCCCTTGCTGCTTCTAATGAAGTATACAGATTGATGTACATATGCTGGTTTATGTAGATGACTTGTGTGTGTTCCAGGAAGTGTTTGTGGGATGTGGGGGCAGCAGATATCAAAGCAGAGGGAAAAAACTTGTTTGATGCTTCCCTAAGGAATTCCCAGTTGAAAAGCTGAGGAGAAAGGAGATTGGAGAGGTTGGGAGATACTAATTCCCTTGCGTGCCTTTGAGAGTGCAAAAGAGCATAAATCTAATTGAACTGCAGTGTTGTGATTGCAGGGGCTCTGCAAGGCAAGGTTAACCTTAAAAATTATTTCTAATTCTGAAATTGCTCCTCATGTATATTCCTGAAAGTGGGCAAAATTCTCTTGTATTTCAGGCCAGATGCAGATTCTAAGAAAGGATTTAGAAGATTGGATCTGTGTGGCTGAACTCAGAAAGTGGCATGTGCATTTGCAACAGGAAATGAAAACTCTGTGGGAATGAATGGCCCAAATATAAGAGGAAGAATTAGGTTGGTCAGTTGATTCATTACCACCGAGTTTCATTTCTTATTCCATAGTAGGTGATGTGTTTGATTTCTTTCCAGCATAGCCGATGAGTCAGAAATGAATTGTGTTTCCCATTAAGTCGACTAACATTTATGTCATTGCTCTTGGTCACTCACAGACATTCAGAAAGTGACATGCTTGGTATTGACTGTCTGGTATTGACTGCCTTCAGCTAATGTCACTTCATTTATTACTTGCTGCAGATAACTTCTGATTCAGTTGTCAGTATCATGAGCCCTTCTCCTCTCTCCCTTATTTTCTTTCACAAAAAGAAAATTGTGCCATTACTTAGAACTGCTTTTAGTTTTGTAATGTGTTCTCCTGTGCATCAGAGCACTGTGCATACTCAGGGGTCAGACACAGCTCACAGTCAAGCTTTCTACTCTCTATGGGTTTGTAGAGGGTGAACTGCACCATTGGTGTCTGCACATTCTCCAGAAGCTTAAAGGCAGCAGGATTAATGTTATGTGGCATTTTTTCCCCTCTTGTCTTTCCCATGAGTATAATACTGGTTTTATGGAAGTGATCAGAAAATTCAACTGAAAGTTTCCAAGTTCCATTCTGAGGAAGAAAAAAGTCCTACAGCTTTGGCCAAGGTTTTCAGATTCTGTGCCCTAAAATGATGGACTTCTGAACAACAGGATCAAGATTCTGGGTATTCAGTCAGTGCTTCTGCCTGCACCAAGGCAGGAAGTGGAGGAATGCTGTAATCATGATATCCCAGTCTGACCATTTTGGCATTACAAAGATCATGTATGGAAGCCATTTTTGGTCACTGTTGATAAGGATGTTGCTTCTGGTGCAAGAATGTAGTGCAGGTCATGTACCCAGAGCAGAAATAACACACAAGACATTTGTGTAAAATGTCTGTCCATTCTGAGAACATTTTTCTGAGAAAGGCCAACTCTGTTGGTACAGAAAACCAAAATCATCTTTGTAACATGAAATAATAAAAAGTACTCTTGTTTCAAGTTTAGTCATATATTAAGAAACCCAAAAGGTAATAAATTTAATTCTTTTTCCTTAGTGGATCACTTCTAACATTCATATAGTCAACTATATTGCTTCTGCATACTAAGATATGTGTGGTCTCTCGTCCTAAGCCCCAAACAAAATCAAGACCCCTGTGTTTGGATATACATATGGTAAAGATGTATTGATAAAGAACACTTACTTATCTTTCTGTGTGCTTCCCAGCAGTAAGGTTGCCAGTGAGTAACAAACGTTCTTGATGTGAAAAAACACATAAGATAAATTTGTCTCACAAAATTTATGTGAGTGCCCAGCTTACTGTTAGTCATCATCATAATCTCTGGGCTGTCTTCCTTAAAAGCATGGATGTTCCTAGCTGGTTTTTTTCCTTTTCTTGGTCCAGAAATGCCTCACGATAAAGCATAAGGATTACGTGAGCATGTGTAGTGACAATGTTCCTATTCTGAGACCTTTGGTAAGAGGAGACAACGACATGAGGATGCAGCTGCAGCAGAAGTGGATGTGAAAGCGTGGCAACTGCATAGCAAGATGTGGTTTTCATCTCAGTTGCACAGTGGGAAGCACTTCATTCAATTAATTTTCTGTTCTCCTTACTTAGAAAGTTTTAAACCAACAGGCTTTTGAGGTAGAGGTGCTTGGAGAACACTCATTACAAGTAAATAAAAACAAGCTAAACACCACTTAAAGGACTGAAGTTTTTTCTGAATATATTAAGATGCTGAAATGCATATTAAAGTAAGAGACCCTTGAGACACAGAATCAGTCAGTCTGGCTCTGAAAGTACTACTTGGCTATTGAATTTTTCACCTGTTTGTGAGAGGATTTCATGCTTTCTAGTTTGTTCCTACTAAAGAGCATTCAGAACGAACAGTGTTTCGGAAATGTAGCTTTCTCTGATAGCACAGGCAGAGACGATTCATAAGTTTTTGGCAAAAGTGCCTGAATAGAATGGAGTGATGTATTTGGTCTTTCAGTCTCCTGCGTGAAGCTGAGTTGCCACAGTGCCAATGCTGGAAACTTTTTGATATTTATTGAGGAATAGTTTGTCCTTCCAAGCAGAACAAATCTGGTGTTCTGTCTCCGTTAAACAGTAGAAGGATCAGAAGCAAAAATAGCTTTCACAAGTACTTAAGGTGATGATTTATCTATTTTCTAACAGATAAGAGTGAGGAAGAGACGACACTGACATTTAATGTCGACTGTGTCACCTGCTACAACTGAGCACCTTTAAAGCACTGTTTCCCTTGATTCTCAACACAAATTGTTTCAGGAGAATTATTGTTCTTTTCCTGTCATTTATTTAAATAAATTGTCACCAGATTCTGTGACTCATTTTCCCCCAAAGGGATGGCTATGCTGCCAGCAAAAGAAGACGCAAAGATTAACAAACTAGCTGTGTTTTAGAGAAAATGCCACCGGTAGTTTGCCTGCCACTGTTCTGTCTGAGGACACTTACTTGAATGTCTGATAGATCATTAATTGAGTTTTGCTTTTGGCTGTAATCTGTTTTCACAAGCAGAGCATTTCCTTCACCCAGAATGCACACCTGAGTGGTCTGCTGTGCATTCTGGGTGACCCTGCAGAGATTTCAGAGGCATATATGAGAGGATTAACTTAATACTCCCAAAACCTCCTTAGTGATGTCTTGGCCCAGTAATGAGCTGCAAAGTTAGTCCTGGTGATGGAGTGCTAGCTGGAGTTCCAGTCAAAGCCTTCAGTCTCTAACTGTAGTAGGTGAGCCTTTCTGGGACATGCACCTGCCTTCCTACTGTTGACCCTCCACATCCCTGCCCAACTCTTCCACCCCGTCACCTTATACTTGTGGGTGGACTGGGCTTTTGCTATGGCAGAAAGGGAGCTGGGGGAGTACTGAACTTTGTGATTTGGAAATCTGGCACTATTCTTTTGGAACTGTGCTCCATAGTCTGGTGAGCAGTGACAGAGAAAAATGACAACAGTAATTTGGAAACTCAGAGAAGCAAGTGCACAAAGGTGTTGGCAACATGTGAGTATCTTTATCTTGGATAAGGCTAGAGCAAAATGGGTTCAGTGAAGCTGAAGGAGATATAGCCAGCAGGAGGAGGAGGAGTGGATTGAGAAAATAGATGCTGTGGACGTTGTAATTATTGTTTACTCTGTGAGGAGGCATGACGAATACTGTGCTTAACAGATGCAAGGAGATGACAGAAAGGTAGATATTTCCCAATGAATGTGTTAAAAAAATTAAAGGTAGAAACAGATAAAGAGCAGAGAAACTCTATATCCTTACTTGGATGTAGGCCTTAGAAAATACTGTTATAAGAGAACATCAGAATGAAATTGAAGAAATCCCTTAGAACATTAACGAACAAAATGGCATTTCTCTCGAGTACAGCATCAAGTTACTTTGAATAATGTCTGTAATATGTTGAGAGGTGAGCTTAAGTTTTGCATTATATGGACCTATAAATGGACCCATGTTTTGTAATGTCAATTCTAAGCCTCTTGGGGTAGTCCCTCATCTTTCAAATATACTTAGAGAACATTCTGTGCTAGTGCAGTGTAGATAGAAAAAACAGAGGTGAAAACCCTTAATGGTAAATGTTATGTATGTAAAGGATGGTGTATTTTTAGATAGCTAAAATTGAATTACGGCCACCAGACGGATGGATAATGATCAGCTGATTTTCTGTCTGACAGATGTTTTAGATTTGTCTCTGCATACTTTTTAAATCAAGTGCATAAATCAAAATTCACTTACATGAAGGCACGTCACATTGTGCCCTTCATCATCTTCCTGGGTTGTCTAGTATTACACAGTGCAGGGAGATTACATCAGAGGAGGAGATGTGCTGAAGAGGAAAGGGAGGGCTTTGAAACAAGTGCAAAAGTGCAAATTACTGCAAACTGTACTGCAGAAGAGAGTAGCTTCATATGGCATGAGTTGGAGATCAAATTTTCTCCATTTAAAAAGTAACCATTTAGGGGCCAAAACATCCATCATGCAAGAGAGAAAAGGGGCGGGGGGGAGAAGTCCACAAGGCAGGCTTGAGAAAGTGTGTTTTGATGTTCATGTCATTCTGTAGGTCTTATGTGAACAGCACTCTGCTCACCGGAGTATTTTTGGCTCCAATGTATTAATGGCTGAAATGAAATGGGCAAGAACTGCAAGCACGCTGGTATTTTGGCACTGAGAGTAACTTTAGTGATTTCACTAAGCAAAAGAAGACCCCAAGCATTTTCTGTTCTGAAGTGCAATTTACAATCTCTTTACTTGCTGTGGTGAGCGTATGAAGAAAAACATTTAGGACACCTACAGTTTAATAAATATGAACACCCCCAAAAAGCCATGAGACTTGTGTATGCAAACATGAATTCGTTCTCCTTATTTTCATATTTCATGCCAAGTGCTGATCTCACCCTGTCATAGTTTAATGCTAAATCTAACTGAGAATGTTGATGCATGTTTGACCATTGACTGAATCATCTTAAACGTCTCTTCCAGCCTTGATTACTCCATGATTTTTATGTGTTTTCTGAAAAGGGTCATTCTTGAATGTCCATGTATATTTTCTACATTTTGCCTCTGACAGAAAAGTTTCATTTGGACTTGACCTGTTTTTATGCAGGACAGGGACCTTCTGCTACATCTCCAGGTTAGAATTTTCACTTACTGATCTTGGTAAAGCAAGCAGTTTCTTTGCATGTTCAGGTCATCTTTCAGACTTGGCAGTCCTACTTGTGCCTTTGTTTCTTGCCAATAACAATTTGTTTCTTCTATTACAAGGTACTTAGAGATACAAAAAAGATTAAGACTATTTTTTCTTGGTTTTGGATTGACACAGCTGAAAGGCACTTTGAGGGAGAAAAAGAAAATGCTTGTGGTAGAAATGGCAGGTCAACATCAGCAATCAATTTTCTGCCTCTTCTTTCTTGCACATCAGAGCAAGTTATGCTTGATATCTATTTGTATAATTTTTTCTATCCATGAAATGAAAGCAGTAATATTTCCCAAGCTTAGCAGAATTTTTAAAGGGAGACTGTGATGCTCTGCTTCTTACATGAATAACACTAACATGATTGACACTTTCCATATCCAGTTCTTAGTCTAAATACAGCCAGTTGTCAACCAAAAGCTGACACCCTTCTGTCAGTTTGGTCTCCAGTACCATCTGTACCCCTTACCACACAAAGCACTGACCGTATTTACACAAAGAGACAACATTACTGCTCCCACATTTCCAACAGAACTTCATTCATATAGAGCAAGTAACTATTGTTTATAATTGAGTCATGGGTACCTAATTATTATAAATTGCTCTGTTAATTATCACATTATTGTGTAAATGATTGTATTATAGCCTTTGTGACTGCTAATGGCAGTTTTCACACTCTGTGTGCCACTTGCAGCCAAGTATCCTGCTCTAGGTGTACACACTTAATCTGTTGACTGGGGGTGTGATCCTGCAAACATTTCTCTGCCTGGTCCAGAACCCATTGTGGTCAGCAGTTTTCCCATTCAGTTCAGTGGGTTTTGAGACAGGGATCAAGGGAGCAGTGTACCGTTGGTTCCATTATTTCCAGGATTCAGTAATTTATTAGATAAAAGTCACATGCACAAATGAAGGTTAAACCAGGATAACAAGCAGCAGAGGAAAACAAGTGGTTTGATATGTGAAGGATAAAGAAATTCTACGAAGAGTTTCAGTTTGTGTTTTGAGAGGTCATTTTATATCATTTGCTCCTCTGTGAAATGAGTTTGTTCTAAGATTCTAAATAAGAATCTGAACAAGATTCATAATAAGGGAAACATGCTTTATTTCATACAGACTATATGACAACCGTTTTAGTTCTCTTCCAAGTGATTGTATGGCAAAGCCACTTAAAAAGAGGGAACGGGTCATAGAAGGACAGACAGATGGCTGACAGAAAGGCCTGTTGCTGACCCTATTCACAGGTTTCTTGTACATGCAGAGCTGTTCATTGTGCTAGTCTGATGTGCAAACGGTAAGTTAAGGAAGTCCACAGAGTCTACTATCTTCTTCAGGGACAGAAATAAAGCTTAAACACTCAGTATTGAAATGTAAGGCTTTTAATAACAAAAGAATCATTGGGCAAAGCCTCTGGCTATTGTATTGTTGAGCAGGTGATTAGCATCCATCAGGTTATAGCTGCTTTCTTCTTCTGTTTGTTCCATATGCAGATGTTGCTATGAGGAAAGGAGTCAGCAATGACTGATGTGGAGCCTGTGGTCACAGATTTTGCAGCATCAGGACGCGCAGGCCGCCGGAACGCCTTACCAGATATCCTGGGCTCTCCTGCTGGTGCTGGGACTTCAGAGCTGCCACACAAACTGGCTGAGCTCTCTGTTTCAGAAGGTAATGGCTGTGCATTCAGAAAGGGACATTTTTATGCAGTCGTCCTTTGTTTTGTCTTTAAGACTTCCACCACCATGAGGTTTTGATGTCAACACTAATATTTCTTTCATCATTTAGAATTAAATTCAACCTTCCAAAGCAGTTATCACTTGTCCCTCCTGATGAGACAAGTTAATATTAACCCATATCCATATCCATCCATAGATCCAGTGTTAGCAGCCTGGGGAAACAGTTCAGTGCTGGGAACTGAATTCCAGATCCCCTGAGGAAGAGAAAACACAGTTTCATTTCCGGACAACTTGGAAAGCCCATCACTCCAGCTATAAATTTGATTGTACACCTGCACTGAGATAACTTTGCAAAAGACAGCAGGGCTGTGCTGTTAATACAATTACAGCTATCCTAACTCAGACATATACATTAAGAGTAGGGTTTATAGTGATTTACTCCTGCTAGTAGGATTTCAACTTTGCTATCTGACACTAGTACCCTATTTTGCCATGTCCTTTAATTTGATAAGGTGTTCTGTTGATAAAGCACAGATCTAATCAACACCAGCTTTGTGAATTTTTTTTTTTACTTTCAGACTGACTTCAGGGGGATTTTCAGGTTCAGAAAAATCTGATTTCTAATGCCTATGAAATGAAAATTACAGACTGGCCCTGAGCATGGTCTGTCCCTACTTTTTAAATCAGAATCAGAATTTTTTTTCTTCTCATTTGTCACTTTTGCTTCTCTGACAAATACCACCACAACAGATGGTCCCACATCCAAGAGCAGTGATGGTGTGGGTGCAGCAAAGGGGAAGGCAAGCCTGTGCTGAGGTGTGAAGGGTCCATGAATCCGAACTGAAGTAGATGATAAAAGGGATTCCTAGTCTCCAGAGTTGCATAGCCTCCTTTTACATTGCCCTAAGAAATTACAGGATGTTAGATGTGTAGCCTCCTAAAGCACCATAAAGGCTGGGGGGAAGGATTTCTTTGATCACAAACTGTTGTTATTTTGGTGATTTAATTTATAATTATGTGTTTGGGGTTCTGTAATCTAAACCCCACACGGATACAGCAAAGGATTGCTGAGCAGGTAGAAAAAACATTTCCTGGAGGAGTGAGAAGGGACCAAATGACCATATCCTGACTTGAACCAGGAGAAGAGCAGAAATTAAGAATCTGAAGGGGTGCTGGAAGAAGGCATTGCTTTGTCTCAACGAGAGATTTTTCCCTATGAATATGCAAATTATGTCCCTATATATTTTTCCCCTCTCCATGCAACTGAAGCACTGGAAATTCATTCCAAAGTACAAAGAGTCACGTAACATTTAGTATTTTTGTTTTCAAATTGCATGGTTTTTTATGTGCCAAATAGATCTTCTGCCTGGTACGATCAGGCTCCAGCAGGAGAGAAATGTTTCCCTCATTAAAGAGGAGGCAGATAGGAATTTATATTGCTATCAGTGTCAGGAGCTGTGGAAGTGCAGTGACCAGTCCAACCCACGGAAATATTCATTGCTATATTATGTGTAACTAACCTTTTGTATTGTTTAGAGCAGTGATCCTTGAAGGACATGCACCACGTTAAACACAGCATCAAAGAATACAACAGCTGTAAATAAGTTTCTCATGTTTGTTTCACTTCAGCCTCTGGCAAGTTTAGTAGTTGGAAAGAGTGCACTTTTTAAAGCATAGAAAAGTTCTCTCTTTGGTCTTTTCCTGCCCTCCCTGAATAAAAACAAACAGGAAAGAGTGCAAGCATGGCATAAAATAAGTATCTAGCCCTTCAGATGACACAATAGTTCTCCTCTCTTGGTCTCCATACAATTCCTTAAAAAGAAGAAGAAATGAAACACAGTTTTAGCAAAATGTGCTGATGCTTTCTTAGAAATACAGGACCAGCACTGCCAGGATTTAAAGAACAATTAAGAGCATGGAATTGTCCGTTTCTTTTGTCATTGACACGTAGCTGTGCCAGAGCATGTCGGAAGGCAGCAGATTCTGTTATCAGCAGTTTACAGTAGTGATAAGAGGAAGTGAATACAGGATGCAGTTAGGTCCACTCTGACAGCTTGGATGCTTTCTGGGAATGGGAATTCCACAAGTACCAGATGAGAATTTTAGCCTCATTGTGTTGTAAGTTAAAGTTTTGATGAGACAGCAAACAAACAGAGGAGAATTCATCAAAATGGAAAGACAGTTTTGAAGTTCAAATGCTGTGACAGGGAAATAGTTTGTTTTTGAAACATTTGGGGCTCTAACAGACGTCCCTTTTGCCTATTTCTGACTTTAACAATAAGTTGTTAAAAAAAGAAAGTAATTTCCAGCTCAGAATAAAGAAATTAGATAAATGAGAGAAGTGGAGAAGATGGAACATGTGGCTATATAAAGTATGCCCTATTTTGTTGCTACTCTGAAATTCAGATTCAGTGAAGATTATGGGAAATGGTGAGGAGGACTCTCTCCATCTTGTTTCAAATTTAGCTAATGGTCATTGGATCATACATATCCTCTTTCTAAAATGCTGTCAGCTACTGTCATAGTGAAAAGTCAGGAACAAGATGTGCTAGTACCTTTTGGTTTAGAAGAGGAAAGACGCTTTGCTTTATTTTTTTATGAATACACAAGGACCCTACCTGTGTGATACAAATGTCCATGTACTCTGCAAGCCACATGAAGTTGATGTTCTCATGAGATGAACAGGAGAGTTTCTGGCACCAGCTGTTTATCTTGGAGCCTAACTCTGAAATGCAGACCATCTGTATCCTGTCTGATAATCGTCTGGTGGTGTGTAAGTTTTGGACCGCTGAGACTTTCCACAGGTGGTCTGGTGGGAGGTCATACTGGAACCATGTTAAATAGTTGATTGGTGTCACTGGTGACCCAAAGGTTGAAGAGGAGGCTGCAAGAAGTTTGAGAGCAAGAAGCTGTACTGGTCTTCTACATTTGGTAACCTGCCTTAGGGTACCATTCTGCCGATAACACTCAACAGCTCAACTAGCACCTACTGCACACCTAAGTGCCACAAAGTATGAGATTAGATTTCCTCTAACAAACTCTTTTCCTCTACCCTGTCTGAAAGACTCCACTGATACTAGATGTCCAACCCTGCACAAAACCAGCCAACAGCTACATTAGGCTGGAGGGTGTCAAATAACTCAGTCCTTTATCACTATAGAACTCCAAAGCCTCTGAACCTCTGAGCAGATTTAAAACATCAAGCAGTTTCTGCCAAGAGCTTTAGCTGGTGGATTGTGTATGACATTATATATTTGCTGTGGTATGTAGAGACCAAGATGTATAACTCTTTTGAGAGTTGTTTGTGATATTTATAGCAAGTCTGAAAATGTACCCTTAGATCATGACTGTGGAGGAGATGGAGGAGTATGAAGTGGAGGACAGTACAGCCAGATATGCTGAGCAGACCTCTCCTTGTCCCCCAAAAGCTATGGACTCCCATAGATTTGGGTATTCTGTTACCACTGGTACTACCATGTGGGACTTGAAGGTAATATGAAAATGATTATTATTGTTTGCAAGGAAATCAAGGCAAGAGGAGTTTCTGCTTCTCAGTGAGTAAACTTAATCAAAAGAAACAGCATGGAACAATTCATATAATGATCAGAGACACTGGGGAGCTTCTATTTATATCAGTCCTGTAAGAATTCAACTCTACTCTAATCTGTGGAAAAGTGAACTTCCAACTCAGAGCAACAAAAAATCCCCCATCTTGTGAAGACAGGGTGAATTCACGCAGGTATTTCTTGTCAAAGGTCAGACAGATAACTGGCATGTCCATAAACTGTAATGTTATCTACCTGAAACCATACAGTGCTCAAAGGAATGAAATACTCTAATTTGATTTTGGAAATGACCCAGAAAAAAAAATAATAACAGTAATACAAAGTTATTTCAATTTTTACAGCCAAATGCACATTGATCAGCCTGTGCAAGAAGTGGGCAAATCAACACCAATAGACAGCAGCTTTTAGAAGATGCCTCTGAAAGTTCTTTATCTCTTGAGTTAATCTCTCTTTCTAAAGCACCCATGACTGTGGTAGTAAAGAGTCAGTCCAAACAGAGATGATCAGTGAACCCAAATATTTGGCTGCATTAAAAAATCTGTGAGAATATGTGTGGTAAAAATGTTTAATTCTGTCTTTGTTTAGATGCAGGAGCAGAGGGTGGAGAAGTGTCATCATCCAAAGCCTTGCTGGAAAGTCAAGAGGCGGAAGGAAAATGCAATGATTCCTAACACCTAAGGACTTCTGGGTTAATGAATCCCATCAACAGACTTCCCAGTTTCCCTGTGTCACCCCTTCTGAATGTGGTAGCAACTTTAGCAGCACAGACATGACTTTGCAACACAGTCATACCTAGATGATTATGTGGATGGCATACAGTTCTTTCTACTGTCATCCTTCAAAAGCAATGTTCTGCATATCCAAACAGGAAGAGAACTAAAGAATATATCTCTTGTTTTCAGTTTTCTCTCTTGTTTTGGTTATAGTATTCATCCTTACTAATCTCCTTTGACAGTTTCAATTAATATACCTAGGAGATGTACCAGGAACTAATCATTGTTTCAAAATAAAAATCCTGTTTCTTAATTTCCCAGATCAGCTTCTTTCTCTCTGACACAGAGGTGTATTCATTCCCTCCAATGTGATATTAAGTATATATTAGATCACAGACATTATCTGTAATTTATCTCCTGAGATTTTTGTTATCATTAGACATATGTAAATGGGTGTGAGAAAAAAAAAATAAATACATAAAATAAAATTTTCTCCTACTCCTGTCACCAGAAGGTTTTATAAACTAAAACATCAGTGTTTGTTTTCAGACTCTCCTTACTTCTGTTTGATTATGGCAGACCATCTCAGTTCTCCCACTCTTAGTAGTCTTGCCACTTTGGTCATTTGTTTTCATGCTGAATATTGTAGCTGTTCATGTGTATCTAAAGTAAAGTAGACATGTTTGTGTATGATGAAAATTGTTTAATCTCACTGTAGAAATTAAATATCTATCATCTTTTCTGTCTTCGGTTGATTTCTTGATGTTTCTCCTGTAGGACAATATTTAAAGCCCAAAACCACATATTTTTTTATTTCATCTGAGTTTTGCTTTGTTGTTTGCTGACAGTGACGATATTTCAATCATTGTGATTTTTACAAAGATTTTAGGAAAGTTTTTTCTCTACTGAAAGGACTTGTTTTGCTTTGGAGATCATGCTCTTGAAAATACTTGGCATTCATTCCCTTATTGTAGGAAACCTGAGATTCAGGTACAGACATGAACCTTCATGATTCCTGGGGCAGCAGACACCTATGTACATCACAAAAACAGAGGAAGCATCTCTGATGGGTACATCTCACATTTGACTGGTATTCCATCTATGAAATATTTGTGTAATCTAAACCTGGCAGGGAGCTTGTAACAGCTCAAGAGAGCTTGTAAGGCACAACTTTCATTCCTACTGTGCATTTACTCACACCCTGCCTTTTGGGGACCATTCAATAAAGCATCCAGTTTAATTCAACTGAACTGACCTGTTTTTCATTTAATAAGTGCAACATCCCAATTTTTTTTCAGATTTGGACAGGTAAAATAACTGACTCCACTGGATCAAAACAGGTGGCTTAAGAAAGTCTGAGAGACTGAACTAGCTGACACTGGAGGATCAGAGGTGAAAACCACAGTGGAGAGGGACTAGGAGGTAACTCTATTTGTGGTACACACTCTTGTTCTGGGTTGTAGTCCCATTCTCCTATACAAGCCCTCTTTATAGCATCCCAGTACATAAAATCGGTACATTAAAAGCAGTTGTGGTGATCCCATCAAAATCAACTATATGAGTATTACTGAAAAATATGTCCTCATATGCTTTGCTCTTCATTGCCTATATCAAATTCTGCACTTCTTTCACAGTTGCAGCACTGGATATATTTAGTTTCTTCTCTGTTATAATACAGACACTGAAATTTGGGTTACAGGAATAGATACTTTAGGTACTTTGTTAGTCTAAGCTAGTTTGAAATTTTTTGCTATTAAAACACCAATTATGAACCAGCTGAACTTACACATTATTCATGTGCTAAATTCTATATAAAAAAACCCAATCTATAGCTGTATACATAAATGGTATTAACTGCTCACAAATATATAGTTTACAACTAGTCAAGAATGCTCAACACCCTGGGGAATTTACTGTAAACACTCTGGTGTTTATTTGTACTTGAGCTGTATGAACTTGTCATTGAAAATATGTTGCATAAAAAGATGAAATTTAACAGAAAATTTGGAAAAATGCAGTAGTAAAAACTAAGGTTTAAAATGCAATTAAATTAAAAGCAGGGTGAACATTTTTAAAAGATCTGTAATATGTTATATGTGTATTATCTAGCTGCAGATTAACCAAGTTACAAACACAGAAATGCTGCTTTGCCACATGCATGTTCAGTTTGTGTCTAAACCATTATTAGTCTAGACTGCATGAAAGAGCTCTTTTGTAGTTAGTTGTAGCAGTAGGAGTATTTAAGTATGCCCAAATTTTACCACATTTCTCCATTTGTGAGCCAGGTGCATATTTCTGACCAGTATAGACTGATGCACAAACTGACTGGTGTGGGAGACATTGTACCATATAAACTGTGGTCTTTGGAGCAGAGTTTATTAGTGGTGCATTTTTCTTGACTCAGGCAGGTGGGAACTCACCCCTTTAGGCCTGTCTGGGAGGCTCTGTGCCATGCGGTCCAGTACTCTGGGGCTTGGGCAGAGTGCGTCTTAAGCACAGCTAAAGTTGGGGAAGCTCTGGTTCATTTTCTTGTTAGTATACTGAAGACAGGTAACAGTGCTGCTAAACTTCAGCTGAGCCTGTAAAGAGCAAATGAAGTGCTTCTGAATATGTTTGTCACTGAGCGAGTTGATGCAGTTTCAACCATTATCCAGGCTGTACCACCCTCCCGTTAGCTCGACTAATGGATAATTGATAACAGTGTATTCTCTTGGTTCACGTGGCCACAAGTTATGGCCCTGAATCAGCAGGGTATTTTAAAACATGCTTAACTGTAAATGCAGACAGGTTTCACAGCAGTCAATAGAACTACTTAGGTGCCTAAAATTAGGTACATACTTAATTACCTTGATAAATGACAGCAGCAAACTTCTATTAAGGCTAATCTGGTATTATAATGCATTAATCCCAATTTCCATTCCAGCAAGTTTGGTACAGGTAATAGCACCTTTTTGATCATCTTACAGCACTATCCCGTGCTTTCATAAAGCAAAGAATTTCATATTAGTACTAAATAAAAAAGGTAACTTTGTTGTCTCCATATTTTAGAACATAATGAAGCAATTATCCATTCTTACCGACTCAGCATGCTAAAAAAAAAAGGCAGGAAGTACCCTTGTAATTTTATTGCACATATATAAAACAATTTAGGTGTTTTGAATATATAGAATATTTGCCTTGATGTTTTCCAGATGTCATTAAGAAATTATAATTACACTTGGTTACTTAAAAATTACAAGAGCAGTGGCTATAAGAGGTTTAAACTGCACTTTACCACTACAACCACTTTACCTACTACTATTAGTAGGCTAAATATCCTTATGTACCATGCACACAAAGAGGAATACTTCAAGATTTAGCAAATTAATATTAGTTCATATTCCTCTCTTCTGTCTGCTGGTGTTCTGTGTGTGATAAAGCCTATGAAACAGAATTGAACAAAGACTTCTGCATGGATTTCTCCACCGGTGTGTTCAGTGAGCATAAGCCCCAGATGGTGGTGAGTGTGGATTCCCCCGGGTCCAGACAGCACAGACCAGTGAGGCTGAGTCCACCGGCGTCCCAGGGCGCTTGCTCTGAAGTAGAAATAGCAAAGGCTTAAACTGTCCTGCCATCTAGTGGGATCTTCAGCCTGCCAGGTAGGCTGTGCAAGGCAGTGGAGGGAGACAAGTTTAAGAGACCTCAAACCCAGCTGCAAACTGGGCTGGTGAGAGGCAGAAGGTCTCCAGCTGATCCGACACATTCACTTCAGGAGTTTTGCTATGGGCTCAGAACCTTGGTGTCTCTGTATACAGAAGTCCGTGTGATTGCAAACAGGAGGCATCTTGTGTTTCAAACCATAAACTCTTATTATAAAACAGATGTCCAAGTCTGGCTTCCAGCCTACCCTGCTTTAGGTGCCCACTCTGCAATTTGGGCTTGGGTGCAAATTCCACCACAGATTACTGTTTTGACCTTTTTTAGTGATAATTGTGTTTCATCTTCTCAACCTGAAGCTGTTCTACTTTGGCTAGCAATTAGCAATGATTGCTGAGAACTCCTACTTGACTATCTTGGTTCTTTTCTCTTTTCAGCCCAGTAGGGAACAGTTGGTATCCTGATGGCTGTAAGCAACAGGAAACCTGAAGGCCATCACTTCATCTTGGCATGTGCCGCATCCCGATGCCAGATCTCTGGATTTTAGTGCAAGACTTATATTTGATGGAATATGTTGTGGGGATTTTTTGTTGTTTGTGTGCTGTTTGCTTGTTGGGGGCGAGGGGGTGGGGGCAGGGGTTACCTGTGTGCTGAGGGCTTTTCTATGTTAAACATAGATATATTAATTGCTTGCAATGCAAAGGGCCCTGATGTGAGGATTTGGACAATCCCTACCAGTGCTTTATTCCTGGGACTCTGCTGTACAATGATTGATGCTGTAAGTCCAGTGCTTATCGTACAATGTATGGAAAAGCTAATCTGTGAGAGACTGGCTTGATCCTACTGTGCTTTTATTTCCAGACTGTTTGGGCATGTTTGTCAATGATACATCAGCAGAGTAAACATGAAAAGAAGGAGCATGTGAAGTGCTGCTAATGCCCAGCAGTACTCGAGAAGCAGTTTTCCAGTGACGGGCTCGGTTTCCTAAGAGTGCAGGAGCACCTTTTCCCGAGGGATGGGCTCCGCCGCCGGCAGCCGGCACCTCCCTTCCGGCGGGCACAAGATGGCGCCCGAGCCCGCGCCAGGCACACAGCCGAGTCCTCGCCTTCCTCACAGCCGAGCCCCTGTCCGGCCCCCGGCCCCCAGCTGCCCGGGCACGGCGGGGTTCGGGTCTCCTCCGGGATGATCGCTGGCGTGAGGAAGAGCGGGGGCCGTGGCATCGCCGCGGAACGGAGGACGGGGCTCCCCACAGGCGCCGAGCGGTGGCGGCAGAGGGCGCCCTTGCCCTGGCGCGGCCTCGGTTCCAGCGGCCGCCGCGGCGGCTCCCCCCGCACGGGCCCTGGGCGCTGCAACTCCCGCGGCTTCCCAGCCAGGGCAAGAGGGCTCAACAACCCAATCCCACCCCGCTCCTTCCTTCCCTCTTGGATTGCCGCCTAACTCCGTTCAAAGCTCAATCCATCTACTCTTTTACTTTCTTCAGTGCTCACCGCTTGCTTCACTCACACCTCGTTAAGCTCAACATCCACCGTGAGTGCTTTCAACGCCCAATACAAGAAATGAATCTCTTTAATTGCCTCCATACTTGCTAAAATAAGATGGTAGAAGGACAACTCATTGCTGTTCCTCCCAGGAAGCACTGGGTAAATGTTC
Source organism: Corvus cornix cornix (assembly GCF_000738735.6). Classification (NCBI taxonomy): domain Eukaryota; kingdom Metazoa; phylum Chordata; class Aves; order Passeriformes; family Corvidae; genus Corvus; species Corvus cornix. The sequence continues at coordinate 63,444,890 of NC_047056.1, read as the reverse complement.
CTTTATCAGACAGACTCATGAGAGACCTTTGAGCCAGGCGTAGAACAGCCCTTGTCTCAAACACGGAGAGAGGGAAAGCTTCTGTGGAAAAAAAATAGCATGTCGTTATACAAGTAGAGGTGGTGTTGCAATCTAAAAAAGTGCTGAAATAAGTTTCTTCCGGGCATCTTTTTTAAGACAGCCTTTGAACTTTGCATCTTTTTTTTTTCTTTTTTTTTTTAACATTGGCTGTTGTGACTAGAAACTTCTAGGTAAATTTATAAAGGATGATATGAAATGTTGGAATGTAAGAAGGAGTATATTTAAGGGAGGGAAGACAAAGGACAATGAAATGGAGTTAAAAACATGAAAGTTGCACCATATTTCCTCTCCATAGCCCTTCTTTGATCAGAACAGCTGAGCCAGTCATGGTGCAAGGAAGTCAGCCTGCTCCTGCACCCTTCACTGGCTCTGGACTCTGGATATTTTGAGCTCTAGGTGCAAGGCTGATCAGCCACTCAAGAAAGTTTCAAAGGTCTGGAAGAAGATGCTATTAGAAGCCTTGTTTAAATATTACGAGATTAGTTAATGATTTTGACAATAGAGGGTCTGGTTTATGTTTACTGTTGCCACACTGAGGGAAAAGTCTTTTGAAACAAGTACACATGAATGTGTAGAATTAAAGGAATGGTGGCTGTATCTATACCTCCTCACTGGCACTTAGTGCATTGCAGTCCACAAAGTGAGTGCCATGATTATCCAGGCAGGGCCTACATGCCTGTTTTCCTTTCTGTGTATATCTGTGTCTTTTCCCATAATAGACTCTGGATTTGGCAAAGTACAAACCCACACTTAGCAAGTAGGATGTGTTTTTAAGTTTCCTGGTATAAACTTGTCTATTGTGACCATCTCATGTGATTTCTTGCATAATCCAGGATACAGAACTTCTCTGAATTACTTCCTGCATCACGTCCAATAGCTGTGGTTGTTAGCATAGTTCACAATTTGCAGGGATGAAAAGTCTTGTAAGGCAGTTTGAAAGTCGGCCAAAGGGTTAAGTCTCCTCGCAGCTAGTATGAACTTCATTTTTAATATAAATTTCTGTAGGTTTAACTTTCAGTCACTGGAGTTTTGTGTACCAAACTGAAGAGACCACTGTTTCTCTGGGATTGTCTTCAAACATCCAGTGTGATCAAACTTTCCCCAAGTTTGTCTTGGTACTAGTCCTTATTTAAAGCTAGTTATGAGCTATCTCAACCCTGCAATGCTTAAAATTGCTCTAAAATTTTGTGTTCCAGGAAGTTCATGTATTTAGACTCATGAAAACTGAGAAATTACTCAGTGCTTGGTCACAAACCAACATGTAAAGCAGGGATATGGTTGCACTCTTGAATGAATCAAGTTAGGTATGTAATACCAGCTAGGTCAGCCAGCATGAGGTTACATTTCAAATACCTGATCTGTGTCAGGCATTTGTTCATCCATGACAGGCCCATAAATTGATAACCTAATTAAATTATTTATCAAGACTGTGGAATCCATATATTTCTCTGGATGCACTAACAGTGCTCTTTAGAACTTCTGAGGAAATGGCTTGCTCCAGGTGAGAGATTCTGATTTAGAGGACACAAACCCAGAGGAGTGTGGCTGGGAGATCCAACAGGCTCTGACTGTGTCCTGTCAGTCCATAGCTCAGTGGAACAGAGGAAGACCTTAGGAATATCCAAACGCAGGTAGTTAATGAACTGAGTTTTAACTTTCCATCTGTTTTCCAAATTCATTGGTTGTTTTCTCAGATTTGAAATTCAGCCAAATAAACCTGATTTTACTTTTTGCCTAAATCCCAGCTGGTACTGAGAGTGATTTCAGGATATTGTAGAAAATTGAATGCTTTGGTATGGACAAACTGAATGAAGGTACATTGAGCCATTCCAAAAATTTCTTAAATCCAGCCTTGCAGATTGCACAGTTGTCTTTTGTTTTGCTAAAGGATTTACCTTGGGATTGATTAGCTTGAGATTTATTATACTGAATTCCAAATAGTCACACTTATGTATATATTTGACAGCCTCCATGGCATATTCTAGAGCTACAGAAAGAGAATATGACATTTATGACATATGACAAGTTAAACTTGTACCTTTGACACTGTAAAATTTATACTGATGATGATAAAATCATTCCCTCCTTTGCTATAATACAGAGTCCTTGGACCCTTAATACAGAGGGTCTCTCTGTTCCACTAATATTCTCAGTAGTCTGCCCTGAACAGACCAAACAGACCTGAACACCAAATTTACACGTCTCTCAGAATCACCTGCAACAAGTCAAATGCAAGTCATCTAATCTCCTTAAACCTGTAGGCTATTTTTCCATTCCTCCTAGTAAGAATTATTTTAATTTAGTATGTCCATAGTATTCATATGCCTTCTAAATTCTTCTGAGTCATTATTACCCCTGAAATAGTCAGGTTGCTTATTTATACGATTTTGTTTCTTTCTTCCTTACCTTTGCCCGTGATGAAATTGTAAGCCTGGGAAGCTGATTTCTTGTATTGATTTTACAGTAACTAGACAGCTATTGTAAGTGACACCCAGTATCAGGCATTTCTGTTACATTTTAAAGGCTTTTAAATAGTTTTTCTACTCTTAAATGCAAAAGAAAGCAAAGACAAAAAATAACAGAGGCCTAATGACACAAAGTGTCATTAGCATCTTCAATAAATTAAATTAGGAGCCAGGAAGGTGGCTGGCTTTAATGCTGCCTAATTCTTTGAGGAGAGTGTCTGTCTTGAGTCATCTAAATGTAAGTGATACGGTAATAAACAAGAGCTAACAACCTCCCAAATGCCTTTTAGAAGCAGAGAACATCCTGGAGATATTTCATTGCATTTGCTTACTTTAAATCATTGTCAACCAGCTGTCCTCCCAGCTTAAACCAATCCAAATATATGTCTAATAGTTCATAATGAGGTATTAGTGGGTATTTACTTTCCAGGACTCTCCTAATCTCATGTCACACCAATTTGTAACATAAGAGAGAGTCTACAAGAATGAAATGCATGATCACAGACTACTTCGTTTTCACCAATTAGCAACCAACACCAGAATTAGACCTTAACATGACTTGTGTCTAATGTTAGCCTGTCCTGGCATTATTTTGCTTGAGCTTTACAGTGGCAGGAAACCTGCTGAACATGTTCCTAAGTTTTGCCTAAGATATGTCATGCTCTTAGAAAGGATATGGTATAAACATGTCTTTCCTGCTCCTGCCTGCATTACCTTGCACCTCGCCTATCATCTGGTCCAAAGCTCCAGCAAAGCCCTTCCCCTGGCATTTATGCAGTACAAAACTGGATTCATACAGATGCTTTGTACCTGGGGCCATTCTGTCACCACTTGCTTGTGCAGCTGCATAACTGGGTGTCTTCTCCAGGAGGCATTTATCTCTGGGATTTCTAATGAGCTATCCGTTGATAGAATAAATAAACCTAGATATTTTCTGTGATTCACCAACAGCACTGAGATGGTTTATTTTTATTAGGGGGATCAGCAAATCTTTTAGACAACTAGAGGACATATGAGATAATTTTTAGTTAAGAACTCTCTACTGTCCTGTTTGACATTAGATTTCTCTGCAGCACCAAAAACCAAATCACACTCAGCCCTGAAGTAACATCATCCTGTCTGACACAACAGCTACTAAGCTCTGTTCATTTCTGTATTACACTGAGAACAAAGCTGCACAGAGATTCACAGCAGGGCTTCAAACAAGCTTCACATTTGCTGAAAATACCCTATAAAATGGAGGAAAATACCCTATAAATGGAGAAAACTTTTCCTTTCATCTGCACATTATTTTCAGTTTCCTTAATTCAAAAGTAGCCCGCTATATGTTTCATAATGCTAAGAGTTTAAAGAAATGTCTAAGTGAGTTAGCACCTTGAATCATGTTGGCTTTCAATGGAATTCAATACCTAAAAGGCCTCTGGATGCCTACATCTGCTTTTGTACCAGGGGAGTTAGGCCTTGGTATCACTGCTGCCCTTTGTTGCACATATGGGTACAAGATGCTCTGCAGTTCCAGGACCTTCATTGCCAGAAATGTTTGAATAATGCAGTCACCACTACGTTATCTGAAGGTCTTATAACATAGTATCCCCTTAACATAGTATTCCTGACTATTGTACTATGAAGATGGTGAAAGGACAGAGATTTAACTGAATTGGTGAAGCAAGAGTGCCCCACCTGCATTAGATCCAGAGAGGGACAGAGCAAAAGGACAGATAAACTTGCTTCAAATATTAGCTGCACCAATTTCCCTACTTTTCTACAGCCAAACACAAAGCCTTTAGTGACTGGCTACAGTGATTAGATGCTCAGTAGTTCCTGACATAGATTACGAGGGGAATCCACACATGACAGAACCTCATGGTCAGACTTTTCTACCAGAGCAGCCTGGTGACCATCCTGTGGTGCTCCCTTCCTCCCCATACCCCCACACCCTTTTTTGTTTTCCTTTTTCCTGAAGAAGTAATTTTTGTTCTTTCAAGTACAGAATGAAGACTGAATGAGGCTGACAGCCTCATTCTCTGAATGTCTGAGGGCATGTGAAGCAGGGATATAATGTGGATGGGGGGGAAAGGTAGCCAAAAGCAGGTTGTGTGTCCTGTATTTGAAGGCTGAAGGTTAGAACAGTCTCACCAAATGGCCTTTGGAAGCAAGGATTACTCATTAGACAGGGATATCTTGCTGCAGAATTTTCATCTTTCAAGCAGGCCTTGTACAGGGAATGCAAGTGTGCCTACTTACACTGCTCATGTGGTGTAAAGAGTTTAGTGTAAAGGAGAATGAATCCCTGGGTGTTCAGAATCTGCAGAGATACTATTCATCATGGGAGTAGAGTCTTTTAAATGCATCCAACTGCTGACAGTACAAAAGAAACTCCAAGCTGATCTCTTGTGCAGCAACCTAAAATGCACACCAGGTCAGTGTATTTCACACTGTGATCTCTGTTTCAGCCATAGCAAAGCGTTTATGTCATCAAGATGACTTGTACTAGTTTTTGATATTAGCATAACGCTTGGATAAGAGTCCACAATCAAACACAGGGCATAAGATGCTGTGGAAAACATTTTGAACTGTGGCTTGTCACCCTAAAAAGGAGTCAATAATGTAACATTTCCTACTGTTGATTTACGCTGGTCCCAAATCATCACTAACACAGACAGGTGGGATCTCACCATCATAAAACATGATGTGAAGACTTTGGCAACCTTTCCACTTAAGAAGGAATGTGAACATTTTAGCAGAACCTATTTTATATTTGAAGCATGATGCGCAGTGTTAAAGAATGTATTTTTCTTAAGAAATTCTTATGTGCTTTCTTCCCCTTAAGAGCGGGTCATCACTCTAGATACTTGTTTTAGTTAAATACATTGAGAAATCCTCACAGAACAGAGCGGTCCCATCAGTTTAGGTATGACTGCTTAAATTAGGAAGGATCCTGAAATATCTGCCTCCCAAATGCCCAGGCTGCAGCACTGTCTGGAAGAAGGTGCAAGGCAGAAGTGTCCTTGCAGAGTCCAGCCAGCAGTAGTGGCACTGAATCATTTTCAGGAGTTTTATATCACAAAGTCCGTGAGGCCAGTGGTATACAACAAGCCCCAGTGAGCACAGACAGCATGAGCTCTCCCAGGCTCTGTGCACACATCTGCACCAGAATAATAAACAGGGGCTCCAGGGATACTGCAAACAAAATCTGTATGAGCAGATAACTTTGTCTTGTCTGTACTGGGAGAGGAGACACTGCCAGTTCATGAGGATATTTGGTAAAATAATTTAGAATTTAATATCATAGAATCATAAAATGATTTGGGTTGGATCATCCAGTTCCAAGCCCCCTGCCATGGTCAGGGACTGTTCCACTAGTCCAGGCTGCTCAAAGCCCCATCCAATCTGGCATGTTTAAATTAATTTCCCATCAGAAACATCACTTGCCCTACACCCAAAGAATGTGCCATACTAGAAGAGCCTGAAAGAAATACAAATGATGGTCAAAAACTAATTAAAAAACATTAGAAAATATTCATAATTATTTATATTTTGTATGGCTGAACTAGGTAGAAAATTGTTGAGGTTTTGTTCCTAAATCACGTAAATTCTCTTTCACTTAGTCCCTGAGTTTTGTTGCAAGAGCTGAAGTGCTAGATTCACTATTCTGGAATCCATCCAAGCCATAATTCAGGAAAAGCTGACACTGTGGGATGTCCCACAGAGACAGGCTGCTTTTTGAAAAGTACTCAAAATGAGACAAGATGACCCCTAATGCCTTCAACAAATTTCAGAGAATAACTAGAAGGAAGACATTCCCTCTGTTGCAGGGGAAAAAAGAAAAAAAAAAAAAAAAAAAAGAGAGAGAGAGAAAGGAAAAGAAAGAGTTTTAAGCTCTTTTCCTTTTTCTTCATTCTTAATTCTCCAAATGCTAACAGTTGTGGAGCCAAGATGCTGTTTCGAGCCAGTGACAGCAAATACCAAGTTCAGACAGCGTCCATACACATGCCATTGTGGGTAAAGGGATCTGCAGTTGGCCAGGATCAAAATGGGCATGAAAATCTTCTTGGGAAAACTTTTGGAGGTGGTGTCCTGCAGTAGCGTTACGATCGCGTGTTTTCACTCAGTAGCCTTTCACGTTGGGTGCCCGCTTCTCGTTTTGCCCGCGCGTTCATTTAACAGCGAGGCGGGCGGACGGGGGTGCCGCGGGGCGGCTCAGGGGAGGAGCGGTGCGGCAGGCGGAGGCAGCCCCCCTCCCTGCCCCCTTCACCTCCTGCCCGCTCCCCGGCCGGGCACCCGCCGCCCCCTCCCCCGACGGTGCGGGCGTCTCCGCGGCGGCCCTCGGGGGCGGACCGCGGCCACCCCCGCCTCCGGCCCCCCGCCGGGCGCCGGCTTTAAATGCGGGGCGGCGCGGCGGCACCGGTGCTCTTGCCATCTCCGGCACCGCGCTTGGAACACGTAGCCGGCCGCCATGGTCGAGGCTTTCTGCGCCACCTGGAAGTTGGTGGACAGCCACAACTTCGACGAGTACATGAAGGCACTGGGTAGGTACGGCCGGGTGGCGGCACCTTAGGAAACCTTGCAATTTTGCACCATCTTAAAAAAAAAAAAAAAAAAAAAAAAAAAAAATTGAAAAGGCTCTCCCCCATTGCCAGAAGTGTAGGTGAGACACTGGCAGCAGTGGTGGTGATGGAGGGGGTGGTTGTGGCGACTGTGCTTCTTATCCATAGAGCTAATTCTATGCGGATTATTCACCTGGGCGGTCGGGTGTGTTTGTGTGGGACAGGCTCCGGGAAATGTCCCCGGGCTAAGGGAAGCGTGTGAGAAACGAGCACGTGCTGCCTGCGGATAAGTTTGAAACAAACACGCAAAAAAGCAATCATTATGCTGGAGTGATAAGGAATTGAAACTCTGAGCAGCAGAAGCGATCGCGGCCGTGCGTGTGACCGCGGGCGGAGTGCGGTGCTGCCGTGCTCGGCGGCGAGGGAGGGCGCGGAGCTACAGCCGGGCGGACAGTAGCGGTGGATATTCGCGGTACAAGGGCATGAGAGAAGCAGACAGCAGCGTTTCACAGGGATAGCCGGCAGCTGTAGAGCGGGGTAAAAGATCTCTGTACCTCAATATATAGAAAAAAAAAGCAAAAATCCCAGTTTGATGGATTTCTCTTTTCCCTTGAATGGTCTAGGAGTGGGGTTTGCAACACGGCAGGTGGGGAATGTGACTAAACCCACTGTGATTATCAGCAGCGAGGGGGACAAAGTAGTGATCAGAACTCAAAGCACTTTCAAAAACACAGAGATCAGCTTTAAACTGGGAGAGGAATTTGATGAAACTACCCCCGACGATAGAAACTGCAAAGTAAGTGAACTCTGGGGCTGCAGTTGCCTCTCTTTTTCTTCCCACCCCGCCCCCCAGGCTCTGCCTTTGGTACAGTCAAAGGAAAAAATGCAACTTCTGATGCTACTAGTTTTAGAGCACTGCAAAGGACAGGAAAAAAAAAAAAAAAGGCAAGATTGAGCCTTGCTTGTCCTGCCCGCTTACACCCTACCTTTTCTGAGTGTATCACGTTGCCAGCTCCCTGTCTGCTTTCCAGTGTCAACTGATTGTGTTAGTTGCTTGCTTGTCTTACAAGCCAAATATCATCTGGCATAACTTTTCCCAGTCAAAATAGTCAGATGCCTCTTTTGAGGCATAAACTTTGGGAGCTTAACATCAAATATTATTCCAAGGCACATCTGAAGTGGGATCTTGTGAGATCTTGGAACTCAAAGGAAACAACTTTTTCATCCTTTGACACAAACAAGAATTGTGTGGATTTCATGCTTAAAACGAGGATGATTCAAAGCCTTGGCTTTAAAATGGCTGGGACTACTTTATCATTCTAGATCCACATCCATCTGTAGAAGAGAATTCAATAGAACAGTGCATGCTGAATGTGTGAGCAGAATCCCAACTACCCAAAATAAAGGCATGTCTTTGTTTTTCTTGGTATCTCACAGTCAGTTGTGACCCTGGATGGAGAGAAGCTAGTGCACATACAGAAATGGGATGGCAAAGAGACAAACTTTGTGAGAGAAATAAAGGATGGCAAAATGGTAATGGTAAGTATAAAGCACACTGAGCATTTGCATGCACCGCAAACACTCCCAACTTACTCTTATCTCAAGCTTTGTGAACAGTGTGATTTAGACACAAATCGTTAAACTAATTGGTGAGGAAAGCTAGCAGAGACTCTTCAAATATTTATTTTGTTTTGCTTTGTGTATTGTTTTACCGACAATTAAAAAATTTTTAGTGGCTTTAGGCAGGCTAGGCTGTGGATTTCCAGACTGTATGTGTTCTCTTTCTAGACTTTTGTGTAAATACCCAAGAAAAAAAGTCCTGGTGAGCTTGTAATGATACAAAGTTCTTGATTACATAGAAAATTATCTGTTGCCAGTGGCAATTTAGACTTCTTTAAAAACTTGTTTTATGTGTGCACACATAAATAGTATTTAATTACACAGAACAAGTAGTTTCCTTAAAAAAGGAAAGAATTACAATATAGCTAATAGCGTTTTCATGTTTAACAATAAAGGTTTTAGTCCTCCTATCTTATTAAAAACTATGATAAACTGTGTGGAGAAAAGTCTGAGCTTAAATTCACCTGCTTTTCCTGACTTTTTAGAAACAAGAGTATGGGGTGAATAAATGTTGTGAGTTACTACAGCTTATGTCCAGGATAGCACTTCTCATGGCACACAGGTGTAGCTTTCAAAAATAAAATGTGTTTAGCTATACTAATCCATCAGACTTGGTTGTTGGAGAAGACCAGTTATTTTGTTTCCTAAGTACTTCAGAAAGTATCTGTGTGGATGAAGACTTGCAAATAATACAAACTTTAAAACATAGTGAAACACAATGTGGCAAGTTTTTCAAGGGAAAACACATGCTTTGCTTTTTGAACAGCTATGCACAAATCACGCAAATACAGAAAATCTTGTCTTTTGTAATTGGAATACAGTGAGATGCCCTGTTCTACTTCAGGAAATACCTCCAGAATGCACACTGTAGTTGGTGTTCTGCACAACTGCAGTGTCTAGAGTATTTGTTAGTTCTAGCTACACAGGGTACAGAATGCATTTTTTTAAGATGAGGTTCTCCTAGAGTTTATACCTATGCATAATAGTATAGAGGCCTTGGAATTTTAGATTGCACATCTTACTGGGATAAGCTTTGGGAAAATAAGTGTTAAGTCTGTATTAAAACAATGCTATATTTAAAATAATTAAACAGTAAATTTAATTTTTAACAGCCTCCTTGTAAATGTGCATTATGTGTTTCTTGGGTGTGAGAGCAGCAAAGTATCATTTCTTATGGGAACCATAACTAAGGCTTGGCTTCTTGTTCATTTAAAGTGTTAATAATCTAGATCTATTTGTTTTTCTATAAATTAAATAATGTAAACCAACCTTGATCCACTATGGACTTCATAATGTGTTAAACAATTATAGAAAATGGTCCAGCCTCTAACATGTCTGTCTTTTCCTTGGACTTGCAGACTCTCACCTTTGGTGATGTGGTTGCTGTTCGTCACTATGAGAAAGCGTAGAGTTTACCTGACTTCTGTCCAGATGTTACTTCTGCTGGATGGATTAATGTCCTGTCCATAATTGATCATAGCTAAAATGCACATTTCTGGCATGAAAGGTTAATAATTTTTTTTTGGGGGGGGGGGGGGGGGGGGAGGGTGTTTTTTATTAAAAAAAAAAACCAAAAACATTATGCTATCAAATTGGTGTACTTGTGCTGTATAGTGAAAACAGGTTAAACTTGGCATTAAATTTCTGGAACACTTGCCTCTCCTTTTTTTTTTTTTTTTTTTTTTTTTTACAGTAAATGGAAAATATTTGAATTGTTTTGGAATGCAGATCAAACAAATTAAAAAGTTTTTTTAACTCTGCTCCTTTTGTATTTAATCAGCTAACATTCCAGTGTCCTGGAGGGAGGTGTTCAAAGTTCTTTTTTCTGAGTTAAAGGACAGAAAAGCATGTGCTACACAATGGTGCAGCAGCCTTTCTATGCAGTGTAGAGTACTTGGGGAAATGAAAAATTGACTTTGTTGGCTTTTTGCTGAAAAAATCTAAACTAACTGTATTTATGTAGACAGAGAAGTGAGATGTTCACATCGGTTTCAGCTTTCCTCTTCCCTGGGAACTTGTTACTCAGTGCATGTTAAGGTCAATAAATTGGCAGATGATGTTCCAGAGCTCATAGAGTTTTGGTTTTAATAGTTAAAGATTTTTAATTTGTTTTGATAGGTTTGGGTTTTGTTTTGTTGTTTGGTTTTTTTTTGTTTTTTTTTTTTGATAATATGCAAATATTGAAGTCTTTCACAGGGTGGGAGGAAAGGGTCAACATGCTAACTCCCTTACATCAGTCTCGACAGGAATGGTGGGAAAACAGTACAACATGAACCTACTGCAATTCCCCTCCCTGAACTGTTGTTTCATAGCTAATATGTACAAGAGATAACAATTTGCACTGTGAGCAATTTAAAATAAAAATAAAATAAAATTAAACCCTTATGCCTGAACAAGACCAGAGTGGGAAAAACTGCCTTACACTTAGGAAAATTGAAACAGATTTTTGGCAGCATGGGGGAGATTGTTTGGATAGTCCATGTTTTTTAAATACTGACTCAGAGAACCACATGGACGTGTAGCTACCTACAGCCTTGTAAACAAAGGCAGAGCTGAGCTGTAGATTGAGCTGGTCATTGCTCTGTGAGTGGTGCATGTGGCTGCAGCGGGAAGTGCAGGATGGGCATCCTGCCCAACTTCCCAGCCCTCATCCTTCAGATCTGCTGTGTGATATGAGAAGAGGCTTCTTGCTTCCCTGGAACGATAGGATAACATGGGCAACTAATCTGGTAAAAGTTTACACATAACTGGCACAAATAGAAAATTCAGTGTTGTTAGCTTTATTTTTTCACAAAAACCTGTTTGAAAGTAATATTCAAGTTTGTTTTCTCTTGTGGGGAACACTATACATCTAGAAAACAAAGTCCTTAGTTATCAACCTTTATAAATATCTTTTATTTGGTGGGCATTGATAGTTTTTATAATCTAGGCACTATCTTTTTTCAACCACAGAAATGAAAAGTAGAACATGTTCCAGTGCTATGGGGAGCTCCACTCTATGCTTTGGGCTGTTTCACTGGTATAGTGCGAGTTATGTTTAAGCAGCATCTTCTGCCCTTTGGCTTTATCAATCCATGTTTAATCCTCAGATTCAGTGTCTAATACAGCCTTCATCTGCCTCCCCTCTGCCGCTGCCTTCTTGCCTGTGGGTGCATTTGCCACATGATAGTCTTTACCAGCCATCCTTTCTCAGAAAGCTGTGAGCAGCTGCTTTTCCCTCTTCACTGGTGTAAACAGACTTGCTTTCCCAATACCGGCATTCATCTTCACAACAAATGATTTGTGGGGTCATGAATTAAAAAACCTAGGTTTTTTTCTTAAGTATGAGGAAAGGAACACAGAGGTAAATTGTTAAGATTTAGTTTACAAATAAGCCCTGAATGGTAAACATTTTGTGTTACAGTTACTTTTATACAAAGAGAAAAGGTAGCCTTTTAAACAAAAGCTACTTTTCCCTATTTAAATATAAATAATATTAGTGTCAAATTAAATAAGGAAAAGTGGAGAAGTGGTGCCTATGAAGTAACTAATGCTGCTCAGAGGAGTGGAAAAGAGGGCAATATACTGACATATGGGACCTCCAGCTGCCGATTACATAGCTTTGCAGAGCCCTGGAATGCAGATCTGAAAGGAACAGCACAGTGAGCAGTGGGACATTTCAGGGTAGCCACAGGATCCATGACATTATTATTGTGATCTTCTCCTAAAACTGACACCAAGTACGCTTCCTCTATATGGAACTATTTTGACTTCAATAAACAGCAGTTCTGAAAGCCTTGGCAGTGGAGACTTGTATTTACAACATACCTCATTGCTCCCCTGAAGCTGTATTAAAGGTGCACTTAATAGTGTATTTCATCAAGTTGGGGGTTTTTTTGGTTTGGTGGAAGTGTTTGTTTGTTTGTTTTGTTGTTGTTTTGTTTGTTTTTGGGTTTTTTTGAAAGCTTTATAAGTAACCAGGATCCATTTTTACATGTATGCCACGAGAAACCTTCCTTCCAAGAGATGCCTGAGGCTGGTATGGGGTGTCGGGCACAGCCTTCCTTCAGGCCGCCTCACATCACCCAGTGCCCCGAGTTCAGCCCTGCCCGCGGCCAGGCTTGGCTCCTGCGAGCCCCTTAGCGCTGACCCGGGGGTGGCACCTCCTGAAGGTCACGCCGGGCACGGCGGGCTGAGGCGACAGCCCGAGCCGCCGTCCGACAGCGGGCCACGGCCTGGGGCGGCTTCTCACCCCGAGCGGTGCGGGCGGGGCGCGGTGGTTTCCGGCAGCGCCGAGGAGGGCAAGGGCTTGCACAAGCCGTCCGGGGCTCGCCTCTTTCCCGGACGCCGGGGCGGTCACACGAGTAGAGCCGTCGGCGGGCCCGGCGCTCCCGCACGGCCGACATGGAGCTGCGGGTGGCGCTCGGGCTGGCGCTGCTCTGCTCTGCGCTGGAGGCGGCGCCAGCCGGCCCGCAGCGGCCCCGCTCCGCCGTGGGTGAGTCGGCCGGGTCAGCGGCTGAGGGGCCCGGCCGGGGCCGCCCGTGGGGGGCGGGGGGAGGCGGGTGAGGGGCGGCCCGGCGAGGGAGGCCCGGGCGGGGGCCGCGGCCATGCCGGCGGCGCCGGGGGCACGGGCTGCGCGGTCCCCGCTTGCAGCCCCCTGCCCTCCTCCTGGCTCTGCTGCCCGCACATAAGCTGCTGCCGTAGTATTCCCTGTCCCAACTGGCTCAGCCTCCCGTGACTGCTAGATCAGTCAACACATCTCTTTTCAGGTACAGGGGTTACTCGGGGTTTATATTTAGTTGTCCGGGCAGGCCGGCGGGTGAGGTGAGGTGAGCCCCGCCCTGCCTCTGCCGCAGTGTCCCGGGGCACGCACTGCAAACACCGCGTTTGGGGGCTGTGCTGTGCTGTGCTGGGCTGGGCTCTGCTGTGCTGGGCTCTGCTGGCAGCAAACACACACGCTCTGCCTGGCGCGATCCCCGCTCGGGCCGTGCGTGCAGGTGAGTGCTCCGAAATGGTTTCCCACGGAATTCTCATTCCATGTTGCTCACACTTGCCTCGGACCAAGCACGCAGCAATGTCCCGGCGTTTCTCTTGTCTCCTGTTGGTAGGTGTCACAGTTTTACAGATTTTGAAGATCACCTCTGGTCTTTGATTCCTGAAATAAAACTCCATGGGTAACAGTCGTGTGGCGCCTCCTCAGCCACCGTGAGCACGTGACCTTGGGAAATGCCAAATTTATATCTGTCCCTATTTCACAACCACTGCCCCAGATACATGTGTGCCTTTACCAAGTGTTTTGAAACGGACAGAAAGAAATTACTCTTATTTTACATGAAACTTGAAGTCTGGTAGCTTTAAGACAGACTTCGTTCATCTTATTCGTATATTCCTATACTTCTCAGCTCCTTTATCCATGCAGTGCTATGTAGCAGTGGCTGACAGCATGTCAGCCTGGAAAGTAGTGAGTAGGTACGGCTGACACACTGCTCTATGGTGAGAAACCCAGTCTCTTTGCACACATGCTGTTTCTTGCCTTTCTTTCTAGACTGTGATCTTTTATAGTAGCTCCCAGCCAGGGAAGGTCTGGAAAGATAATTAAAATGCAGCTCCCTCTCTTTTCAAGTGGAGTGGAGAAGTCCTTCTATTTCCTCCTTTACTCTCCAGTTTCCAGATTGTTATTAATGAAAATGAGATGATTTTTCAGTTCCTGCCAATCTCCATTTCATTTTTGGTGAATAGCATAAACTCCTACCTCTGCTTCTGTTTTCAGTTTTTCTAAGCAGTCTTCACAAAGGACTCTCAGGAAGAACTTGTGCACACTTATCAGACAGGCTAATCAACAATTCGTTAAATTTATTCTCCTTTTCAAGACTTTAAAGAGGAGTAGCAGTAGATAAACTGGACTAAACTTGGCATTACCCCTGTATATCCAGTTCAAAAGCAAATAATGCATTTTCTTTAATCTTTGTTTTCTGAAAACAGGGCAATTCTGGCATGTATCTGATCTACATTTAGATCCGACTTACCACATTACTCCTGATCACACCAAAGTTTGTTCTTCATCCAAAGGAGTCAATGCCTCCAACCCAGGCCCTTTTGGAGACTTTTTGTGTGATTCTCCTTATCAACTTATTTTGTCAGCATTTGCATTCATGAAGGATTCAAAAGAACAGGTTTCATTCATGATTTGGACAGGGTAAGTGTTCAAGTCACTCTGCAGTTAGAGCTGGTTAGCCAGATAGTGTGGCAACTCACAAGTTTGTATTTGCACCAACAGATTTGAGTTCAGTATCTCACAAATGCTAGTTGTCCCTTCAGTTGTCCAAATGGCTACTAAGTGGAAGACTGACTGAGAATATAAGGCCTCAGGAACAGACTTTGATCTCTGAAATAACTGTTGGAGTGTTCATTGAGATATTTAGCATATGACTGAATTAGTGTGAGTTAATGGAAATGGTGCAGGGAGGATGGGAAGTGGAAAAAGCAAAAAGAAAAGTCAGGGCAATAACTGACTCATTGCAGGCCTCTGTTGAGTAAAAGCATTTACCTTTCCTGTTCCAGTCTTCAGTACTATAAAGTGGGCTTAATAATACTCTCTCACAGAGATGTTACCTGTGAGGCTTTGTGTGCCCTAGGAGAGGGACTAGACAAAGAAGTATGAAAGGGGGGCATATGAGCAACCTGATAGTCCTATGCTATTAAGGCATTGTTGCTTTCTAGGTATTCATAAAAGAGAGCATTGATTTGCCCTTCTGCCATAGCAGAACTCTCAATTCTACCATCACACAATTTTTTATGGCATACATTGATGGATAATTTATCAAAGAGATTAGTATTTTTGAGTGTGAGAACTAGTTTGTTTATGCTATATCACGTAATTTTGCTGGGAAAGCAAATACTAATATATGAAGACAAGTGATGAATTTATTTAACTTACCTCATTGCACTTACTTTTCAACAGGATGTTAAAAAGGAAAAAAGAAACTTGCAATGTTGTGCAGGTGATGAAAGATATATAATGCAAACTGCACAGTAGCTCAAAATGATAACTTTGATTTCTGAGAAATCTTCATTATGATAAATATGAATCATAGGATAGACATTGTCTAAACAAGTCTACTTGTTTGGGATTTTTTAAACAAAAGCCTTTGCAGAGAGCCTTTCATTCTGTGACTTTAATAAAGTGTATAGTAGTGTTACATGCTAGAATGTAGGTGTGTTTGCAGACTTTTTTGCCTTCCTTATGTTGCTAACAAACCTTTGTTAATCAAGCCTTTTCCTTTTTCAGAGATAGCCCTCCTCATGTTCCTGTAAAAGAGCTCTCCACGAAGTTGGTCATTAGCATCATTGGTAATCTGAGTTCTACAATTCGTAATTTCTTTCCAGATCTTCAGGTTTTCCCAGCCTTAGGCAATCATGACTACTGGCCACAGGTAAAACAAGTTAGAAATTTGTTCATACATCATATTAGGTGTGTTGTTAACTCCTGAGAAGGCAGGTCTGAAAAATAAGAGTTAATTCTGTGTAACTGTTATTCAGGAAAAAGAATTCCACAGTTCTTCAGCTAGCATTTAATATTATAAATATTTCCACGCTAGGACAGAAACTACATCACTTTCTGTGCTCTTACCTAAGGAAATGTTGTTGCCAGGTAGAATCTGTACATGGCCTGAGGTCACACAAATTTATTTCTAATCATTCCTCATGGCTTAGAACCACCACGTGCCAACGTAGTTAATACACAAATACTTTTCCTTACTGTGTATGTCATGCGTGTGTATACAGCAAATTAATCTAGCTGAAGTGACATCCTTAATGGAGCTGTGAGTCTGCAGTAAGTTTCAAGGCCTCCTGAAAGCCCTACTGGAAATCTGTCAGCTGGCATCACTGGATTTTTTTTTTTTAAACTAAAGTAATGGCAGAATTTTTGTAAAGTTCCCATAGTTTTGCCACTACTATTAAAAATATGTCTACTTTTCTTTCCTTATTGGACATTTAGAAATAATCACATTGATGATTCACTAGTTATGTGCAGCTGAGGATGGTGCTTTTTCACTTGGACTGTGCTGAATATTGTTCTTGGCATACTCAAAAGTAAACAGTTGCTTCATTTGTCCTTTAAAGTGTGCCGTGGGTCGATCTGGCAGCACACTGGATCAGAAGCAAATGCTGTCATTGGATGTGAGGGCATTGGAAGGGATGTGAAGCAGGTCAACTAAAGTATGT
Source organism: Corvus cornix cornix (assembly GCF_000738735.6). NCBI lineage: Eukaryota > Metazoa > Chordata > Aves > Passeriformes > Corvidae > Corvus > Corvus cornix. The sequence continues at coordinate 63,427,972 of NC_047056.1, read as the reverse complement.
TGTTTGAAATTCCTCATGGGAATTTAGTAACACCCCTTCACATCCTCAGGGTTTGTATTCAAGCTTTCTGTGGTATTTATTTATTAGGCCTGTTAGGGTGTAGGTTGGTGCAGTAGATGATTGTGTGATTGCCCATGTCATTGCTGGAGTTAGTGGTTTCCAAATCGGGGCATAGCAGAGGTGCTGAGAGATGAGGCAAAGGAAGTGTGAGAGACAAAATAACAGCTAGACGTGTATTGGAAGTGTAAGTGCACATACCGAACTGTGCCTTCAGTCTTTTGTGTTCTGTGGTAGTACAGCTTTGGCTTTTCATATGCACTGACACGGGGACGGATTGGTTCACTAAAAACCAAAGGTAAAGTATTTTGGTAAGTAACACCTTAACTGAAGTGTCATGCAGTGTTTTGTGTTCACTTTGTTTCATTTTTAAAAATGTCTTAGCAGAGAATTGTTGTCATTCAGCAATCTTCTTTGATAGAGGAAAAAACCCTACAAATAGCTTGTAAACAAAGAATGTAGGGAACTTTTTCAACAAATATGAATTTTGTTTGTGAAATTAAATCTGAAGATAGAAAAAAAGAGTCTCAAGAAGGGCAGATGAGCAGCAAATAGAAAATTGAAACAAGCTGGTAATTGGAATAACTGGTTACTGTTGTTAGTTCTCCCTGCACAAAGCCACTGAGGAGTGTTTCTGTGATACTTTGAAATGGCATGCTTCACCAGTGTACAGAACTGGCATGCTTTTCAGTTACTGTTTGAAAAAGACATGGGATTGGACAATGCCCACTATGGGGTCATTTCAACTTGTTCAATTTTTTAATGTTTGTTTTTTGCTCTTTATGGCATTTCTTTTTTCATATGGATAGGCTTGGCAAATGTCCTGTAGACTGGAAGTGATATGGAGCAAGCCACACACTGTAGGCTGTTCCTAAGCAAGTGTGAAAGCTGTGCACTCACCATGCACCAAAGAATTTTATTGCTCTCTTGTGTTCTGAGCTATCCATCTTAACAACTGAACAGTCCTGGGTGATTTTTCTTGCAGAACATGTTAAAAATACTACTCAGGTTAATCAACCGTTGGGATACCTTTCAGATCCTATATTCACCTCGGCCTTTCTGTATAGTCTCACTTGTTTCACACCCTCGCTCCTGCTTAAAACAAATCCCCAAACTGCTTCTAGCAGTTCAGAGAGCACTGACTTGCCTGGGTCCAAAGCACTTTCAGTCCATAACATGGCCTCTTATCTGAGATCAGGTTTTTGCTGTGTCTGTTAGTGGCTGTTGGCTCTGGCTCAAAGCTGTCCTAATAACTCATGTCAGTGCCCTGCAATCAGCAAATGTCTCAACAGGCGTCTGATTGCTCTGCTCCTAGACAGAGACTTACTGCCTAAACCTCTAATCATGTAGGTTTAGTTTCAAAGATCTTAGAAAGGTCAAATTTTATGTTTAAGAAAGCATGCACAATTTTTTCAACCCCTGTTTTTTCCTTCTAGCACCAAGACTCCAAGCAGATATTTTAGGAAAGGCAAGGACAGGCTGGTATCTTCCTGTCAGGGTTAGATCAGAGCATGGGTCTTATGCTGTGGCTCAGACTGAAGAGTACTACAGTCCAAATTAGAGCCAGTGGGAGGAAACATTGACAAAACTTTTTCTTGTGCATTTTAAAATGCTTTCTTACAAGAACAACAGGACATCATGGAAACATACGTGAATTTCACCGGAATGCTTCTGAGGGCTGTAGTGGAGTTGTGGGGAGCTGCTATGAAACCCAAGTTGCTTGAAAAAGAAACTTTTATTCAAGCTTTTCGTCAAAAGACTTTATTTTTAGATTTTCACTTGCCAGTTGGTATATTTACTAATTTTGCAGAATGTATTGTTTTCCAGTCTGCTGTATTCCTAAGGCTTGACATATTTCTGGCGTTAGTTTAATAATGCATTAACAAGGCCATGCAATCAGTTCTGACTAAGTTTAGGCATTTGTTCCTGATCAGCAATACTGGATATTCAAAAGTTGTTTTTTTCCCTCTCTTGAATTCCTCCTGGTGATGACTAGATACACTTACATGTTATGCAAGAGGTCAGGCAGGATAATTTGTTGAGTTTTTTGTCTGTGTGTCTGAATACTGACTAGGCAGGTTCTCCTCTCTCACAGGACCAGCTTCCTGTAACTACCAGTGAAGTTTACAATGCTGTAGCAGATTTCTGGAAACCTTGGCTAAGTGATGAAGCAATCAATACCTTCAGAAAAGGTAAAGTATGGCAGTAATATATTGTGAAGCTGGGGCTTAGAGAATTAATGTTTCTGTGGATTTGTCCTGTTTGTTTAACTAAGTCTCATAGGATGAATCAGAACAATGGATTATCTGTAAGGCTTCTCCTGGAAGAAGTTACTTATCTTTTTGAATGTCAATGCCTATATTCAGAATACATTTATTACTTTCTGATGCAATATTTATCACTTCCTATAAGATGTATAGTATTATCGACTTTGTACCAATGCATGTACATCTTTCTGCTTTCGAGACCTCATCATACTTTTTAGATGAGGGCATATGATGCACACAAAAACTATATTTTGATGGTAAAAAACTGTTAAAATGTTGTTTCTGTTTTAATGGTGCATGTATTTCAGAGCATATTGAATAGGTGCATTTTTATTCAGGTTATGATAGCACACAGTTGTGGTGATTATACTGTTAATATTTGTGTCCAACTTACTGAACTGGCAGAATATTGATATCGTAATTAGAATTGTTCTTTTTAGCAAAGGACCAAAAAATTCAACCCAATTTCTAATCCACTCAAACATTAGGGATTTTGAAGTTTAATTTGTATTTTTTGTGTCCTGAACGAGAGCAAATCTGGGTAAGAGTGGAAGTAGAAACTTGAATAAGGATAATAAAACTCAAAGAGGCTGACCTTAAGTTAAATTATATTGTTATACTTCTGTTGCTGTGGCTCCACTGAAGTCCATGAACTATGAAGTTATACCTATTGAAGAAGCTCAGCATGCCATGGAGAATTTTGGGAGCAAGGATTGAAAAATGTGATCCTTACTTTTCATCATGTGATGAGTCTGAAGTTAAATGACTTTCAAAGTACAAGGCTACTTAACTCAAACAGTTCTTCCTGAAGGAGCCTGTATTTTTGCTGTATTTTAAGAAGTACGGACCTTTAACAAGTACTGTATCTGTCAATGTGGAAGAAATATTACAGGGCACTTCTTGCACGTCAGTTGGATAATTGCATCTAAATACTGCCAAATAAATACAAAGATAATACAGGCAAGAATTAATAAATAATTCAGTGTCAACTTCTAGTAAAATGTGGCTGAAAACTTTGTTAACATGTTATATTGTGGTAAGGTGACTGTGTGGCTTGAATAAGCACAATATTCTATTAGAAAGAGTAAGGTTGGGTATTTTGTTAGTGGTGTACTTTGATTGTAAAGTTGTGCTTTGAAGCCTTTAATTTGTCATATGATGTTGGTCTTATTTTCACAGGTGGCTTCTACACACAGCTGTTTGAATCCAGTAATAGCTATCAACCACTCAGGATAATCAGTCTCAACACAAATTTATATTACAGCCCCAACAAGGTAACTGTGAATATTACTGACCCAGCCAACCAGTTTGCCTGGCTGGAGGGAATACTTGAAACCTCTTCACAAAAGAACGAAAAGGTAGGGATCAGGAACAGAACCTATCATTATTTGTTTCAATTTTGGAAAAAAAAAAAAAAAAGAAGGAAGAAGTAGAGATAATGAAAGTATAAACATGGTTCTAGAAGAATAATAACGCTGCCAAAGATACTAAAAAATCAAAATTTTATTTTTTAATAATTCTTTCTTTAATATGCACATAATACTGCAACAACTAATAAACTAGCTGAATGAAGTTTCCCAAATTAGACAGTAAAATACCTTTTCTTTCTTGCTATGTAAAATACTGTAGAAGTCAGTTTCTGACCTTTTTATGCATAGCCTTTAATTTTAAAACATACACTCTTGGCCTAAGACAAAAGCTAGCATATTTCATTTGCATTGTAATGCAATTAAAAGTATCAGAAATAGAAATTAGAAAGGAGTTTATCAGCCACAAAACTTAGCCAAGCTGCAGTAATTGCTATGATTTGAGTGTAAAAATAACTTGTCTTTTAATATGCAGATTTTTCAGTGAAGGTTTAAGTTGTTGGCTCCTGATTGATTGATTAATTGGTTGGTGTGGGGATTGGATCATCATCTGAGCAGAAGTGTTTCATTTGAAACGTATACATTTTGCTACAGTGTTGCGATTTTAGAATATGATATTACAGTCAGGAGAAAGGAGAGATTTCCCTTTCTCAGGAAACCCTGCAGCATGTTAGTTGGTGTGTGCAGTTGGCACTGAGTCTCTACCTCAGACAGGGGTTTTAACCAGTTTTCCATGTTTCTGGTGACTCTGACTCTCTGGTGCAGGCTCTGTAATGCTCAGACAAATTTTTTTCTTCTATCCCCTTGAGATGCCCAGTTATAAGCCTTGCCCTAGTAACTTTTTTTTTTTCATTTGAAGTAATTGGTAATATTTTCTTTGGCCTAAAATCATGCACAGATTTATTGGAACTTTTTTTTCTCCTCAGTAATATACTAAACTAAATAGTATGAACTTAAGCCATCTTACTTTTGGGATTTTATATAAAAAACTGTCATGATTTACAGCTTTTAGAATGCCATTTGTAAGACAGCATTGTTATGAAACTGTGGTAATCACTTCTAGGTTACAGCTAAGACATTAAGTTTCAAATGAAGGTGCTAATTGTGGTTTCTGTATTTAATTCCTTAGGTGTATATAATAGGTCATGTCCCAGTAGGATACTTGCCATATGCAAGGAATACTACAGCTATCAGGGAGTATTACAATGAGAGACTGGTAAAGATTTTTCGCAAATACAGTAGTGTTATTGCGGGCCAGTTTTTTGGACATACACATAGAGATAGTATCATGGTCCTCCTGGATGAAGAAGGTAATGATGCTTGTTGACACCTGAACTTTCTCTTCCTGATTAAAAGCAAATTAATACTTTCTTGCATGTTCTTACTAGTCAGCCTGTGTTATAAATAACTGAAAAAGGAAATTTGGAACTACTGCTATTTATCTGCAAGAATTCGAGTTTCACACACTCCAATTTTATTTCCAAAGAGAACCTTGCAAGGGTGACTGTCTTTTTTTTGTTGAAGTCAGAAGAGATTCCCCAAGCTTCCTATTTTTTTTTTTTTAATGAATGCTTATGCCTAGACAAGAATTTCTAGTCTTTCCTCTCTGCTCTCTCAGTGACATGGGCAAATTATACTAGCCAGTTTCTATTGTGTAATGTGTCAAAGGGAATGTTCTCAGGCCAGCTAGACATGCTCTATATTCTTGTGTTTCCTGCATCATTACCGTGCCTCTCTGCTGAGTTCCCTGCTGCTTCAAAGTTAATTAAGATAAGGGTAAGCAGGAGGGAGGGGAAAGAAAGTCTCTGCCTGTTGCATCTCTTAGATCAGCTAATTTCCCTTCAAGAAAATCACCCACGTTGAAATTTTTGTTTATTGCTTTGAAATCCCTTAGTTCTAAGCATGGGCATGGCCATATGGGGCACTCTAACATCTCTAACAGAAGAACTCTAACAAGTTTTGTCTGCACCATAGAACAGTAAGAGGTTAATTGCTTTGCTTTATGTGAAATACCCAAATGTTAATTGGCTCTTCATCTATATTTTATATAAACTGATATGAGCAATGCCCAAAATACTGACTAGGTAATACTATTCCAAATTTTTACCCTTTTCCATGGTGTTAATCTCCAGTAAAAAAGAACCCACCCCACTGAAAGAACTGGCTTCTTTATTTATTTATTTTTTAATGATGCTCAATGCAGTCCTACACCTATATTTTTTTACACTGTCCTATTTGTTCATGAAATCATCATCTCTGCAGCAAATTTCACTGAGGATAGATTGATCTTGGTGTTTGTCATTAAAGTTTGCATGTGCAAGTAACCACTTCCAAATTATTTTAGTAATTTTGCATCTTTTGACAAAATCTAAATGGTAATCAAATACACATTGTGTTTGTCTGTACAGTTTTAGACTGTCTTCTATTCATGACATTTTCCTTTTGACAAAATTCCAGAGAATTCAAGATAAATGCAACATTGCAGCCAACATCAGTGTACTAAAATAGAGCTCAGTTGTATCTTCTCCAGAAGAATCTACTGATTTCCAAACTTTCTAAACTTCTGCCTATATGTGGAGGCTGATCTTGTGATTTCACTGCTGTGATGCTGTCAGAGATGGGAATAGTTAGGGCTTCTTGTTCCACAGAGAGCTTCTCAATGTACCCACCTGCATATTCTGTCTCAATAAAACCCACGTACATCCTCATGTTTCTGTTGCTGTAAAGGTTGGTGTTCACACAGTAGGTGTTGGGCTAGTCAGGGTCAGGTGATGAAACAGACCCTGGTGTTTTTAATAGTATGATAAATACATAAAGCAATTTGTAAAATACAGTATGGAAACAGCAGCTAAAGGTTTTGAATATTTCTTTAGTAGAAATATACAAAATACAGAGAATTTACATATAGGCAAGACCATTTTGCAATTTTGCACAGGTACGTGAATTGGTGGGGAAGCCTCCAGTATAGACAGGCTTAACTGGTACACCCTGGAGGGGGGTCTGTGGTATTTCACACGGGTTTTGGTCTATCCATTGGAAGTATGGCAGTTCTCAGTGATATAGCTAAATCAGGTGAAAAAATTGCTAATGTCTTTAAGCCAGTTACTCTTGTTTTTGCTGTGTTGGTACTCTACAAAACCATTTATTTGAATAAGAAATGATTAAAATGAAACTGTCTCCTCAACTTCCCTTTTTCTGCAGAAAATCCAGTCAATTCCTTGTTTGTGGCACCTGCTGTAACCCCAGTGAAGGATGTATGGCAAATGGAGTCCAATAACCCTGGTGTCAGATTGTATCAATATGATCTTTTTGACTATAGCTTGCTGGTAAGTAAAGATTTTAAAGCACTGTTTAAGACTTTAAATATAGTATCAGTAAAAAACTACAGCGAGATGTCAGCCTTTGTATTATGGCCATTGGTGATGGAAGTTTGGTGTCTACTCTTAGTTTTTCTACCTGGGCAAAGGAAAGGAAATCTGAAAGAGAACTTGGTTGGTCTTTCTGTGCCTGCAGAACTACCCAGTACTTTCTCTTCTGTATTGAATATTCTTATGATGTAGGAGCAAAGACAGTCAGAATTTTTCTGGGCAAAATCCTAAAACTATTTGCAGGGAGCTCTGCAAGTTTTAAAGAGGTTCACCTAAATCCTGGTCTTATTTACATACCAATGTTGTTTGCTGATGATAGCCTGAGTTTTGGGATGCAGCCCATGAAATGCTTCTAAAAGGTGTAGAAGAGCTGATAAAGTAAGCACTTTTAACTGTATAACATCTTTTGTAATCATGCACCTTCCTATATAGAGTCTTTATAGGAAATTTATCTAACATAAATTTAGAAGGAAAATAAAAAGTAGAAAGCTTCTACTTTGTAGTTTCCTGTGATTTTTGGAGATAAAGTGAATCCAGTGTAATTATTCTGGCTGTGAATGGTTTAGACTTTCTCTCTGGAATTCAGGATAAAATCTTGACCCTGCCGAGTTCAGTGACAATGCACCCTGCAGTTTTATTGGGACTGGGATTTCTCTCTGGAGACCTATGCTAATTCAGGCTGCTCCTTTCTTGTGCAGATTTCACTCCTGCATCGACATCTCTCCTTTTCCTTAACTTCTCCCTGGGCTGTTCTTTTCCTGTCTGTTCTGCCCCTCTTGTAGTGTCTGCCGAAAGGAACCTTCTGGCTCTCACCCTTTTGCCCCACTCGTACAGCAGTCATGAGTGTTGTGGAGTTTGGACAGGAAAAACCTCTAACACTGCCACTGCTGCCTTTGTGGCTCCTTTTTCTTCTCCTCCCCATCCCCCCACCATTACCACACTGCAAGTACCAGCTTTGGGTGTAAGCCCAGCTCTTGGGGTGGGACGTGACCTTCTATTCACATGTGAATAATGAGGAGTGACAGCTTCCTAATCAATATATCACTCCAGAGACTTAATGAAGCAGGGAAGAAAGCAATACAGCGGTGCCTAATTTTTTCTTTCTTTCTTTTTTTTTTTTTTTTTAACTGTAGGATCTTTGGCAGTTTTACTTAGACCTCAGAGATGCCAACAAGAAAAATGAATCGAACTGGAAATTAGAATACATCCTGACTAAAACTTATGGCATTGAAGACTTGAAGCCAGAAAGCCTATATGAAATGGCCAAGCAGTTGTCTATGCCACACAGCACACTGTTTGAGCAGTATTACAGTAACTACATTGTGAGTTATGACAGAACTATTCTCTGTGAAGACGGGTGCAAGACCTGCCAAATATGTGCAATCCAATATTTAGATTACTCCTCATACAGAGATTGCATCAATCAGGAGGCAACATGGAGATGAAATCTCTGTGCAGTTAATGCAGATAGTGACTTTAGCCTGTGATTTAAAGAACTTGCTTGTTCTCTCACTCAAGTGCTGACATGCTTACAGGGAGCCTGTGGGACTTTTCTACATTTCAGGGGAGCAGTAAAACTCCCTCGATCTTTCTTCTTGCAAATGTGTTTTCCTTTATCATCTAAATAAAAGTTTATTGACTATGTAATAGTGGCCAGATACTTTGCTGTTGTCTCAAGTGAACTGTATCCTCTGTAACAGGTGTCCCAGTGTGTGCAAATAGAAGTTACTTACTCAGGTCTTTGTAAACCCTGTTTCTCAGGGCGTCTAACCATACGCAATACCATTTCAGGCATGGGATTTTTATGGGGGCAGGTTTCAACCTTCTGCTGTCAAAATTTGCAAAATTTGCAAACTGAAGTAGGCAAAACCTGCACTTACTGAGACTTGAGTGCAGCTATGTTGTTGATGCAATGCCAGTATTAGATATCTCCCTGTGCCAAGTTTTCCTTGTTAATCCCTCAAACTCACTTCTTCTTAGGGGCATTTTCTAATGATGGCATAAAAAGTGACTTAACAGAACACAAACCTCGATCCTGTAAATGCTTAATAATTTTTCAGAATGTGTGTGTTTGCCCAGCATGGAGTATTTTTTTTCTTATGATAGAACTATATACATTAGTACAGCTATCAAGGATTGTCCTGGTATGAGATTTTGCAGCAGACCATAAATCAGGTTTAAACTCACCAACATCAGTAATTGGACATAGCATATACATTCTCTGTGTGCCACAGATACACATGTACTTGTCAGGCTGTTTTTTAGGTTTCCCTTTTTTCACAGAGCAGTCTAGTACTTTATGTGAAGATTATCACATGTTCAAATTTACAATTGCAGAGATTGCTTCTTCTTCTTAAGGCTAAATAAGTGCACAAGATGACGCTATTAAGATGGTCCTTTATTTGGTGTGTGTATAACCAAGAAGGACCTTTACCCATTTTTCTGCCACACAAAGAGCTATACTTTTGGAAGCTTTGGTCAATAAAGTACAGCACAGACCCTGCTCTATATTATCCCTGAGTAAGTGGAGCCATAGAAGTGGTTACGAGACAAATCCAATTGATGGGTTTTTATAATGAGATTAAAGCCTTTACTGTAGCAGTTGAGTAACTTCCTGGGTTTGTTTCCACCCAAGCTTGAAATATATAGCAGAAAATTTTCAGATAAATTTTCTGAGTCTGTAGCATGCACAACTGTAAATTCAGATACCTCAGATTTGTCATGCATCAATCATCCACAGAGGAAGTGGTTGGTTTGTTAAATTTGCATTCAGAAACAAATCCTCCAGTGCACAGCAGGCAGTCTTGTATTTTAAATTTGGTGCTTGGAGAAGATACAGTGAGCATGTAAACTGTTTAGAGCTATCTGCTCTGCCTGGCCTCAAATGAATCTGGATAAGTAAATAACCTAAATTAACGTGGGCACTGTACAGGCTGTGAGTGTACAGACTGTGAGGAAGTGCCATAAAGTTTCTGTTCTGAAAGCTCATGATTCCCTGAGTGTTGGATGTGTTCCTTGGTTGTGTTTCTCAAAACACAGTTATCAGTACCAGTTTTCCAAGAGAAGCAAGCAGAGCTGTGGGTGGATAGCATAAGGGCAATTGGAGCTGGTAGGACAGCTGAGCTTCCTCCAATTTGCCAGATGGATTTTGTTCAGTTCAGTCTTGAGCTTTCAACCATGCTGGTTTGTTTCTGTGGGTTCTGTGGCTTCCGTTTAAGCTTAATACCTACAAGACATCCTGGAAACACTATAAAAATTATCTACTTGTATTCTTTGATTACAGGCTTCTCTATTGCTAAACTTTAGGGAGAGCTGGACCATGATGATTGGTGATTTAGCAGCTACAGAATTCTAGGAAGAGAGATATGCTGCTGATGGGATGTTGGGCATCTTGCTTACTAGATTACTTCTTTTTTTTGGTGTCTGTGTGTCAGTAGATGTTATTCAATGAACATGAACAAATGAATGCTTGCAAATATCTAAATAGCAATCTATGACCCAGGCACACCTTTGTTTTTTTTTTTTAATGTGGACTTCAATTGAAGCCAAGAGTTGAGTGGCACCAACCAAGGTGTTTTTTGCTAAAGACAGAGAGTTATAGCCACCAGGGTTACATTTAGCCAGGATATATCTCCCAAGATACATCCAGTTATGCAGGCTGGCATTCTCTGCTTTTCCTGAATGTAACTATAGCCATGGAAGTGCAAGCATAACTAGACAAGAAAGATCCAGGAATATGTTTGACTGCACCATCTTGTAACTCGGATGTAAACCAAGGAAAGAGCTTCTAGAAATGCTGCAGTTTAAAATACATGAGATAAAGCACATTAATATCTTAGATACCTAGGCACCATGCCTGGGTAGAAGAGGAAATAGAGCAAGACCGTGATGTTTTTGTTTTGGTTTCCTACTTTATTCCTTCATGGATCTAGGCGTGTTCTACAAGAAATTTATCCTGTGCTGACAGAGGCTTTTCTAAGGAATCATGGAAAATGCCAAAGAAACATGACCTGATAAAGTAGCTGACTGCTGTAGACCAGATTCCCGCTTCACTTTTCAGGTGATATTTTTATGGCCCCATCTTGAAATGAATTAGGGGGGATATTTGTCAGGCCACATTTCACAGAAAGACAAATTACACCACCTAGTGGAGTAAAAGGGTTTTAATTTATCTGCAGTTGAACTAGAGGTATATAAACAAGGATCTCTCAAATATTCTAGGATGTGACGCCTAGCTTTTGACGGTAACCAGTTTTCGAAGGAAGTACTGCTACTTCTTTGTAGCAGTACTGCCACGTTGCACCCTTCTTCTGAGTATTAAATGGTCGCTGGCTTCTAGAGGCCATGTCGCAGTAGGTACAGGTCTCAGCCCCCATCCAGGGAAGAACCGAATCCTGTGGAAGCTTATGTCTACATTAACAGGTACTGCAGCCTAGTAGGAGTGCCTTCTTTAACAGGAGTGTTGGTGCTGAGGAGCTGATCTGACTGCTGCACATTTCAGTAACAGTTGAAGAATGTTAGAGGTACCCTTGAAATGCAGCTGCCAGCTGAAGTTACATCTGAAAAAACACTCTCCAAGAGCACTCTGCAACATGAATAAAGGCACATGTGAGGATGATCAGTAAACTGTGTTCAAAAGTGTGCTTCTGATCCAAACCAAAGTGAAGGTGCATCCAGATGGACATGTTAATTGCTTTAGATTGCATTCATTAGCGTCTGGATGTGATCTCATCACTTCTGTTGTTTTCACTTGTCAGCCTGAAGAAATGAAGTGACTGGAGGAGATGGGATTGGAGGATATGTGAGTAACATATTGTTAGTAAAATTGATGAGTCTAAGACCAGAAGTACCAAGTACATGTATTCTCTTGTGGTAAAATGGACAAATGATGAGCACATAACATCTCCAAGGATAAGTATCTAGTTTAATGCTGTATCTAAGTTCCCTCCATGGAAAAAGCAGTCTCAAGAAGGTGAGTTGTCACACTGGTCAAGAATAAAATAAACCTCGTGGAAGTCCCTCTCATGCCCAGTCAAAAGAAGCTATGACAATGACAATGAAGAAAGGACCTTTCAAGATTGCTTTCCTTCCTTGTTTTGCAAAAGCTGAAGACTAGCTTCTGTATGCTTATCACTAGAGCTTTCAACAAGAAGATACTGCTTTAGGTAATTAACTCATCGTCTGTCAGCCCTAGCTTTCTTGTTCTGCTGGAGGAACATCCTACCTAGGAGTTCCACCAGTTTAGTTATTTCCTGGTCTGTAAAGAACTCTAGTGTGAAGTGAATGTTGTTTTCATACTGTGTGTGGAATATAACAGCTGTAGGAACTGAGAAAAAAATACATGTAGAGAAAAAATAACCAAAAATTTAAAGTACCTTATAAATGCCAAATTAGTTTCTGGTGGTTGTGGGAATAGAGAAGGCACAGTACTAAACACTGCTGTTGTGCTACTGATCACTGTCTGTGAATTCCTGCCAAAGTAGGTATCAGGAGAGTGGTCACATGTAGGATGGAACATGCAGTAAATTGGTGGATGACTGAAAATACAACAAGGGAATCAACTGAAAAAATGTTGAAAGGAAAACTACTGGAAATGTGGCAACCTCAGCCTCCAAGACTTAGTGAAGGAGTGGAAAGAGCATAGACATGCTTACAGATGTGTCCAAATTGCAGCTTTTCAAATTAAACTTATGTTGCCTTCAGTGGTAGGGCTGTATTTATAGACTGTTTAGAAAATTGCTTCTATTATCTGCATGTATCAAATGTCTTCAAGTTTTATCTGAATCTACCTGTCAAATATGCTACAGTTAATTACTGAAATATTCCCCCATCATGCCTTCCAGTTTGCACTGGGTAAGAAAAATGGACACCATTCTCATACCCTATAAACTCTTTGTTGAATTTGAAAGCAACCACTCAGACATCAGGAATAATTGAGCTGGAGAAGTTGCAAATGGGGACCTGGGCAGAAAAAGTTTCTCCCACCCTAGAAAGCATCCTGAGATTTCAGTATTCCCCACTGGAATAAATCCAACACTGGTTTTACGCAGGGAGAAATGCAAAGTGGGGATTTGCACCTGAGCCTGTCACCTTCCCCCTCAAGCATTTGCTGTGCATTGTCATGGTGTTGACTGTGCTTTCTCCTTCTACCCTGGAACTAAACAACTTTCTAAATTAAAATTTTCATTGGGACTGTTACGTTTATGCAAAAAATTCTGGTAGTGATGCAGCATTTTCCACTGAAACTATTAAGCAATTCTCAAAACTTCTCCCACATGCTATAATGTTTGACACCTTGCCTGTCCAACAGAGTACATGCCAATGGATGTCAATAAAGCTGCAGCAGCTTTATTAGTCCTGAATAGTCTAAGTTTTTTGATAATTTGTGCAGATCAGATAATCAGATGGTAAATACTAACTTTGGAGCACTGAAATTAGTGAAGTGATGAATTAATAAAAGAAATGAATAATTCCACTTGAGATTCAGGATTGGGTTTTTGAATACACCTAAAAAGCATTTCTGTGTGACATAATGCAGTCATTCCTGGAACTGAACAAGCAGACGCAGGTAGCAGTAGCAGAGTATCTGTATCAGTATACTGCTTTTCCTGGAATAATTCCCCTTGTAGCCCAGAGTGACATGATAGCACAGCTTCCTGCTTTCCCTTCCAAGTTACCCTGGATGTTTGCCTACGTAAGGTTGGTTTATGATACGCAGATACATACCAACAGACTTAAGTGTACAAACCCAGATGAATTGTACTCCCAGATGTTCTAGTTTGATGTTTGTTGACTATAGATGGAACACCCTAATACAGTGTTTCTAAGGAGGTGGGGCACTCTGCATCTTGTGGATTGGAGTTTACAAGACAGTTTAGGCATGCCTAAGGCTGCCAAAGAATAGCAGTTTCTCTAAGATCTTATATAAGCTTTGAAACCCAAATCTCCAGTATTCAGTCTAGCAGGATCTTCTTTCAAGTGGGGGTGGTGATACAAGCCTGTGGTTGTGTCACTCAAAATATATGCAGAAAGACTCTTCTTCCAGATGGGTAGAGTGCCTTAAAACACTTGCATGCTGCTCTGGCCTTTTTATGCTTAAAAAAAATGGGAAGCATCCATTTTTAACACATTCAAAAACATTCCCTGGCCAACTTCATATTCCTATTTTGTTGAACATTTTAGGCAGAACTTGTCTGATATATTAGAACATTTTACACCTATGAAAGCTGCCATCTGCCACAGAGACAGCTGAAACTTGAGACCTTGGTAAAATATCATGCTGAAAGATTCTGAGGTTGTTGCAGCTGATTGCAATGAAGTGTACATTCTTACCTACCCTTAACTGAGTCACTGCAAAGAACATTTAACTTCATCTTCTCACAGGAGGGGATATTTGATGTTGTTTTTACATCAACCTAGCTGAAACCTTCCAGCATTTCTAACAGACTTTGTTGATAGCTAACAAGACATGTTTCAAGCTGTCTGCTCTTTACAAAGTCTCATTTGTTGTTTCTGGTTTTGTTTTTTAAATCTAATTGAAAGTATTTATACAGAGCTTGAAATTCTAGACAGGCACAGGATTTGCTCAGAATAATTGCCAGTGTACAATGGAGGGCTTTTCTATAGTATTTTTTTATATTTCCCCTCCTCCAATCCCCTGGCCAAAGTAAATTTCTGCTAAGCAATGTCAAAAAACCATAGCAACTATCTTGTGACAGAGCTGAGGAGGTTTTGTTCTGCAGAGGACCCATTAATCACTGCATTGCCCTCAGCCCACAGTCTCATCCAATGCGATGCTGGGAATTTTCTACTGAAAACGGTTGCTAAATAGTTGTATGGGTGAAGAACTCCCCTCAAAGTGACCCATGGGAGGAAGTGGAGTGTGTTACTTGTAGCGTGTGAGACTCTAGGGATGGATGGAGGGATTCCTGTCAGCAGGAAACGGGAGTTTTCCCTTCAGTCTGGTCAGGGGAAGGATTAGGAGCAGGGAGTTTGGTGGGGGAGTGGGTCAGAGGCAGGCTGGTGGGGCAGCAGGGCAGAGCAGAACACTCTCCCTGGGCTCATGAAGGCATTTGTTCAGCAGTTCTCCATCGCGTGTTGGAGCTGCAGCGCTGCTCAGCAGGTGCCACTGCTCATGGCAGGAACATGAGCTCCGTGCCCTCAGTAGCTCCCTGGGCGGCCTCCACCCCTCACCTAAGCCCGTCCCTCTGCTCTGGATTTTAAAGTCACCTCTCTAAGGCCCCAGGTTTTTCCCTGTCATAGAATCATGGAATGGTTTAGCTGGAAGCTTAAAGATCATCTATTTCCAATCCCCCTGCCATGGTCATGAACACCTTCTACTAGACCAGGTGGCTCAAAACCCCATCCAACCTGGCCTTGAACACTTGCAGAGATGGGACATCCACAGCTTGGCAACCTTCTCTGTCACCCAGTCATATTTCCTCTTTTATTTATTTGCTAAATGTCAGCTATTGCCTGTTAGTTTTCTTGCATAGTACCAGTTCAAGCTTTCAGTAGAGTCCGGCATTCAGAATATGCCCACAATTAAGGTTTGATCCATTGAAACAGTCAAAAAATTCCCACTCACTCACCCACTGCATTTACTTGCTAACTTAGTCCATAAGACCTTACAGCTGCAGCAGAAATCCATCCCGGTGGAGTTTGTATTGAATATATTTGCTGCACTGACACAAACAGTGTCATAGTGCCTTGAATGACTTTGGAAACTTAGAATCCAGAAAATCAGCAATTGGGAAATCTGAATGTGTTTCTTCCTGTATCCCAGTTGTCAGTATTTACTGTGCATACACAAACAATAAACTCCTTACAACCCTTATCGTATTTGCTACTTTCATATACTTATACAGAAAGGCAATTGCTGTGTGAGCCACTGGATAGAGGCAGAAGCAGTTGTTTGTGCATGGAAGAGGGGTGGCCCTCAGCTTCTGGAGTCCTTTTGGATGAAAAATAGGGTCCTGTCTTGCCTAATGATTTATGTGAAAACATGTCAGTTCTTCTCAATGCCTCCGATGGGATGTTTTCCCACAGAAATTTGCATATCTGCCCTAGTGTTGTCTTCACGTCTTTTCACCAGGCCATGTTTTGCTGCCACTTCTCTTCACGGGACAAAGATAGTATTAACAGTCAGGGCCTCATGGTGTGCCATTTCCTTGCATGTACATCGATTCCCTTTTGAGGCCCCCAGCTGCATTCAGGGTCTCTCTGCTTTGCTTTCCCTCCCAAAGGAGAGCTAAGGCCATTTGAGAGAGACCTGCCCCATCTCCTCTAAGCTGGGGTAAGTCATATCATGACCAGGGGAGGTGAAAATCTCTTGCTTCAGCTGCAGTTGCACAACTGTTATCACACTGCTGCTAAATAAAACCTCACAATAGGTTTGGGGGTTTTTGGGCTCTGTCTCTGATACCCCTTTTGTTAGAATTTTTTTCAAGTGATACGTTTTCTAACACTGTGTGTGTAGGTGGAGTGACAGACCAGTGTCCTGTGCTTAAATTGCGAGGGGTTTAGCTGTGTGCAGTGTATTGCATGTTCAGCTTGAAGAATAATCACACATTTCCTTTGTTTAGATATAAGTCCCACCTCTCATCTTATGCCAGCCTAAGGAGTGTTTAGCCTCCTTTTAGAAATCCAACTTTGGGAATTTTTGTTTATTCACATATATGAACAATGAGAGTGTACTCTTGAAGACATAGTTTGAAAAAGGAAGCTAGGTGTGGTAAAAAATATGAATTAACCAGTGCTGACTGGTTAGGCTGACACCTATGTTGGCATGTTTAGAGTCTGGTGCAACTCCAGTGAGGTCAGGATGAAGTCTGCATCTACATCATCTACATAATTTAACCCAGGATATGAGAAAGTAAATAATATGTAGACTGCAAAATATGTTTTTCAATAACTTGTTAGGTGAAAAAAAGCCTTCAACATACATGCCAAATATAGAACCAGAAATAGCAATTATATTTTAAACTCTTATTGTGTAACTAGACAGGTCCTATATTTGTTAAATACATTGCTTCATTCAGTGCCTTCAATTCCGGTTTTTATTTCAAGAATATCCTTTTATTTTTGCCTTTCTGAACTTAGTGGGACTTTTTCACCTATTGGCATGCAAAATGATAAATCATTGAATTTAGTGTTTAAGGAATAGATTCTAAACTTTATACATACTATATTCAATGCATATAAAAGAATGAAAAATTCCATCTCTTTTCCAGCACAGGTCTTCGGGTGCTCAGAATCAGTAATAAAATTGGTTTCTTTGTACAGCTGTTACAAATTACCTGATCTCACTATTTTACTCTCACACTCTCTATTCTGCCTTCATCCCTCTCCCAGTTATGAATTACTAGCATTATGAAGGAGGCACACTCTTCGTTTTGTTGAATGTTGTAAAATATTCACTAGAATCATATAAGAATTTGTTCTGCTGCTGGCAGAAAGCAGCTCTATAAACAATGTGCTCCTTTGTTTGCCCAAAGCATAGTAACAAATGGATTATGTGTAACAGCCATCTATAAGGCTTTTATTTCATCTCCATTCAGGCTCTCCGTGTTTTGCACCACTTTTAATGAGGCTGCCTGAACTATGGTAACCCTGTGGTACATTTGTAAGCAAGAGATATTGGATGAATCAGCCCCTTCCAGGACTGCATTATGAGGTGATCTGCTTTCATTACAGGATTTATTTTAGAGGTGGTAGACCTCAGCGAGACGATACTGCAGGCACAAGCAGCACTTATCTGCTCTGTAAGGCCAAGTTCAGGGTCTGCATGAATGTGAATCTGCTTTCCCACAGTCAGATCTTTCGTTGCATGGCATGAAACACAACCATTTTTGTGCATGACCTCTCCTTTGCCTCCCTTCTGCTTCAGACTCATACTGGAATGATTGATAGTCCTTTATAAAATACTCCATAAAGAACTATTTTACTTCCCCATGAGCATGAAAGCTTGGGTCCCCACACACATAACAAGTACAAAACCTAGCATCTCACAGCAGAATGAAAAGCCTCTTCTGCTTTTTGCCTTTCTGAAGTGTGAAGGCTTCCCCTCTGGAATTGGAAAGTTTATTCCCTACAATAGAGCTCACTGTTGTCAGAACCAACCAAACACATATTCATATAAGTACAGATAGATGGCTTCTTTTTTCCTCTGGAGGCTTATGTCACTTTTACTTATTTTTTCTCTGTTTTTTTCTTAACATAATTTATGAATTTTACCAAAGCAACCCATGATTCTGAAGTGGCATAGTGCCCTAGTTATCTTTTGTGGTTTGTTTGAATATGTTCACTACCTTCTGTTTGTTCTGCTGCTTTTCAGTCACTATCAGTATCAACACTGGGTAGTTTTTGCCCAGGAAATACTATTGCAATGCAACTGTAAGCCTGATAACAAAGTAGATAAAACCAAAGCCACGTGCTTTGTCCACAGGCCTTGCCTTCCTCTTTCTAGACACATTTTCTGTATTTTGCTTAAATGTTTATATGTTAAAAATTATAGCTCAAGCAATTCTTGACTTTGCTTAGAGGACCCAGTAAAAAACAGGAAGCGGTTGGAGAAATACAAGAGTTCATAGAATCACAGAATGGTTTGTGTTGGAAGGAACCTTGAAGATCATTAGTTCCACCCCTTTACAGTGGGCAGGGACATGTTCCACTAGATAAGGTTGCTCAAAGCCCCATCCAACCAGGCCTTGAACACTTCTAGGGATGGGGCATCTACATCCAGAAGCCATTGCTTTGGATAACCCGTGGAACAGGACTAGCCTTTAAGAAATCACTGTTGTTAGGTTTTTTTAAGATTTCATGGTTCAAAGGTGACTTTGGCATGGAATTACTGGCAGTAAGGTAAAATCAGGTTGAACTGTGAATTGCCAAGTCAAAACAAGAATCCTGACAGCACAGAACTGCAATAATAATAACCTTGTGCGAATTGTAGTCTTTGCTAGAGAGTAGAGCACTGAGATGAAAAGTACCATCAAGAAAAAGGGAGAGGTCATACAACATAGTTTGTTATTATAGGAAAAGAAAACAGCCTAATGATAAAGACAAATTAATCAGCAAAGAGAACTGCTTGGGGGAAGACTTTGAAATTTTCTAGGTTGTGACTTGTTTAGGTTTTTTTCTTTAAATAACAAATCAATCCCAAATGCTCCTCTCCCCAGCTCCGTTTGCTGTAAAAACATCCAGTGGCAGGCTCAGGGAATTCACCAGTTATTGTTAATTTTACTTTTTAATACAGAAATCCTTTCCGCTTTCCAAGCACTTTTAATTTCTGATTTTACTAGTGTAATTGTAGTCCCTCTACTGCATACATTTCCTGCTGTCATAAATATTTTTGTGTGTGCATGTATGAGATACAGCAAGGTAAAGAGACAGACTTAGAATGTCCTGGTGGGTGGATGGGTTTGCTGTAAATCTCAGTTTTGGCACCACCATTTTTATGTGTCAATCTCCAAATGCCAGTGAGAGACTGAACTGCCCATAAGACTTCTCCCAAATGAAAATGTTCATTACACTTTTTGTGCATGCACTGTATGTCATTGAGCTGCAGAAACAGGCAGCACCTGCATACTCTTGAGAAGTGGACTGTAGCAGAAAGAAAATTGCAAATGTATTGTGAAGCACTTAAAAAGTCTGATGACAAACATGAGAGGATAGATTTTTTTGAGGAACATTTGTGTTGCTGGGTGATAATCAGGGCTTTACTGTTTATTTGTACTTAATGTTTTAATGAGTATAAAGGCGTGCAGGTTAGCTACCTGGGCACTTATTTTCTTTATAATGAAAAATTAATTTATTTACAACCTATAAGTAGGCTGAATTTAAACACAGCACACTTCAAACTCAAGGCTCTGGAAGGCAAGTAAAACTGCTTGCTGTCTGACACCTATTATGCAAGTTTAAATAATACCACAATGTGTTGGGAAGTTGCATCTGAAAAGTAAATCGACTGGTACTTTGGAAGTTGATCAAATTTTAAGGTGAGAGATGTTTCAGATAACATGGAATGCTTAATTCCTCCCACTCATCCTCCTCCTCTTTACCTTAGGTCTAATACTTTCTCAGAAGAATTTGGCTACGTGCTTTCAGTGTCTTGCCCCTCTGAAAACAAGCTGCAAACTTCCAGTGCTTTTCATTCCCCATGGATCTGTAAAGAGGCTAGAAGTATTGTGAGAGACAAAATGTTTGAATGTGTCACCCCAGGAGTCAGTCTTTAAAAGGCAGAGTGAAGGCAGAATGAAGACTGTAAAAGTAGCTACTTAACAAGTTTGTTAGCAAGGACAAATCCTGTATTTACTGCTTTCTACTGTGAAGAAACTCCAAATATTTGGGGATTTGCATTCCGTGTTGTGTGTCTGGCAAGATCACACAATAAGCCTGAGAATTATTCATTGTCTTTCTGTGGCAACCTATCTCTAGTTATAATCATGTAACTCATTTTGAAAATTAAAACCGGGAAGCTGACAAGCAATTACCAAAGGATTGACTAAGGATTTTTTTTCCCCCACTGAGAATAATAAATTTATGCAAAACGAAATTTCAAAAGTGACCAAAAAAAAAAAAGCAAACTGGTTTCAAACCTACTGCCTTAATGCTTCTGTTTAAACGTATGCTAGTAGACATTTAGCTTACTAATTGCCCAACAAGGAACTGTGCAACAGTTGCAGAGATAAACTGCCTTCGGTTATCTGACATCATGGACCGGCTTTTGTGCTGACCTGTATGTGAATGTATCTGCCGCTGGAGGCAATGAGGCTATGCTGATTGACATCAGTTGAGATCTGCGAAACGAAAACAAACTCGGTTTTCTTCCTTCTGCGCGTACCCCCCCCAGCCAGCCCCTGCTTCACAAAATCCCGTTCTACCAGCTAATAATGATCGCCATCATCATATCCGCAGCCCCAGGCAGGCTCCCCAGCGTGAGCCAGGAAGCGTGCGAGCTCCGGGCAGGCGTTCGGGTGAGGGCTGGGAGCCATCCCTGTGCCGAGGGGGAGATCCCCTTCCACTTCATGCTTGGCTGGCACTTTGGTCGCCGCTGAATGCTCCCCCCTCGGAGCCTTTGTGCGGCGGCGGGGGCTGAGGTGTGAGGCGGCTGCCAGGCGATGGCCACGCCATGCCTGGACAGAGCATGACCAGTTTGGCTGCAGCCACTCACCACCGGGCTTCTTGTTACATCAGCATCAGCCCATGGCTTGGCGAGACGGAGCCAAACAGGCTCTTCGTTGTTTTTCCTCTTTTCATGGACAAGAAGAAAGCCTGGGAAAAAAGCAGGGATCCCAGACCTTCCTTGAGAACAGCCTAATATTGTCTGCATGGTAATGAAGGGAACAAAACCGCAAACACACAGAGCTCTCTCCCCCGGCAAGCCGGGACACACAAAAGCAGGGTGTGTAATCGGAAAGACTGGGCGAGGGCAGCATAGTGTGCGGAGGAAATAACCTCCAGTAACCCCCAGCGCAGAGCCCGCTGCGGCTCCTGGGAAGACCAAGCACTTCCCTTTATCCTGTTTTTCGTGGCAATGTCCTTACAATTGATTTGGAGAGTCTGTGTCAATATGGTAGCACAGCAGCCAGATCTCTTTCAAAAAAAAATATTGTAACACATGGTGTGCATTTGTGATTCCAGTTTTCTATTACACCCACAAAGTCAAGATGGGTACATTTGCACAGCTCGTCCTTGTTTTTGCAAGCTCCTGGTATTTTCTCAAGAGAAAGTGATTCCTTCTTTCCTCTGTTTTGAAATTCAAAAGAAGCTTAATTTTTCTGTTTGCAATGTGGTTTTCATTGTTGCTTCTTTCAAAGGTGGAAAAATGGATTCACATTGTATATACTTTGGACACCATAAGTACCTGAACCATTTCTGTCTGCTGGGGACAGGTTCAGCTTCTGTGAAAATTCTGTTTCTCACAAAAATCCATCTCTTGGCAGGCAGGCATAGTGTCCCTATGGAGAAACACGGTTGTCATGGGAAACTGTGATCATGGAAAGAAAAACAAGTTTTGTGAGCCATTACGGGACTTGTCTCTCTGTACCATGAAGGCAGGCAGCAAGCTTGTCCTTCTCTGGAAACCAGAGCAGAGCTCGGCCATGGGGTGGTGAGCTCTTGGAGGACTTTTGCTGTTCACCGCACCTCTGCAGGGGCTGAGGTCTTCTAGGACTCCCCAGGCATTCTCCTCCATGCCTCACTTTGTTCCCTGGTTCTGTTTCTGCTGCATGTGATACTCCTTCTAAAATGTCAATAAGGAGGATGTCATCCAGATGGCTAGAGGAACCCCTTTTACCCTAGAGCATCTGTTGGAGTTGTTAAATAAAAACTATGATGCTGAGTTGGATGTTTATCAGAATGAAGCCCTAGGATGTGTTACATATGTATTCATTGCATACGAGACATCCATCAACTCAAGAGCTTCAGGGCTGCTTAACAGTCTCCCTCTGATATCTCTGTTCCATTTTTTTAATCTTACCTTTTTGATCAGGGTTGACCAGAACTGTGGGCCAGAACTGTATCAGTGACGTGCAGAGTGGCATTCATATCTCTCCATCTCTGTTAGAATTTCTTTTCCTTGTGTGCACTGCATACCGTTGCCTCATAACTCTCCCGTGACTGGCCAACACACCCAGGTTTACTCCTGCTCTATTACATGTTGCATAGTATGAAAGATAGAAAAGAAGATCTCTAGAAAAATACAGAACGTGTACTTTGTTGAACTATTGAATGCTGTTCATAAAGCCTTCCTGATCTCTGCAGTGATAAATTCGTCCACCAGTGCGTGAGATCTGATTATAGCCTTGCACCATTACAAATGTTACCACTGGTTATAGAATTATTCACTAATTAAAAAGAAGTTGCTAGAATTAAAAGAGTCTTCATTCAGATGTGCTTGTATAAAAAAAGACCTCAGTTCATGTTCTTAGTTGTGATAGTGGACTCTGACAGGCAGAAAATGGGAAGAATTGTCTCAGCTTCATACGTTACTGTGAGCCTGATGGTAATTAATTATGTAAATAGTTGTGTGTTGTTCATTTCTGTCGACAAAACACATGCACATGAAGATGACTCATTGCTTCCCATAAGGAGCTAACAAGTGCAGTAAGTTTGTAAATAGTTTTGCAGGAGATTTCTTGACAGTGCAGTAATGGTTGCAGTCCATTGTCCAAACTGACGCTGTCCAAGAACTGTGTCAGTTCTTTAGTGGTATTAGCCCAGGTAGAACAAAGAGCTTATAACCATATTTTTTTAACCTATAAGTTAATTTGATTGACTAGAGACAAATAAAACTCACATCTAAACACACTAGTCTTGTTCAAACCATGTCTACTTTTCTCAGAGTCCAACATATTCTTAGAAAACTATTGAGAGGGATATATTTTTCCTTATGTGGCTGAAAGATGATAAAGTACAAAAGGAAAGCTCGGCTTCAGCAGCTTTTCTCAACGATTAAGGAAGTGGTTGAAGCAGCTAAAATAGGCTGTATCAAAGCTTATTTTTCATTCAAGAAATGTACCTGCTGAGCCTGAAATCATTGTGAGCCAATTTATATGTTGGACAAAGCACCGCTTCAGCTTTCAGATCCATGTATAACTCTTTAGTGCCCTCCCCTGTCCCAGTTTGGAAATGCCTACGTTTGGTAGGAAAACCGTTTAAATATGGTTAAGAAAACAATATTGTGACTTTATTACTAAATTGAAATATTACTGTTGTCTTTTTTATCTCTCAAATAAATCTGTTTGTCTTAAGAGTGGGAAAGGGGGAATTTAATTTATTTAGAGAACAAGAAATCAAAACCACCAAAGGACTATGCCATGTTTTTGTTTTACATATTGTTTCCAGGGGTCATAGTGATATTGACTTCTCAGTGAAGTTTGTCAGAGAGGCAAGTGGAAAAAAATAAGTTAGTAATAAAACTTGCCACTCTCTGGGTCAGTCAGATATTCTTCCATCTGGGTCATTTAGCATTGAACATTGTGCACATTTCTCCTGGATGAAAGGGAGTACAGGCGTGCTGTGTGTGCTATCTAAATCAACACATTACTCAAAGAAAGACTGAACATAAAGGTGGTGGAGCCAACGTACAGGAGAATGAAGTCAAATATCTACTGTGTGTGCAGATGCAGGAGATTCACTTCATCCATACTTTTAGATGGCTTAGCAGGCCCTGTGGAGAGCCAGAGCAGCACTTCCACAGCCTCTCTGCCCTGGGCCTCACGGCAGCCTCACTGCGTGCCGCTGTGTGCCAGTCCCATGCATGAGCAAGAAGTTTTGATGTGCAGCCAAGACACTAAGATTTCCTTGGACTTTTGGGAGGTGTAATGTGAAATAGCTGTGGTTCTTGCTTGGAAAGGGATTGTTGCTTCACACCCTTGGACCAGTGCTTCTACAGTATTTCCTTACACAATATCTATCTCATTTCCTTCTTAGTAAAGAACAATTTCCTTAAATGCTACTCTCTCATCTGCCTGTCACATCCTCCATGCAGGAATTGGAATTCACTGATAAATTAAGTTGCTACATTACTGTCTGTCCTTTCTTCTTGATAATATGTAGCTTTTGTAGCTTTGATGAACATTTAAACAACACTGATATGAGAAGTATCAATACAAGCAGCATGAAGGTGATTTTTTGGGAGGTTTTATTTGTTTGTTTATTTCTTTTGTGGGTGTTTTGTTGTTGTTTGTTTTGGGAGGTTTTTTTTAAATCTTATTTCATCACAATTTTCTGGGTTAATTCTGTGATTGTAATTTTCTGGGGTAGAGAGAAATTCAGACCCTGCTTTCCACCGGTTTCCTTTTGCCATGCAATGTGTGCTAAAATAAGAGTCTGTCCATCTGTCTTCCTGTGGTACACAGGTACTTTTTGCATGACTAAAATTGGATCTAATGTCCCGTAAGACTTTTATATGGGTTAGCTTGTCTTAATATGCTTTAAAACCAAGTAAATGGAAGAAAGAGACAGTAACTAGAATATATAGGTCAAAGATTTCTTCATCCTTCAGATAATCCAGTTATTTTAAAAAGTAGCAGGAAGTAATCCTAAAAGCTGAGCTTATCCAAATCAATTATAAACATTGCTTTGAAACCCCTCATGAGTTTTATTTTAAATTTCAAAATAGTTTTGTAAATACTTTTGTAAATATTGTGTCTCAGTTGAAACCCAAAAAAAAGCTTGTTTGTTTGCTGTGTAGAGTTCACTTTAGGATTAAGGCTTCAAGACCTTCACATGCACTGCAGACATACTCACAGACATCTAGATAGATGTCTGCCCACAGTAGTTCAAAACTAAAAGGAAGAGTGGATATGGCTAATTAGGAAGGAGTGTGTGTGTGTGTATGTGTGTGTGTGTGTATTATTAAGACAAAAACAGTATTCCAGAAATGCAGTATGAAAGACAAGTAAGACCACATTTCAAGGTCTTGCTAAGCATGAATCCATACTATTGTTTGTTGTATATTTCACAACATTCACCTACTGACAGGATTTCTAAAGGCAGCACTGCTGTGATCTCTCCCTCTTCCAGCACCCAGCTTATCCTGCTGTGTAGCCTGTAGTGACTCCTGAGTCAATTCCTTTTCTGTCACTTCACCTCTGTGAAGCTGAAGCACTAAAACATATGAGAACTATTATGCTACTGTTTCTTTATCTCCAAATACCAGGATAATTTTTCTTTATCTGCCTTTTGCTGAAATAGATGTTGGGGCACAGGGCTGTATGTATATGGCTGCTGTTCACAGCAATGAGAAATTTTGTAGCTGTTGCAAAGGGTTCAGAAGCAGCATGTTGTTATAGTTGGCTAAATGTCATTAAATGCTTCTAGGTTTAACAAAAGGTTTGTGTGAGGGATAAAGGTAAGAAAAGATTATGCTTCTGTAGGTATTCAAAAAACTGAAAACAGTTTCTATCTAAAATAGACAACAGCACAAACGGGTTTTGCCATATGATGATTTTCAAATCTGTGGGATGCAGAATGACAGAAATAACCAAGAGAAAAGTCTACAAAAGACAATTATAAACAGGCAAGGGTGAAAACAGAAAGAGAATTCTAAGTGTTGTTCAAAAGGGACAACCTTTACTTGTGTGGTGAGAAACCTGCCCTTGTTATCTTTTCTCTTGAAAGGTGACTTTGAACACTTTTTGTAATGAACTAATTTATATCCAAGATATGCTGGCTTCTGGCAGTTTGTCCTGCATTTGAAATAAATCACAAGACCCCAGGCTCTTGGCTCTCTGCTCAGGCCAGAAAGAGGTAACATCATCTTTTCTTTGAAAGAGAGGTTGGTTACAATTCTATATTTATCCTGAAATAACATGAATTGTGTAATATTAGTGTTCCTTACCAAGCTGGAGTAAGTTTCTGTACTGCCAGATAAGTGTATGGCAAGCAGCAAACCAGTCCATTGCCTGCACCTCACCAGAGTATCCGCACACAGAAATCAGAATCACACCTATTACTCTTTCCAACTCTGTCTGGAAAGTGGGAAAGATTAACCAGAATCTCTCAGCAGATGACTATGATATATTTGAAGGCAGTGTAGAAAATATTGTAGATTTCTAAATGTGCAGATATCTTGCTGTTATGATTTACAAATTAGATTCCTCAACTCTACTGGGAACAGGCATATTTCCAACTGTAGGGTTCTTAGACAGGTTATCCTGCTTCTACAATCTCTTTGAATTTTTAGCAGAAACAAGTTTTCAAATCATAGTTGATTTATATTGGCAAAATGTAGCTTTCTTTTCTGTCAAGAAGTGTTTTTGACTTGATGGGCTGCAGCCTGAAGCTAGGAAATTTCACACAGGAGCTTGAACAAAGCTAATATACTGATGTTCAGCACTGGTTGTGAAAGGGTTAGGCTCTCTCAGTTGCTAAATTTTTCTGCTTTGCTCAGAATTTTGCTCTTCTAGAAGAGAGGCATTATTTTTGAACCACATGCTTGGGACAACCCAAACTTAGTTTCACAAGGCAGAAGCCCCTAAAAGGTCTTTGATAACATCCAGATCGAGGCTTGCTCTCAAATGTGGTGTATTTCCCGTTCATCATTTACCATTTGTGTAGTTGCCATCAGCTGAAACTACCAGCTCTTTGGAATGCTGAGCTGCTCTTCCTCACACAAGTGTAGAGCTTAATGCCATGAACTTTGTTTCCACCTTCCTTTTTTAGGAAAGACAGCCCTTCACTTTGTCAGGTGACACTGTTGCTAGTCCTTAGTTATTGACTAATGGTGTATTCAACAACAGGAATGCAAATTAGCTAATTACATGTTAGATTAAATATAATTGTGTTCTTGTTTTAGGACTACTAACTCTTCTAGTTTCTGAACTCTGAAAAATTTCTGTATTTTATCTTGCATTCCTGAGGCAAAAAACACCTGCACAACAGATATAAGCAATTCTTTCTCCTCAAAGCTGCAAAAGTTAATGAAGGGTAAACATTTCTTGTGAAGAGATCTCTATTTTTTACATTCATAAATCAGGCTATCTAGTAAAATTTAATTAAATATATTTGAAATTTATATTAATTAAGTATGTTTAGCATATATTTCAAGTGTTGTGCCACCAAAGGACATCAGAACAGCAAGGAGGTAGGCCAGGCTGGGAGGAGAGATGGGGATTGGCACATTCATTGGATGCAGCGAGGTTAAAATGAAATCATTTTAGTTCAATACAATCCAGAGCTCTGGCCAAATCTCAAAAAGAATAAATTACAAGGTGTCTTTTGGACACAAAAATAGCTGTAATCTTTCTTTAAGTTTTAAGATTATCTGCACTATAAGAGGCATTTGAAGACATCTAGTTGTTTGCTTAACTATTCACTATTTTTTTTCTCTTGACTCAGGCCATATTGGGTATTTTTCTAACTTTTTCTCCAACAGATTTCAAATCTCTTAACAACAAATCATGTCTCTGATCTCGTCTTCTGATTGTTTTTTCTATTTCCTGTAGATGACATTTTTCATCACCATCAAGTTTTGTCCTTGAGAGCAGTGGTTTCTTACTTTCAAACAATTTCCTTGATGTATTTTACTTTCTGTTCAGTAGCTTTGGCCAGAATTTCTGGTGCTTGCTGAATTTTCCTCTCACCTATATTTAGCAGCATACTTATGTCTTCTCATCCTCATTCTCTTTTGTGCTAAATTTGGCCACAGAATTTCATTCTTCTTCCTTCGAAGCTTTTTCATTTTGATTCCCTAATCCATTCCTCCATCAGCTGATCCAGGATTTCTTGAGATCTTTGAAGCTTTTGCTCCATAGCAAATCTTTTGCTAAAGCTCATCAGCTTTGACCTGGTGATTAACTCACTTCAGGTGCCTATGTCTTGACTCTTTGTGCTGGATCAACTCTTGTCTGTTCTTCTTCCTTTCAGTTTCTTTCAAAGACCTTTTCTCAAAAGCCCATGAAGCCTTGCATCTGAGCAGGTTATGGTTCAGGTCTGTAGTATCCTTCTCTATGATCTGCTTCTTTCTCAGATGTTTTTTATGGAAACATTTCCTGTACTCATCTTAGAGCTTTGATCTTTTAAGCTTTGCCTTGTGCTTTGTTTCTTTCTCCTGTGCCAGTCTTTGTCATCTCATCTCTTGAAAGGCCGTTTCTTTCAGCCTGGCCTCCAGAAAGTCACTCCCTATTCAGATTATTGCCACTCCTCTGGGCTTTGCCCAGCAGCTGTCATCTCTTTCTTTTTTTCTTTTTCTTTTTCTTTCTCTTTCGCTTTCTTTCTCTTTCTCTTTCTCTTTCTCTTTCTCTTTCTCTTTCTCTTTCTCTTTCTCTTCCTTCCTTCCTTCCTTCCTTCCTTCCTTCCTTCCTTCCTTCCTTCCTTCCTGTGTTAGCCACAGCTGTGAGTGCTGGTGGTACTTAAGTCCAACAACTTAAGATAAGGACCTGAAGAGGAATTTCAAACCTTAAATCCCTTTGTGAATATAGCCTCTAATTCTGTCAGTGTGGTGAACAGCTCTTCCAACAAGGAGCTCTTGGACCATCTGCTGACAAAGCTCACCATGGAGCTCAGCACTGTACCACAGAGGGCTGCTTGGCTTCTCTGCTTTGGAGTCGTGCTAGGGAACAAAGTGCTGGGGATCATGTTTGTCAAGGCTGGTACCATTACAAGAGATTGCTGGGATTTACACCAGCAGAAGCTCCTTTAAATCTCAGCATGTGCATTAAGCAGTATAATGAGCAGTATTAATCCATGCTGGAAGTTATGAAGATGTAAGTTGCTGTGACTATGTCTTTAACTAAAAAACCGAGAGGCATAGTCTGCTAAGAGAGTTTTCTCTTAAACCTCCACTGAAAGAAGCTGTGTTTTTATTAATCCTATAAATGACTTTTAGCTGATTTTAACAACAACATTCTATTTTCAATATTGTTGTATAGGGATTTTAGTCAGTTTTTAGTCCTCTGAAAATCAATGTATTGTGTAAATTTTCCTCAATTTATTATTTCCTTACTTTCTCAACCTAAGCTCTGTTTGGTGGCTGAGGAGTCTCCGTTGGACATGTTCTTAAACTTGTCTTCAGCATTAAATAAATATTCTATACTCTCTTGGAAGCTTTGGTGTGAATTTTCTTAGGTAGTACTCTGTTGTTTAAAATTCGACTCAGAAATCTTGATTATTTCAGTACTCTGGTACAGTTTCTTTGCACCTGCAGTTTTTTTAAATGTGAAAAAAACCTCCCTAAAACTGTGAGTGAACAATAATGCTAGCTCATCCCTCCATTTCATGTATATCTGCCCCTCTCCTGCAACAGATAGAATGTTTCATAATGAAGAGTTCTTGTCCTCCTTACAAGTAACAGAGATAATTAGGTCTTGGGACTGTGTATTTAGACAGCTGCTAAACTTAACCTCAGATCAGAGAGCACACAGAGAATGATGCCAATGAAAGCCGACGGCCTTCTCAAACTATTTATCTCTGAATTCATAAAGTTGTGTGTGGAAATGCTATGTATGGAGATGAATTACAGAGGGACCAGTTGTGTCTTATGTAAAAATCATGTTGATGGAAACAAGGGGAAGAAAATACAATGTTACTGATCAAAATGCTGTCAGCGTGTTGAAAATTGGAGCATCTTTATCCTGAAACAGCAGCATTCCTTGTGGAAAAACAATTTCAGTGAAAACAACCCCCAAAATCAATCTATTGAAGATATTTATACCAGTGCTATTCATATTGTTTCTAAGGACCTTACACATCTCTCCAATGTGTAAAAAAATACACTCATCTCAGTTTTAGAGATGAGGTACAGAAGAGGACAAATGAACACAGCAAATCTCTGCTGAGCAAACAGAGCTCCTGTCTTTTCTGACAGGTTACCACTGATGTGCTTTTCCTCTCTGACACACTATCTAAACATGTGTGTATTTGTAACACAGTTTTGACATATATTGGCATAACTGAACCCTGAGTTACTTGCCATACAAATGTTTACATTATCAGTGGTGGCACTTATTCAGAATTTACTGAATTAGCCACCTTTCTTCATGTTGTGACAGGTGGTGGGGAAATTTGGCTTAAGGTTAACCTAAGATATACATATTTTCTTTGCACTATATTTTTGTCTGAAGTATTGAAGGATCAGCATTTTCCTGAAGATACACCTTTAAAAAAAAGTGTGAACATTAGCCTCTTGCTCCCTCACATAATTTAGAGGAGGCAGCTTCAGAAGAGATGCTGGACTGACACAGTGACTTGGGAGGGAGCACGAAAGCTCCTCTGCATCTCTTTCTTTAGCCATGACATATGCTTCTCTCTGATGCTGCCAGATATTTTGGCCAGAGTTTATGTGCCATATCCTTTCAGTAAACTACAACACTACATAAAATAGGCAAACACATGTTATTTGAAGGTGATATTAATAGTAAGAATAATATAATTTACATAATATTATCATTTGTTAAGGCACGTAAAAGTGTCACTGTGCTGCCTGTTTAGTCTCTTAGACTATAAGAAGGAAATGGTCTTATGATGATGACCAAAATGCACTCCTAAAAGTTCATCAAATCACTGTCTTTTTACTCTTCTTTTCTGTGAGTATGGCACCATATTATTGAGATGCAGAATAATTGGTGTAGTCAGTGATACAATAATGTCTGTAGGTACTTGAATATCAAAATATCTGTACGGATAAAGTACTCTATGTAAGAGTCAAAGACAAATATTTTGTGATATTTCATTGCTTGTACCCAGGATGGCTACATAAGAAGGGAGGTCGGGCTTCCTTATCACCTGCTTGTGAGTTGCAGCTGTTCAAAAACATTTATCACTAAACGGCATTAGTAATATACAGCTATGAGAGCTAAAGGAGAAGTGGTTTATTGTTCCCCGCTGTCATTGTTTGCTACTCCTGCAGTTTAGCTACAACCTTTGGCTGCTGATGTTATGTGTTTGTTCTACAGGATCTGAAATAGAGATGTGGGGTTCATGCTTCGGGTTAAATATAGCCGGCCATAAAACTTCACTGCGAAACCAGGCCACAGCTAGAATACATCTTTCATGATGCACTCAGATACAGTCAGTGGGCTGAAGGAGATAAAAGAATTAAAGACGCTGAAGTACTTTTTTTCCCATTTCTTTTCCTAAGGAAATAAATTAAGTAAATGAAACAATGGCTATCTGTTAGAAATACTGGAGGTGAAAGGTTCAGGGTGGATTGCTTGTGTCACATGTAGTAAACAACAGATGGCTGCAAGCATAAGGGAAAATAACATGTATTTGACAACCTTATATTAAAACTAAATAAACCAGTTCTTCAACTGGCATAGAAAGGTGTCTGTCTATTGATTCTGACAGAGATTTACTGGTGTACATGTGGTTTCTTTGAATATCAGTAGGTGGTAGGAGACTTTACACACAGAGATGGAGCTGATCAATGCAATAAATATTTAACCTTCCTCAGAATATTTGCAGCCTGGATGTTGGTTCAGCTTATGCCAGAGAAGAAGCTAACTTTGACATTCAGATCCCGGTGTCTGAGGGGTTTGAATCTGTTGTTATAAAGGCAGTCACTTGAAGGCTCTCCTATGTTAGCCCATCTGCTGAGAGAGAAGCCACCTATCAGTGCAGAATGAAACTTCTGCCCCTTGATGGTAAACGGGTATGAACTGTGAGAGCAAACGCTCTTATTGCTGATGCTTACATTTGTTTTGACTATCTCAAGGTTCCAAAAAAAGATCAAATTTTTGGAAGACAAGGGTGAAGTGTTCATGGAGCAGGAATTCCTGTTTCCTAGTCCAAGCAGCTCAGCACATGTGGCTTTTGCCATCATACTCACCTTTTCCCCTTAAAGCTGCCTGTGGAAGCAGGAGGCATTCTGGATGGACTCCAGTAGGGAGCACTAGGAGGCTATTGCACATGCAGCTGCTGGGGAATTGCACTGAGATCAAACGGCTTGAGGATTAATTTGTTTCTGCTGTTTTGTCTTTTAAAGGTGACTGTATAAATCTAGAAAACAACAGTACCTTTTATGAGTGATCAAAGCTGTCATGTAAGAAATTGCAGGGAATTTAACACATTCAAGTTATCACCATGCTGGGTCAGACCACTTTCCTGAGAGAGGCACTTTAAATAAAATTTCATTTTGAGAACACCCTACGATTGCAGCAGAATCATTCATAATGTGATTGGGGTCAGAGATTTTCTCTCAAAGTATGTCCCACTAGTGACTGGGTTTCATGTGTTATTGGTTGTGAGGAAGACTCCAATTACGTTTCCACTCTGTGTGGGGACTGGTTAACACAAAGAAATCTCGTCTCCTTTTGTGTTGTGCTCAGCCCAGCAGTTACTTTTGTTCTAAATTGGGCCTGGCAGCCTCTAGGGTGAATGATTGACATGTCAATGTGCTAACAGAAGCCAGAGCCAATTCTCTTGTCTGACACTTCTTTTCCTCTTCCGAATATTAATGATGAGTGACCCAGCTGAATGAATGAAAAGTGCACGCATCCCTTGTGGCTCTGTGCAGATGCTCAGAGATGACAGCAGGATTTGCCCAGGAGAGGACACAAGCCCATAAAGCCATCTGGTATTATGTAGTGAGCTTAATGTGTTCATTGACTTGGCCAAATGTTTGGTAAATCAAAAGTTGACAGGGAAGGATTCATAATATTTATGCTTAAAATACAGTCAAAACATCACAGAGAAAAATAGGAGTCCTAGATGAATTCCTAGAAAAACATAAAGAAGTACAGCTCAGATTTTGAGCTGGGAAGATGGGCAAGAAAAATATAAAAATATTTTAGTTAAATACATGTCACAAAGCAGTGATTTGCTCTAAAAGTGCCTTCAGTTACTCTGTGATTGATTTCAGATAACACAAGTTATTGGTGATCACCACAGGCTTTTATAGTACGATTTCCCAAAACACCCAAATAAGCCAGCCTTGGAAGCCATTTTTCAGTCACTTGATATATATCAGTTCATTATTCTGATTTGGTTGAATCAAATAATCTGATTTTTCTTAGTCTGGATTATGTAATATTTATTGTTATATTACATACTAAGACTATTAAATGTGTACTCAGACTGTTAAGACTAGGTGGTATAATGCATAACTAAGGAGTAGATTTCTGTATTTAATCATGTAAATTTTATTTATTCTTTCAATAAAATAGATTTTATAGTATATAATTTAAGATTTTCCACATAAACGTTTCTTTTCTCTCTCTACCTCAGCAAGACATTCTGCCCCAATAGGCAACCAGAAAAAAATCCATATTAACATGCAATAGACTTTTTATCTTTGTGAGGTTTAGATCTGGTTCAAAGACAAAAAAAGTCTTTTCTCACTACATTTTGCATACCATATTTTTTATCCCCACTACAGTAAAAATGCAATCCATTTTCACCTTCAGTGCCTTCCTCATCTTTTGAAGATACTGAAATTGAATACCATTTGTATTTTCACAATATCCCAAAGATTGGCAATTCTTTTGCATCCATATAGGAGACTCTTGTATCCATGCATTGAGCAACTTTTGCACTGATTATTGCAAACCTCTTCCCTAATCACTTTCTCTGTTTTCTTTTATACTGTATGACAGCCCAGTCAGATTCACCTGGTTGCTGTGAAACCATTTTGTCTTGCTCTTCAAATCCTTTTGTGTGACCCCGCTTGATTACCTATTTATGTTATTTCCCATCTTCCACATTCTTTCCTGTTACTCCAAAGGCCCTTTGTAGTTTCCTTTTATTTCTCAGCTGTTGACGTTGCTCCTGTTTTTACTTTGCAAGCCATATATCTCACCTAACTTTGCTGTCTGAGACCTATGTGTCTAATTTAAACTACATCTTTTAGTTCCCCTATAGTTAGTGGATAGAAGGGATACCTTTAGAGCGCATTTATTTTGTTTTATCTTAGTCTAAGATAAACACCTTAGTTAATTGTGATGAATTGCCCTCTGGGTATTCTTTCCATACATGGGAAGTCTAGACAACCAGTTTGGCTCGTACGTTACAAAGTAGGGAAAACAAATCCCAGTTTTAATTAGTTTGCCCAGAGTTTTCCCAAGTGCCTTATTCCCTTCTGCCTCAGTACCTTAACCTCCTCCCTGGAATCCATTTGATACCATTTTCTCCACCTAAGTGTGCTATTAAAATGTAAGCCTTCAAGGAAATATGTAAAGTGTTATTGTAAACATCTCCTTAAGAAAAGGAAAAGGTTTAATTTTAAAATATTTTTTTTGTTGAATTCACAATGCTTCATACTGAACTTTTGTTTGTAGGGCATTGGGGTACTGCTGTGTTTCTCTGAGTTCCTTCCTGCTCTTGTTGGATGAAGGCCTTATTAGCAGAAGGGTGTTCAAGATTACAAATTAAATCAGCAATTTGCAACAGAAGCCTGAGTAACACCTGTTACAACAGTCCCCCGGAGACGGGGTACCCCTGGTGGCCAGCACTGTCACATGAAGACTGATGATTCAGGCCTGAGGTGGCTATGAGTTATTTAAATACAGCATGGGAAATATTTATTTGTATAAGTTAGCTGTTTGGACAGAACCCCTTCACCACATTACAGTAGTAAAAACAATAATTAAAAAAACCTGCCTGTAACATTTGGTTTATATTATTTCAGAAAAAAAATCTGACAAAATATTTTAAGTTAAAAAAATTCTTTACTCTTGCATCTTAAAAATAGCCAAGCAGTTAATTTCTAAACAATTACAAAGAGAATCACTCTGGGATTAGACCTTTGAATGACAAAATTCAGCTGCAAGCACTTTCATTAAATTTTTCTGGTTTGTATGTAAGTTAATAACTAAGTAATTGTGCCACAGAAAGAGTAGGTCCAAGGTTCATAAAGAAAGGAGACCTGCACTTCACAGGTTTATGACAACTCAATGATCAGTTTCACTGAAAAGCAAGAAAGAAATTTTCATCTGTTGTTTGCAGTCATATGGGTTGTGCCCTTCCAGCCTAAGCAAGACAAGATGATGATATCTTTAATTACAAAATAATAAAGAAATTATTTTTTTAATATCGCTTCTTCTACTAGAATTAAAATGCATGTAATAATTATCTTATTCCAAAGGTCATTAACTTGCTTCAGTAAAAATGTTTGGTCTCTCTTGTGCATACCAGTATCAGCTTTGAAACTCACAGGGCTTAATTTCATAGAATCACAGAATGGTTTGGGTTGGAATGGACATTGGACATCATCTGGTTCTAACCCCCATTGCCATGGGCAGGGACACCTACTAGAGCAGATGGCTCAGAGCCCCATCCAACCTGACTCTGAACACTCCCAGGGATGGGGCATCCACAGCTTCTCTGGACAACCTGTTCCAGTGCCTCACCACCCTCACAGCAAAGAATTTCTTTCTAGTATCTAATCTAAATCGAATCTCTTTCAGTTTGAGGCCATTACCCCTTGTCCCATCACTTCATGTCCTTGGGAAAAGTCCCTCTCCAGCTCTCCTGCAGACCCCTTCGTTATTGGAAGGCTGCTCTAAGGTCTCCCTGGACAGTGAGCAGGTTCTTCTGAAGGCTCTGCCTCTAAAATGTTCAGCCATGAACACCAATGGTGCTGAAAACTGAATAGAGATCACTGAGTTTTCTCACACTCATGTGGACAAATTCTGCCTGTGAAAAAGCAAAGTGGGTATGTGTACATATCAATTCTTCTCGGTAAGCCACTCTCAAAAATGAAATACAAACAAAAAAATCTGGCAGAAGAACAAAGTTCAGTCTGGGAAAGCTTTTCTCACAACAGAAAGTCCAGACCCCTCCAACAAAGAGAGTTAGTATGAGATTAGTGTCAAATTATTGAAGACTCAGCTGCATTGTTCCCATATTGAATGCTAAGAGAATTTGTCCTATTGGGATTGGATTTAGGGAGGTGGGAGTGGGGACAGGCTGAGTTTCCAGCTGCCAGGGCCCAAGCAGAGAAACTGTGCAGGTGGGGAAGGTCTCAGCTGAATGGTAGGGGACATATGTTGATAGTTGATGCATTTCCACCATGGAATGCACCTCTGTATCTCTGGGATGTTTAGAATAAGATGTTAGGTTGTTTACTGTCCGCTGCCAGGGGAGACAAAGAATACCTGTTGCAGTAGAGAGAGAGGGATGCCCCCCAAAATGGAATTAAGACAGCTTCAAATGTCTGAACCACCAGAGAATTTCTTCTGTTAAATGAGACCTTAATTGTAACTACTAAGTTTGGTCTACTAAACTTTCCCCTCAGTATGTGCCATGCCTAAAGCAAAGGGAGTTACAACAAATCCATTCAAAAGGTAAAAGGGTAAAGGACACAAAACCAGAAAAGGAAAAATGAGCAAGTGTGTATTATACAGGCTAGAGAGAAATGCTTCTTCCATACAATTTTCTGCTGCTCAGTAAATATTAATTAGGTTTTGCTGTGGGGCCCTTTCAGGATATGAATGAATATATTAGCTATTGACAGTTACGAACAGGCTATTTGGAGTTATAAATGGAAATAATTTATTTACTGGCATGATGAAACCTGGAAACCTTTAGTGAAAGACAGCAATTAAGGGACACAGTACTAAAACTGGCAGAGGGAAGGGAAGAAGAAATATCACTGAAAAAAGGGCTTTTTAGTCTACATTTCAAAAGGAGTAAACATGAATGATAAAAGCAGCAGCATGGATTTAAGGTTAGGGATTGAAGGGAGATAAGGAGCTTAAGCCCGCTGCATTAGCACCAACTGGTGCTGTGCATACGCTCCGGTGGCATCTGATGAGGCTGAGTTTGTGTAACTGCACAGGAGACCCAGGCACCAGACAGGGAAAGCAATCACTTTATCAGCTGGGCACACCACAAACTATGGCTTTCCAGTTTCTCCTTCAGGTTAAGTAAGAGTAATGAGAGCTTATCAGGGCCTTGATTAGACACAAGGCCAAGCAGTATCCTTTTCCCGGCAGAATTGACCTTTATAGTGAAGAAGTGGTCCTGTCTTTGCTTACCTTTGCTTTTATTTACAACTAAAGTCACTACAAGAACCACTGTGAACATTGTTACTCAGGTGGAAAGCAGATTATTTCAAATGTTTAATTTATATTTATTTCTAAGTAGAAGAAATCCTACTTCAACCAAAAAAACCTCTCAACTCCTACATAAACAATGAATAAAAACTGCTTAAAAAAAGCACTTTTTTTTTTTTTTTTTTTTTTTGTTAAACTGGCATAATTTTGGGAACAGATAGGGTCTCATTCAAGGGTGCAATGTCTCAATTTCATGAGTGTCCTCATGCTAGCAAAATTCTTAACAATAAATTACTCAGAATATAAGTTCTGCTTGAGTAATGTTTATAGAAGCAGGCTCTGGGTTTCTCTGCTGACTGTGCTAACAAGAGTGTCAGCTGTGATTTTGCTTCTTGTGATATGGATTAGATCCAAGCTGAATTTGACTTTTTTCCAAGTCAATTATGAATTATCTGAGAACCAAAGCAGCCAAATGAAATCGCCCTGAACTTGAAAAAGAAATTAAACTGCTTGTATGCTCAGGAAAGAAGAGAATCTCGCTATTTTTAAGAGGTAGGAAACAAATTTATTTTGTGGCTCGGGTTGTTTGTAAGAAGATGCTCAGATATTCTGTTGAAGAATGGTCAGTTAAATAAAGAGAAATGGAAGCAGAGAGGAAGAAAATACGCAACTTAAAATTTTCGTAGGCCAAGTATTGTGTAACATTTCAAGCCATGTACTACAAGCATGTTTCCTTATGCAAATTAAAAAAACCCAAGCAACAAACCAGCAGCACTCTGAAAATCACATCTTGGGGCCTTGATGCATGAAACAGCTCTGTAGCTTGGGTTCACCACAGATGAGGAAACCAACTTCTGTTTCCTTCCCAGCTCTGATTTGCTCTGTGTCACACCACTTTCCTACCTCAGGTTTTACTATCGGTACAACTGGAATAAATAAAGTGTAAGGCTTAGTGTTAACAGATTTGAAGCACATGCATCTCTGACTAAAATAATTTTAATCTCACCTAGTTGCATGGGTAGAACGAGATGAAACAACAACAGATGTCTTCATCCCACCCATAGTGCCATTTTTGTTGTCTGCCACTCTGCCACTGCAAAGCAGGTGAAGTATTCTACAGTACTTTCTATTCTGAACTCGGGCCAAATGATTGAAAACTTGTTGAGAGATCTGTAAGTGAATTGTGTTGTGTCAACAATTTTTTTACATTCACAAAGATAAAAATCCAGTTGTAGCAAGAGCTGAGAATAAATGATGATCCATCCCAGGTGAAGGCAGTGAAAAAATGCCCTTGGATTTCAGTGGGTGAATTTTTTATTTTAAAATGTTTTTTAATTAATTTGGTTTGGTTTTGTTCTTTCAGTGGAACAAAAATGTGAAAGAAACAAACAAATTATATTCCATCTACAGTTTAATTTATGAATCCATTGAATCTAGTTTACCCTCATTTTATTTCTTTCATATGATACTTATAAGCAAAGTTTTATTGATCATCTTTTTATCCTCCTCTCTGTGTTTTCCTGGGAAAAGATCTGCTTCTAAATCAGGCAGATATTGCAACTGTCATCAAATATTTAATGATTTTTCTAAGCCTTGTGTCTTGAAATAATTCTGAAAAAAAGATTTATATGTCCATTAGTACATTATTGTTTGCTCAGTGGCAAATGAAAGTTCAAATAATGCAAGTGAGGCAGAATAGTGAGAGATTTTAAAAGCTGTAATTTTTCACAAGTTGAATTACTAAACTGTTATTTTATAAAGCTGTATTTATTAAAATTCCCCCACCCCTTGTGTATTGGGCTATGATACACATTTTTCTCCTCCTTTGTTATGCATAAAATGTCACCAAAGTTTATTACAATTTAAATTTTGGTTTTATCATCACGAAATTATTGCTTTATTTCCCTTCTGGCCCTCATATAATAATCTTTTCTTATTATCAGTCTTACCATTATTAATGGAAAACTTTCCTAATATTGAAATAAATGGATTTTCATCTATTAGTAGTTTATGTCACATCAAATGACCAGAAAATACAGTTCAGGAAGGCTGCACTAAACTAAATTACCTCTGACCACAGATGCTTCCTAGTAATAGATACTCATTTTCAAATTCATTCTGTGCATTAAAGAAGAACTAACTATGCCAGTAATATCCAGGTAAAAATGCCAGGATTATGGCAGTGATCCTGCTATTATAAGAGAGGAAGGCAGTACAGATCAGCAGCAGTAGCAGCACTGATTTATGTGCAGATACCAACTTTCTCTTCAGCATAGTATGTTGTGACGAAAAGCCAGTTTTCACATCCCCAGATCCAGTCAATTCTATCATTGGAATGGATTTTATGTCTTGGTCGTTCAAGACACCCTTTTGATTTCCTTGGAGAGTAAAAAGTTTAAGAATAAAATATTCTTTCACTCCAGAATGCCAGAAATTTTGCCTGTTCAAAAAGGAGGAGAAATCTGTGTGAGGTGGGTTAAAATTCTTATTTTTATTCTGAGTCAACAGGTCCATAAATAAGGATGGATTCCTCTTGGGCTAAAGTTTTTTATTATTTTATATATATATATCTATATATATATATATATATATATATCTTTAATGTCATCAGTTTCTGGGTGAGGGAGTCTGAGAGACAGTAAAACACAGCACGAAGTCTCCTACATTCCTGTTCCATTTGGGGGTA
The DNA here is from genome assembly GCF_000738735.6 of Corvus cornix cornix. Classification (NCBI taxonomy): domain Eukaryota; kingdom Metazoa; phylum Chordata; class Aves; order Passeriformes; family Corvidae; genus Corvus; species Corvus cornix. The sequence continues at coordinate 63,387,787 of NC_047056.1, read as the reverse complement.
ATGAACATAGCATGATACCTTGTAAGTTTTTCCTTAGAGTCTCTCAGTCCCAGTAATGTGATGATAAATTTATAGAAGCTGAGAAGACCCCCTGCATGGGCTTGTGCTGTTTAGTCCTCATTCTGCTGAGATGTTTGTGTAATGATTTTCAGCTGAACTTGTTCAGTGAACAAGTTTTACACACAGGCTGTAGGTCACATTGCTTGTGCTCTCCCCTTCCAAACCAAAAGACAGATGGTAGCCAAAAAGATACCCAAAAGAAGCAACCAAAGGCAGAGCCTGGCAACCTTGTCTAAGATTTGTGGAGGATGAGAACAGTAATGCTATGAGATGAATGACCCCAGAGTAATAATTGTTTGGCTCCTAAAGGGAGCCTTAAAAGGGGTGGACAAACACCAACCTGTCATTGCTTTTCAAGAGGAAGCCAAAGAACACAGTGAGGACTCACAGTAGCTGTTGTTCCTTTCCCCCTGGGCTGCATACAAGAAATCCTGGGCATACAGCTACCTCTTGACAAATTCCTCATGATTCTTGTGAGTGTTTCGGCTTGAGAAGATGAGCAGGTGCCACCTGTGACAGATATCACTTCTCCTCCCAGAAGGTCTCACCCTGAGTCTTGTTACATTAACTGCTGAGACAACCAGGAACATAACTTAGGCAAACAGTCCATGGAAAGGCAAATATGAGGAGGTCTTGCTTCAAACACAAGGAATTGCTTCAGAGCAATTTTATGCTATTTCCTTAATTCATTTTGGAACTGAACAGGGTGAGTTTTTTACTTAAGTTTTTTTAAAGCAGTCCTCAACAGGGAACTACTAAGACCATGAATGTGAAAAAGGAAGGCTTGGGAAAGTCAGAAGCAACTGTAGCAGCTACTGAACCTCATTAGTGCTTCAAAAATGGCTGCTCTCACTACTGGGCAGTGACAGATGCTTGTTAGTTCGTTTGCTTGTCTTTGGCTTTCAACGTGATTCCAAAATTTTCTTGAAAGCTGCCACTCATGTTTTTTGGCAGCACAGTGCTAAACAAGAGACTGTAGAGGATAACCCTTATAACTGATTAGACTGTACATGTTCACTGAATGAACATCAATTGAATATTACAACTGTACTTTTGGTTAGGTCAAAGTCAAAATCAAAGTTAGTAACAGGATGTTAGGAACAAGAACAGAAAGGTAGATGGATGGATGGATGGATGGATGGATGGATACTTTTTCATAATCTACCAGGAAAGAATAAAACACATCATAAATCATAATCCTGGTTTTTGCCCTTAGACTTTAATGTGTTTTTTCCTATCTAGTGCCCAATTTTTTTTTCCAGACATGGTCAATCCTTTTTGCTTCATTGTTTCTCCCTGCAAGTATTCAAGTTTATCCAAACAAACGCAGTGCAAGGGACCTAGAGAATTTCTGCATCTCTTGCTGCAGGAGTTGCTGTCTGAAGCCCTATTTCTAAATCCAAGATTTACTTTCATTCTCTGTCAGACAGTGTTGATTACCGAGTTAGAGAAATTGATTCATGAGGAAAGGTTAAGCAGCTAAATACAAATAGCTTGGCTGCACGATGACTAAGACAGATGGGAACATCATAATAGGCTGCACAGTACGATTGCACTGAGAAGGAAGGGCCTCTGGGGAAAGGCATAAAACATAATCTGGCTCATTTTGAGTCTTCCAATTGTCACCAGAACCATTATGGTGAAAAGGGAAGCAGGTGGCTGCTTTACATACTGTTTTGAATTTAAACAAGTCTTAGCAGAAGCACTTAGTCAGTTATGGGTTATCACAAGAGTGCAATATTTGCCCTGCTCCTTTAGATCAAAGCTCTATCCAGCTGCAAATCTTGCCTCCTGCAACACCATGAATCTGATGTTCTGGAGCTGAGCAAATATGCAGGGCTCCTCCCCTTGGTCTTCTCCCAGTTCCCAGCAGTTTGTGGCATAGGTTTTTCTTAAGGTTTTATTAAGACCATTACATTTAACAACTACAAATTAACCCAGCCCTCCATTATTCCTCTACTTTTAATCCCATTATTATTTTTGACATTGGAAGTGATTTCCCCAGTTTAGTTATGCATGGCATGCAACTGTTGTCTAATCAGTAGATTGTGTGTTCTTGGCTCTTATGTTGAAAGATTTAATGGTTGTTTTTTCAGTCTTACAGAGAAAAGGCTTTATTTCACTTGCCTTTTTTCTAGGCTGTGTGGTCATAGTCTGTGTGGTCACTTCTCTTAAATTCCTCCCCTAAGTGGCTATTCCACACTTCCCATTACGTTTGTTGCCTTTTTTTGTCCCCTTTTAAAAATCAACTATGTATTTTCATTATATTATATATCTGGGCTGCACCCAGTGTTCAAGATGTGAGGCTGCCATAAACTGTGACTTGTGGATTTTTTGACAGCTGCTGAGCAGGGATGACATTCACAATGCTATACTATGACACAGCATCTCTTTCCTACATAGCGGTAATAAATCATATTGTGTTTGTGTCAGTGTGGTTGTTTTGTCCCAGGTGTTTTACCTTGAAGCACTGGATTCTGAAAATGGGTTATTTTCTCTCCCAGTCTAATATTTGGAGATGTGCAGCAGGGGGAGATAACTTGTTTACTTCTCTGTCACCAAGTATAAGAAAAAATATTTTTCTTTCCTCATCCAAAGTTAACCTTTCATGGAGATGGTGGATTTTAAAAGGGTAACTCTTGCCTTGGTCCAAGAGCGAGCCATGGCATTACTGGAGAGGCAAGAATTCTTATTTTCAATGTTCTTTCTCTGTGTGCAACAGCTTGCTGCATTCAGGAGCAGTTATAACGTGAGAAAGATGAAGAGTGGAGGATTTGTATGGGTAGAAAAGATGGAGAGAAGGAGCAGATTTGCAGAGGGGAAGACAACGACAGAGAAAAGGCAAGTCTGTTCACTGCAGCAATGCTTTTGGTAAAATATCCACAGGTTATTTTAGACCATGTGGGATGCACAGAACATTGATAGGGTTAGAAGCTATTCAGCACAGCTATAAAAGCAAAGTTCAATTAAACCCATGTCCAAGTAGCCAGAGTTTGCAAGGAGCTTTATCAATAAGTGCACAAACCTATATTTTGTAATGAATATAACTTTAACCTAGAGAGTAGCATACATGATTTCTAAAATCTCTCTGATAAAACCTCTTTGAAGCTGAAAGGACTCCAAGTTCCATTTACATCAATACCTTCCTAAACAAGCAGGACCTGTAGAAGAACATGTTATTGCTAAAAATAAACAGTTTCTATTCAAAGATATTCACAAGATTAGGAGAATACAGGAATCTGAGAAAAAGTGCATTAGTATACACACATAGTTTGTGCTATTCAGCAGCTGTCATACTATATGCAAAACGTGATGTTCAAGCAATTAACATATTAATGCTAACATCTCAAACTATAATTTAACTGAAGCTTTATGGCTGAGACACAATAAAGATAAATTGTCAGGCACTCACTGTTCTTTAGGAAATGTAAAAAAGAGAATGTAACTTGAATATGTCATGGTGCTTATTTCACTTTATAATCTTCAGAGGCTTTGCAGAAAAAACTCTCAAATATCTGTATTTTGATCCTTATGTATGTAAAAGAATATCTCCTATTGTTATAATTGTGAGGTGGAGAGCCATAGCTGGAAGAAAAAAGATTTCCCTAAGTAAAAACAAAACACTGCCTAGTGTACTAATATGTAAAATTGTTCATGAAAAGCACTTTTCATATGAAATCCTAATTATAAATTATGATTTTTAACAAAATCATGACATGAATATAAACACACAGTCAAAATAATGCACTTACATTGATAGTACTATGGCGGACATTGTGTGTAATATTTTCAAAACTGCTGACAAGTAACTCTGGGTAATTTTGTAAAAACTAATAGAATTACACCTTCCCATTCATGAAATACATTATAAATATGGATTTTATCCAAACATTTTGACATGCATTTTTAATGAACTCCCCCCCCAGTGCAAAAGAGACATTTATAACCTAAAAAAAAATCAACCTACCAAGCATTTAGTTGCAGGGTATCAACTGCCACTTATGACAAACTGCTTTCTCTATGTCTCTGTTTTCCTGTAATCAAATTACAAGTGGAGGTCATGGTTTTTTTCATAGTATGTCATTGGATTCAGAGAGAGCCACTGTAATTTTATATGCTCTAAATATTTGTGCTTTCTTTCACTATCTAGCCTAGTGAGGAAAAAGACAAATGTAACACCATTTCCAGATTTTTTCTTTATTTTAGAAGGAAATTTATCTCTACAGACCTGGATGTCTTTAGTATTATGATTTTGTTTGGAATGGTGAATTAAGACACTGATGAACATGAAACCTTTTTTTACATGAAGGAAAAGATGTATGAGCTATTTTTCTGTTTTGCTCTCTGGGAACAATTCCAAGCTCTCTTGGTTCATATACAGCACAGTGAATAAGACAGTTTGAATACTGAATGCAGTCGCTTTCCTTTTGCAGTATACTTTTTGTGGTGTCCCTTTTTTTCAGGATTCGTGAACTTCATGATAAAGAAATAAAAAAGCTAAATATTACTTTGTAACTTCCATTTTAAAACACTTGTTCTTTTATACAATGCTTCAGAAGGAAGAACAGCAAAGCTGCCTTCTAATTAATGTCTTTCATGTTCCTGGAACTACAAGAAATGCTGAAATACAAGTGATATTGGGATACATTTGTTTATGCCATATCCATAACTCTTATGATTTTTTAATGTTCTTGCTAATTCTTTTCTGTTTGACAGAATATCAGCCAATAAATGAGGTCAAAGAAATCAGTTATCCACTGTATCACCACAGTATTTGTGTATTTAATTTTTGCTCTAGACAAAGTCATGTGCTGTTCTACTTCTTTTCTTGTGCATCAGGCTTACATTACTCATTTTTGCAGCCAGTCCTCTAAAAGTGTAGCCTATTTGTCATCTCTCATTTGCACTAACAATATCAACAACTGTTTTTGCTAAACCCACAGTTACAGCCTCCATTAACTTAAATTTACTGACAAGTATCTTGTGCTGCCCTCTTTCTTGGAATAATACAATTCTTAGATTACATTAGGATTTTTAAAAAATATTTTTTCCAGATCTATATTCAAAGCATCTTTATTGTTCTTTTTCAGTCTCTCTTTTGTAAGTGGTGACTACCAAAGCCTACAAGAATATTTAAGCCACTGCCAGCTTTTTCCATTGACCTTTGCACTGAAATGCTGAATGTCTTTGCAAGGCTCAAAACATCAGCCTGACTGACAATTGCAAACAAAAATCAGAGTCAGAGCAAAGCAGCTTTCTTTATGAACAAACCACAAAATTGCAGTAAGAGCAAGTGCTGGTGAATGTATTGGATGAGACTGAAAGAGCCAAGGGGAAGTACCTAAAAGCATTGCTTTTAAAGCCAAGTTGTTGGATGTGTAAAGTTTTCAGTGGAATCTGGGGAATTCAAAGGAGAACATGCTGCTGGCATATTGACTCACAGGCTGGCCAAGCCAAATCACCCTTGAGCTCTCAGGGTCTCATTTAATAACTTACAGGACTAAAAAGCACTCGCTGGGACAAAAGGCCCACATCTCTAAGAAGAAAGATACTTGTTTGTTCTTTCCAGGACCTTCTCATGCTTAAAGACAAGCACTTAAAAACACTGAGCACTGTTTTCAGTGTCCAGCTTTACCGCAAGCAAGGCCAGACAGATCCACTTTGGCTCAGGGAACAGTAATTAGTTTTTCTACCATAAAAGCAGCACATTCAGCTCCCTTTTCCTGAGATACAGAGAAGTAGTTTTTCTCAAGCAAAGGGAACTTACTTGTCTGTATGTAAATGCACCATATTTTTCCCTGAAATTTCTTTTCAAAGAAGCACTTGCTACAAACAAAACTCATTAGTGTTGGAAATATCTAAAAGGATCAATAAGGATTTGGATTTTGAAAATATTTGTCTGGCTGCTATTGAAGCTGCATGCAATGTTTATAACCTGAGTTGAAAGATCCTGACAGCTGTTTTGGTTATCGTGGAAGACCAAGGACACAAAGTGAGCTGGCATGGATGCACAGTGGGAAGATTCCAAACCTGAGGCTGCTGCTCTTAGGGGTGCTGAGTAATGAATAGAACTACAGTGAGTGTGCTTTCAGAGTCAGTGGCCTCTTTTCCAATGGTTTTGGTGGAAATCCCAGTCAATCTCTGGGAGGAATCCCATGTAAAAAGATGTTAGCATTTGGCCTTCACATTGTACTTACATGCACAATGACCATCACATGAACAGCATGAAAATTCTGTGAAAGATGTGACTTTATCTAGCGGGGGTTAATTTCACCTAATGCTAGTAATCTAAAAGGTCAGTATCTCACCTAAGCTCATTGCTGGTCTCCTTCTTATCAGCAGGAAAGGCAGCAAGAGAGAACCTTCTCCAAAAGCTGATCTATCCTACATACCTTAGACATCCATCTCAGGACAGAGTGGGTGAGTTGCCTGGAGGTGCCCCTTTCCCCCCCTGTGATTAGACTGCTATTCTAGGCAAGATTTAAATTTCTGATTGGCTAAAATTAAGTAAGCTGAACCCCAGGGAAAACTGTCCATACAGCAGAACACATTTTGCTGTGTTTTCTATCATAGTAACTTTTTGTACCACGCATTTGTACCATTCACTCCTCTACAGCTATCTGAAAAGGGGTTGTAGCGAGGTGGGGGTTGGCCTCTTCTCCCCAGCAACAAAAGTTGGGATGAGTGGAAATAGCTTCAAGTTGTGCTAGGGAAAGTTTAGATTGGGTATTAGGAAAAATTTCTTCACAGAAAGGATTGTCAAGCACTGGAACAGGCTGCTAAGTGTAGTGGTTGAGTCCCAGCCCTAGGAGTATTTAAAACATGCATAGATGTGATGTTTGGGGACATGGTGTAGCGGCTGCCTTTGTAGGACTGGGTTAATGGTTGGACTTGAAGATCTTAAAGATCTTTTTCAACTTAAATGATTCTATGATTCTGGGATTTTGGTTATATTATTGCTTATAAAATATTTAAAAACTATCTTTGCACTTTGTCAGTTTTTAAAATTAAAATTATAGGGAATAAAATAATAATATTTATTCTTAACTTTATTTATCTTCTTAGTTGGATTAGGTAGTGTGTTTTCATGCAGATAAAGGCTTAGCAGGAAGTAAAAAATATTGTGATGTGTGGAGCCAGGCAAATTATGCTTCCAGGTGTCAAAAAATACAGAAGATTTGTTTATAAAAGTAAAGAAAACATTCCTCTTTCTAAGCAACACATAAATATATCCTGTCATCTACTCTAATAATTGCAAGATCTCTGGAAGCCTTCAGACATTTTACAAGCAATACAAAGGATACAAAGCATTACAGCAATAGTATTTCCATTTTTTTTCTCTCAAAAAAGCTCATCTGTTTCATTTTTAAAAAGGTGTGATCCTCCCTTAGGCTGACTGTGTTGTACTCAAGGTGGGTTTTGCCATTCGCTATGATAGGACACAGTTCCAGATAATCAGTCTCTTGTTGCAGGCAGCCCAATGTGGGCAACCTTGGGAAACCACATTTACTTTCCATTGTCATGTGCTGGCAGATAGAGTCTGGTAAAGAGGCAAGTGATGCATACCTGGATGAGGCAGTGGGAGAGCAGAAAGTGTGCTATACTTCTGCTTGATGGATGGCATCATGGCTGGGAATGATCACCAGCAACTGGTAAGGCAAATGAACATAGAAACAATAAAAACTAAAGACCAGGGGAGTCTGTGCAAAGCCTGATTAAACTTTTGTGGGTTTTATGCCTTCTAAAGGGTAAAGGTATAAGCAGGCAGTCTCCTGTGGAATGGATATGTGGGGAGTGAACAAGCTGTGGCTGGACTCCAACAAGCTACTGGCATTTTGGCTGGGGTTTTCCAGTTCTCAAAGGCCACAGGGGTAGGGTCTGTCCTGAGAGCCCACAGCCAGGTGCTCTGGTTGGTCCTGGGCCACCTGTGTATCTGGATCTCTTCACAGCAGTGTTGCAAAGAATCTAGAGTTGATCCCAACCCTATCACCTCACATCATACAATTGGTGAAATATTTTATAGATCAATAACTCAGTCCAGTGATAGAGTATCAATCCTTTGCTACTTCAAAGGGCATCTCTGATGACTTCAGTATTGCCATAGTCATGCTACAGATTTGAAAAGGGGAATGGTATAGAAGTTACATCTGAACTGGGAGCATCAATGCTCCATAGAAAACGATGTATTCCTGGACTCCTCAACTTCCAGGTTGGCTATTATCTCCAGTGTTGTGAGCTGTCTCAGATGTGACTTTTTATAAGCATCCAATTTATGCATGAATCCACATTCCACTGACTTTGAAGTGCCTGGAGTACCTGCCTGTATCATTTCCTTGATAGCAGGAAGAATGGGGAGAGAAGTATGGGCATCAGTAGCTATGACTCTCAGAGGGGGATAGTTATTACATTCTTTGAATGTTTAAGTAATAAAATAACCATTGTGATCAGTTTAAAAATGTATAAAAAACCACTTGACTTCAGGAAGTAATGTTCAACTTTCATTTCCTCCAGAGACAAATATCAATTCAGAGGAGAAGATAGAATGGAATGAACCAGGTTACTGTAAGACTGTGGGGTCATCATTGTGTAATTCTAGATATTGTTGCAAAAGCTGGAATATTAAATCTCACTGGGTGGAGAGATGGATGCAGTCCAAGGGTAACCTAGAGGGAAATAAGATTGAACTAATGAAAGTCTGCTCTCTCAGTAGTATGTAAAGAATGTCTCCAATACTGTGCTCACTAAAATAGTGTCTCTGGGCAATGTGAGAATAATCATAGGTAGAAATTACACTTCCTACCTAAAATCACATGAAGAAGAATAAAAATCGTGCCTGAGAAAACGTGATCTGTAGACTTCAGCAAGCTGTCTCACTCTTAATGACATTTGAGTATCTTCTGAGATTTCCTAATATAATGAGATTTTAGACTGGGTTAGAGGATGTCTTTATTTCCTTGAATTTTGTGGAACTGCTGATTACCATCTGATTTTCTTCCCTGTTCATATTTGGTTTTGTGGAGGTTCGTTATTGAAGTTGTTAAAGGAATATATTTGACTACATCTCTTTTGACAGAGCTATGAGATATACTTTCTTTGAAAAATTTAACTCAAGTTTACTCAGGTGAAACAACCCCTGAGGATTATCCCTTCAATTTTCAAGCCAAGACTAGAACAGTAAATTTTAGGATTCTCCTTAGGAAGTAGAACTTTTGGGAATTAATATTATCCTACGGCAATGATCACAGGATTACAGAATAACTGAGATTGGAAGGGACCTTTGGATATCATCTGCCCCAGCCCCTTGGCTCAGAACAGGGCTGGACAGACCACAATGCTCAGGACTCCTTTATAAATACCTGCTGACTCTGCCCAGTCACCTCCTTGTCTTCAATATTTTTGGAAATGGTTTCAGGATCAGTTGCTCCAGCACCTTCCCTGGGTGAGAGGTGATGCTGAAAAACCTTTAGTTCCCATAATTCTCCTTCTTGCTCCACTTGAAGACAGAAGTGACATTTTCTTTCTTCCAGTTCTCAGGAAGCCTCTCCCAACTTCTATGGCTTTCATACTGGCCTCTTGGTGACATCTGCCACCTCCCTCAGTGTTTGTGGGAGAATGGACTTGCACATGTTCGGTTTGTTCAAATGTTCCCTAACCTGGTCCTCTTCCATCAAGAGCAGTTCTGCCTTGTTTAACCTCAGGAGTGAGATAACTTTGATTCTGGCACTTTCAGCTGTATCAGAGACACACTTTGCTTGCACCTTAATAACTCTTATTGCAATAGTGTGCATGTTTAGCCCATTCTCACTCAGATTTTCAGCCTGTTGCCTGGCATGGCTTACAGATCACATCCATCTTCATATTCACACTTGTAGACTAGACTGATGAAAAAAAAAAAGAAAGAAAAATACCGAAAAGAGGAAAAATAACTTAGTATTTTCCCCACAAATTTTAGAAGTGGGCTAATAAGACACTAGTTAGGTGCATGTGTACATTTTTGATAAAGGAAATGGTCAAAAAAGCTGTGTCAAATTGGCCCAGTTTGAGAAAAAAATTCAGGGTCGTGGTCTCAGCTAGAGGCAAATACTTAAACGACAGGATGATGAGGCATCTAATTTCATGGAGATCTGAGCAGAATTAATAAACTTGAACTAATTGTTCGATGCCATGTGATGGCTTCCTGGACCGATCTATAAAAATTTCTTGATTAGTTGCCACTAGCCATATAAGTGTGTTTATTCATCTTACTGAAGACATTTTGGTGAATTATGCTTTGTCTCATTGAGTGCCTCTGTTGGCTCCACCACTGTAACATGCTATCCACTGCAAAAAGAAAGCTCAACCCCTCTTGAAAAAAACGTTTAACGTTGTCTTTGTCAGATCTGTTTAATACACTTACCCATTCCACTTTATCCTTCCTGACCCTATTACCATGTATTTCCATAATGCATAGGTGAAATATACTGCTCCATTTCTGTTTACAGATCATAAGACATCTTGGTAGCAGCCCTCTCATGTCTGCCAGACCCCTGTTCTAGCAAATACAGTAAAAGTCTCCCAAATGGAAGTTCCTTCCTAGAAATGATAAGTGTTTTAATGTAAAGTTACTTACACTGTAATATGATGAAATCTTTCTTGCCCTTTCCGAAGGAAGAGGCCACTAATGGCCTGTGTACACCTTTCTTCCTAACAGGTCACAGGCATTCGAAATGGGAATGTAGACAGAGACATTGTTTACTGGTTCATTTCTAGTAAGTACAATTTAAATATATTTCCTCCTTCTTGTCCTACAGTGGTATTTCAGATATGTCACTATCCTGATGTTTGCAAACTGATCAGTATTGACAAGAAGTAAGCAAGAGCGGAGCCTCTACCACCAGAAGGTTTTGATTCCAGATGAAATGCTAATGTGTCCTGATAACAATCCCAGCTATATCTCCTGGCATAGGACTTATTTTCTCAATGTTCTTGTGCTACACGGCAGTCTAGAATGGTATCCTTGAGCCACTTTGAGCGTACAAAATGTTATATATGATGTTACATATCCACATAATGGATAGACATGTCCTGGATTGATCAAAATCATAGAATGTATTCCAAACATTGTCTGAAAAAGATTGAAGTAAACCCAATTTAAAGCTTCACTAACTAGCTTAGGAGAAAAACACTGGGAAGCATTGCTGCCATCACTTCTACACTAGGAATTCATCCTCCTCTTATTACACGAGACCTTATTGTCTCTCATTTACCTTGAGAGTTAAAAATCTTGATTATGGACTGTGTCAGCCCCTTGCCCTTGCAAGATGTGCTGCCTTTAAAATAGTGTGTACTGAGAAAAATCCCAAGAATCCTATACAAATGAAGAATGTTACAGTTGCTCCCTTCCAAATGTTCTGGAGCTTGAGACAACCTACAGTTTGCCTCCTGGGTACTGCCCCAATACTAAAAGAGAAAGATTTCAAGCACATTATATGACATGAACCAGACAGATAATCTAAAAGTCTGGAAGTACTAAAAAAAAAAAACAAAAAACCAACCACCGCCCCCCCCCCCCCCCCCAAAAAAAAAAAAAAAAAAGCCAAACCACTTAACTAGTCTATATCCTTTTGGACAGGATTTTCCAAGGAGAGTTAATTTCTCTGCACAGAAAAAGAGCCTAACTCCTCATCATGCCCAAGAAATTCTCCTCCCTCAGTTTTCCCTCTACTTCTGTAATCTAGCTGTGGTAAAGGACACCTACAAGAATCAAGTGTCAACTTGAGACCAGCTAGGAGAAAAAACATTGAAATGGAAAAGTGCAGTTTTGCAATTAAACTTAAATCTCTCCTTTTGCATTGTCTCCTTCATTTCTCTTTCTATAATTCTGCTTGTATTATTCTGACAAGGACTTCTGTAAACTCCCAAGATGCCAACCAGAAGCTGACAAGAATGGTGGCAAAAATACTTAAAGCACAAATTCTTTTGACAGACTAACAGGAGTCTGTTGTCTGCCGGAATCACCTTTCATTTTTCCTGTGTGCATTTCTTCTGCTTTGCCCTCCACAGACACCTCAGTGACAGCCTGGGGGTGTCAGGCATAATTCTGCAAAGACATGGAGAAGGAAAAGAAAATGCCAAGTGTCAAGTCTATCCCATGGCCTCCTACTACTACATAAACTGAAAAGAGAAATCATGGGAAAGTGACCAGTTAGCTCCTTGTCTTGACAAGTTTAATTGATTTTCAAGTGTTTTCATAGCTACACTGGAGAGATATGTGTGTTTAGGATACAATCAAGTGTTCACTGAAATCAATTAGACTCTTCATACTGACTTCAGTGGGCTGAAGGTTGGCTTTGGTTTCCATCATGAGAGTTTAGTAATATGGATTTTCAAAGTATTGATACAAAACTTATCATTCCACTAGGATGGAAAAAAGAGGCAACAAGGGACATTCTGAAGTTTTGTATTAGAAACACAAGATCAGTAGAGCATGAAAGCTCATATATGTGCTCTTATATAACAATAAGATTTTTTTTTTTGCACCTACTGATGATGTAATTTCTACTGTTACTGATCCAAGTGCTTTATGTTGTTCTTCTGAAGAAAATGTTTGCTGGCATCACGAACCCTGATCATTCAGTTATATTGCCAATTAAGTCCAAGCAGTAATGCTCAAAGGAACTACAGAGCAGCACACTCTGAAAAAGGGTAACGATCCAAAGATAAACCACTGACTTTGATAGAAACTAAATCAAACTGCAGCATTTAGCTAACATATGCCTTTGAATTTTTGTCATTCTGAGTTGGTTTTATTTTAAAACGGAGACTCTCCCCTTCAGAGCTGGAAAGCTGACATTCTGCATCTGTGTCCACACCGTTTGACATTCCTATCACGGCAACTTACCTTCACTGCCATTTGTCACAAATGCTGATGTGGACATGTCAGCTGTCTATGCAGATATGTCATAGAGAAAAAACCAACTGAAATAAAAGTAGATGTCAATAAATAAGCAACGGTGTTTTTGTGAGCATTGTGTTAAATTAGTTGATGTTATCTCTGCTTACTCATCATCAGTAGCTGGAGCTTACATGACAATGAGTTGTAGTAGGAAGCATGATGTTCCACAGGTTTGAAAGGTCAAGTTTAATTTTCCAAACATCTGTAAATTTATTTTCAACACTTCAATGGCAAATCAAATTCACTTGACCAAACTTGTCATATAAATAACTTGCAGTAGTGAAGATAAAAATTCAGAGTAAAATTGGGGAAATCATAGTCCCTGCTGGGTAAAAAGAGCTAGCACACCCTGGAAGTCAGAAGCAGCTGGCTTGAGTGGCCACAGCATTCTTAAATGGGAGCTTTTCTAAGTAACCAAGAGCAGGCGCATATTTTCAGTGGGAATAATGCTAATATGCCTAATGTTATTTGGCAGTTTAATATTTATTATTATATAGCATTTGTGGAAGGAACTGCACAAGGGGGGAAATAGTGCAATGGCTAAGATTCCATGCAAAAATTTTGACACTAACTGATCACTTTGAAAAGGAGAGGATCACTTTGAAAAGCGTTTGGCTTTTGAGAAGTCTGAATGCAAATGGTGCCGTCCACTTAGGATGATGCTCAGGGGCTCTGGAACACTTCCTTGTGGCTGCTGACTTCAGTACAGCCATCATCATTATGACAATCGTCATAAGCTGGGAGTCCTCTTACATGGTGTAGGGGGTTCGGCATGGGATGTGCTGCCAAGAAGGAATGGGGCCCATAGGGCCAGTGACAGGTCTGCCCTGTTTTCCTCACCCAGAACTTACTGCCTTTCCGAGTTGATAGTTATGATGCTTATTGTAGTGACACATAGAGCTAAGAAACTGGGTCTAAACGACCTCAGAATATGTAGCTGACAAATCTTTCTGAATATCAGGCATTTTATTTAAAAAGACCTTTTTTCCCCTAACTTTAATTACACTATAATATTGACTCATGCATTATCTTTTTCTTTCTTCTCAATTTTCCTTTTCTCATTCTTTTAATTTTCCATTACCTTCATTCCTTCTTTTCCTGTGCAAGCCACCAGTCTAACTGGCAATAAAGAAGAGGGATGAAGGGGGTGAGAGTTAGGGATACAAAAAAGAAAGGAGTATGGGATAAAAATATAGGAAATAATAAAAGAGAATATGAAACATGAAAGCAGCACATTTCAAAATCAACAGTCTTTGATAAAAGGCACAGTAGAAACTATTGCAACTATTGCAAAGAAACATAAAATTTTCCTAATTTTACATCAACAGACTGCAAAGAACAGAAAAAAAAAATGTTTCTTTTTCAAGTTCCTCGTCATGAGTACAAGGTTGTTGGAGAATGGACTCTGCCTTTTATTGAGGAAATTTTTTTTGGTATCCAACCTTTAATGAAAGGATCTGTAGAAGAATGCCAGTGGATAGAACAAGATTTCTTACACTTGTGATTTGTCTGCCCAATGAAGGAGTATTTTCAGCACTGTCCACCATTTATTACCTTAGACATTCAGTTAATGCAGCCCATCTTCTCTTGTATCAATTTTCATCAAGAACATGTTCTGGTTTGTCTGTGTTCTGTATTTATGCCCAAACAGAACACATCCAGTTTTATTACATTTAGTTTGAAATAGCCCCACGAAATAGATGGGACACATATTAACTTAAGCAATCTTTGTCTTGATTCTTATCTCTGGTTACTATAAGTCACAGATAATTCTTCTAAGGTTAGTGTAGGTACACCGATGAAAATCCAGATAACAGAAGAAAGTGCTTGCTCCCCTTAAGCATTTGTGACTTTTTCTAAGCAAGGCTTTGATAATATAATCAGCAGCAGTGAAAAACCCTTAACAGATACCTATTGTTCACAGTCAAATGACCTTTTAGGTCAGCTGTTCAATTACCATGACTTACTAAACAGTGGTATCTCTTCCATTCAGTGCCTGGTGTTGAGTGGTATGTTGCTGACAGGCAGAAAAAAATCCAATTATCTACTTTTCTTTCTTGCTTCTTCAGGAAATGTTAGCATTTTTAATAGAGCGTGTGGCTGTACAATACAGATGATGGTAGGGCACCTTTAGGAGAATTACATTTTTGTAACTCTTTTTCATAAAGTTGTGAAAGACAGAACGAATTTCCTGCTGCAGCTATCTGAAGAAAACAGCTTTAAATCTGTGCCTGGACAGATTCCATGGGATAATGTTGTGAAAAAGTCATAGGAAAGATGCTATTGCACTTCTTGTTCCAATCCTTTTGGACCAGTCAGTGCATCTTAGGAGGGCTGTGAATTGAATGGCACCAAATGAGAGCTACCTGTTGTAAAATAATTGTTTCTCTGAAGAGGAAACTACTGCATGCCTTTCACAACTCTTCTGAAGCCCATTATCAAAAGTCCTTCAGAACCAGATAAATGACCATATTCAAATTATAGGGCACATTCAGCCCCTGAGAGCAGAGAGACTTGTGTGTCACTCTTTTCTCCACAACAGTCGACCTCAGACTGTTTTGGAGGTTAAAACAATGTTTGTCATAAAATCCCACCCAAAAATCTCAAACCTACTAAGGGGCTGTCCACATTATCTTAATTTTTTTGGCGTCTATGTATGTAACAGCATTAGAATGTACATGAGTTTCTTGACTTTTTTTCTGTTTTTTTTTCTTTTTTTTTTTGCCATTGCTTCCTGGTAGAAACAAACTTGGCAGGTAGAAACTTGTTCAAAAGCACCCATGTACCTCACCCAAACTTGCAAGCTTAGAAATTCTTCTGAATCACTCATTTTGATATAGTCTCAGTTTGCTTTTGTGGTTATTTCTGGAGTAAAGTGCAGGAGAATCTGGCTGGATTCTTGATATTTTAACAACCAGTGTAGTTTTCTGTTCTTTATAAACCATAATAAATGTAACCGGGAGGATTTTTGAGTCTCAACAACTTGATTTTTGTGGCAGAATAGAGTGTCCTGGGAATATGTTTCATTTTCTTCAGATGCCATGGAAACCTTCTGACCTTTAAATGTAAACTTTCCAATTTGTGGGAAGAGGTTTAGCCAAAAGATTCTCATTAACATTTGTGGCAGCTAAGAAGCTGAATGCTTTTGTGCTAAACTGAAATTTACCTCTATGCCACAGACTATGAAACTGTATGAGGAAAGGCAGAGATGCTGCTTATGCCAGCAGGATAAGTCCTGAAATGTCCTTTCAGAATTAATTTTGTAAAGTTCTCTTACAACAGACATGGGCATATCCTGAACTCATTTCGTGTGGTCCTGATAGTTTAAAACCTGATGGCATTCTGACTTGAGATATTCAGAGATTTACTTAACACTTCTATGGTACTAGAATATCAAATGCCTTTTGTCCAATAAGCAAAGTGCCTTTTTGTATTATACAATGCCCATTCTCTTGAAGGCAAAGAACCTGTGGAAGTACACCTGCTGCTTCATCAGTAGCATTTCCTATACATTCAGATGCATTTTCTATGAACTTCTGACAAAATATTCAGACTCTGAGAAGACACTTATTTCATCTGATGATTCAGGTTCTACATTTCTCTGAATTTTGCCAATTCCTTAGCAGTAGGTTTCTTAGTCAGCACTGTGGTATGTAATGAATCCTTTTTATTTCACTATCAACAGTAAGGCAGTTAACCTTACTTTCATGAACATTATGCTTAGAGAACCATGTATTTTTAAGGCCAGGGGGACTGCTGTGTTAATCTAAGCTGTGTTGCAAGAAGTATTCCTAGAGAAGTTTAAGAACGGAGTGAATTCCCTTACTTCCCAAAGGCAGTATTAAAAGTCCCTCTGACTTTGTGGATCAAGACTTCATGTCTGCAGGATATTTTCATAGCACTGATGTGTGAAAACAAGTAAATTTGTTGCAAATTTGCTGCTACCACCTCACTAAGATAATCCATTGAAACAAGCTGAGAGCTACAGGTCAGAAAAGAACACCTGTGTTCAAAAGGTGGAACAGAGGTGGAAAAGGGCTTGGGGGCAGTTTATGGCTATACAAGAGACTGGCAAAATGCAAATCATATTTTATTTTTATTTACAGGACCTATTGGGTTAGTGGTCAGGTCCTCTCCAGGCTCTTTGGTAAACTTGGTGAGACTGAAAGAGAAAATAGCAAGGTACATCACCTCCACTATTGCTAGTGCAAAAAAGGCTTGGTGAGGGCAAAAACTGCTAAGACCTGGCCACACCATGGTGTTACTTCTTGATTCCATTCATTTTCCTACACTTCCAACTGGTGACAGAGAAATGAGTTCACAATTTCTTCTCTTAGCCCAGAACATGCTCAATCCTCTGATAATCTCAGCTGTTTGAAAGCGCATCTCTTTTACCCTGTGGTCCTTCAGTCATGGAGAACAACTCTAGAAGATGTTGGGATTTCTCCCTGGGTCATCTGAGTTCAACAAAAAGGGTTTCCTTTGTTGCTTCAAATATGTCTGTGTGCCTCAGTGCAGCCCCAGCTCTACTTTGCTCCTGTCTTCTGTGCAAAGTCAATGCAGAGAAGAAAGGTGAGCCATGCAACCTATGAATCTTCTGTTGTTTAGCCTCTAGTGTGAATCAAACAGTGCCTGGAAAGATCTCAGGAATTTATGAAAAGTGCTTGACAGCCATCTTACTTTGTACGTTTCCTTCTTTGAATTTCTCAGTGATAAAGGGACCTAAGACTTAGGCAAAACTAAAAGTAGTTGCTTGTCTCTCTAATTAACAGATCAGGTGTTGGTGTCCTTTTCACCTCCTACCATTCCACAAACAGTCTGACAGCCAAAAGATAGCTAAATGCTCGAGCTGGACTGAAGGTAAACATGCAAGCCTACATTGTTGCTATTTAATAGGGCTTAATTTGCTTTTCAAAAGGCAGGTGTCCAGCACCAAGTGAGATTCCCTAAGATACAGATGGCACCTGCATAGGGCTGGGCTGAAGACCAAGTGCCATTACTGAAGGCATCTCAAAAGACTTTAAATGCTTGTGCTTTGGCAACAGAATTGAATCCTAAGTGACATTTTTAAGGTACTAAAATCAAATCACCTGCAGCAGTAGCAGAATGAACTTCATTTCCAAAACCTAATGTGTCTACATTTTTTAGCATTGAGCTGTTTCCATCATTGTTTTCGAAGAAAACTGAACTTTTGTTGCCTGCTATCATTGCTGTCTGTAAAATGCTGTGGCAACAAGCTCTCTGTGTGTATAAGTTTAGAAAATAAGGCCACCTTTCTTCCCATTCTGGTTTAATGACTTTCAATGGCTCCATTTATTTTGAAACAAGTTACAGCATAAGGCAATTTTGCTACTCGATAGCTTTTGGGTGCAATCTGGTTTTTGACTTAGTAAATAGATGAAGCTCTTGAACAGCCTGAATTCTTTAACTGAAAAAAAAAAGGCTCGAGACAAATTTAAAAGGCAGCAAGCTTCTTCGTCCCTCATGATATTTTCCAAAAACAAAATAGAAAGTCATAATATATGGAAGATGTGTCAAGTTTTCAAAGAAAGAAGGAAACTGGAAAATCCTAAAGAAATTATATCACTAAAGAGAGCCTATGGTAGTTACCTTACCTTGTGACTGAAGTATTTGTGCTGTGATGGAGTGAAAGTACTTTTTGCCGAACAAGCTGAAAATGCTGCCACAGGAGAACAGGCTGACTTCAGCTTTATTCAATTGCTTTGCTTTCAAGCAGTTTCTGATATTTCAAAGTAACTGACAGAATCAAGCCAAATTCACAAACTCAGTCATTCAAAATGATATAAATTATGACCTTTAAGATCAGAATGGATGTTTCTATCCATATTACATTGTTGTAGTAGATGAAAATAATCAACCTGTACAGAGAGGAGGTGGTTTAAGGCTGCTGTGTGTGAAAGGTGACATGAATGTTCACGAAGAGCTCACCTGCAGGTTGTACCAAGTAATCTGATCAGTGGCTGTAACCAAGTCAACGATGACAGATGTTATTGCATCTAGATGTTGGGGATCACACAGTGCTAGAAATGGTGTGGTGATATTGTAGGATTAATGTCAGACATTGCATCCAGCTCGCAGCTGGCAGAGTCACGTGTAGCATTATTGCAGCGGGTATGACTTGAATTGAGCTTGCTGAGAGAGCACTAAGAATAATACTGTAGAAAAAGTACCTTTGAAACTGTTTATGAAACTACATATCATGGGAAAAGTATGCTTCAGGAGATGCTATGCTACAGAGAAAAGAATTCCTCTGTGTCTTATCAAGAAATATGACTTGGTACAAAGTGCCACCTCTAGAGATAAACTGTGATGCTGTGTGTGCCAGCAGGGATCCATGTCACACAGCAACTACAATAGACTTCCAGTGAGGACCTACAGAGTTACCTGACCATGTGGACAAAGTAGGCGCTAAAAAATATCATAAAGAAATATCAGGAAATGAGAGCTTCAAGCTGGGATTTAATAGGAAGTGCTTACTTGTTTGGTAGAAAATGAGCTCTAAACAAGAAAAATAGTTAGGAAGACACACACAGAGACAGAAAAATAAGCCAGGAGACTAATAAGCCACTGACAACTTTTCAAAGGCTGGATTTTCAGCAACAGAAGATCATTCTTTATGAGACAAAGCAAGGCAGTATTTCCAGTCAGATTAAAGCAGCAACTTACTCTAAAAGAAATTCCAATGAGAGATTTTAAAGCTGGAGATACTGAAGTTTCTCATAACCACACTTAAAAAGATGAAAACATGTCCCCAGATTTGGCAAAGGAGTTTCCTGAGTACCTTCACAGCACTGAATCCATCCAACAGCATCTCTCCCATCAGGATTTGAAGAAAATAGCTGATACTAGCTTGGAAGATACTCAGCTTCCTGAGCTGTAAACTGCATGAGGCATATGGAAATCACAAACACACGTACCTTGTGCAGCCAAACCAAACATTACCTGGTTTCCAATGCCATGAATTTGCAGTTATTCTGGCATAGGTAATGGCAGTACCATGAAAGAACTGAGACTTGTCGTTCTACATCACATCCAAAATTGTGGTTTTCATCCATCTGATGCATGTGCTGGGACGTGTTCAAGGACAAACCTGATCACCTTCTACTTTGGTATGCAAGTCCGAATATTGACTTCAAGAAACCCAAGGCACAGCTCATCACTGAAAGCTTTTCAGACTTGTATGTCGTTCTCATATCTGCATTAAAAATGATTTAATGAATAATTTTGTTCCAGGACTGTATTCATACATTTTTAATAAAATGAACATTCATTCCAACCTTAGCATTCTTCAGCATTCTGTATTAATTACGTACCAAAACTATGGAATTTTTAGTGTCCTAACTCATCATTTGACTAAGCTTACTGGAAGTATTGTCAATTTATTATCTTTTATTCCCTGTATATCTCTGTGATGCAAATTTCTATAGCAGTGAAATATGTCTGAGTACTTTGCTCACAGTTAATGTGGTATTAATATAACAATGAAGTTCATTACATTTCCAGATACCTTTTTTACTAACACTAAATTAATGTTTGAACTTGCTTGATAAAATCCTGCAGTTGCCTAAGTTTGGTTTGGTTTTTTTGTTGTTTTTTTTTTGTTTCTCCAAATTAATCTAGCAGTTAAGATATTTGTGTTGGAGGTGTTGCTGGGTGAAACTTTTACTTTTGTGTATCATCTGTTTGTGAGATGCTGGATTTTCTAAATCCAGATTAATTATTGCTACTAACAGTTTCACCTCTGGAAGACTGTCTGTCCCAACAGTAAGGATTGAACATAAAGACCTCATGTAGATAGGAAAGGAAAACCCATCCAAATGCTGTTCCCAGGATGCTAATGCCCTGCTGACACCCATCCCCTCACACTGTACATTCTGAAGTGTTTTAAATGCCAGAACAGAGGCTATGCAGCTAAAAAAAGGAGAAGAGAGATTTTACCTTAGCCTTTACACCACTCTCCAAATACAGAAATAAATTATTCTGTCAGTCTACAGTCGATAAGATTAAAAAAAAAAAGGGGGGGCTAAATTGAAGCAAGTGATAGATAGGCCTGACATTGGGAAAAATGTACTGAATGGATAGTGACGCTCTGGGACAGACTGTCTAGAAAAGCTGTGGAGAATCTGCTGCTGGAGGTTTTAAATACCATTCAGACAAACATCCATCAGGATGGGGGACAGGTAAACTAGGCAATCTTTTAAAATACCTTCCAGTTTTATTTCTTTTTTATGATTCTGTGAGTAGGCTTGTCGTACTGAAATATTCCTCTGATTAGGGTCTGATGCTATGCCTTGTCTCCTGTAAAGCTATTTATCCTTATGTTGTTAGAGACCTATGATGATGAATAAAAGACAGATGCCCAGTTTGTTCTCAGAAGCCAATTTTTCAGCCAGTTGGCATCTGGATTTGCAGACAGATTTCCAACAGAGCTCAGTTCTAGAAGTTCCTTTGTTTCAGGAATAATGGGTCTTTCTAGGTCAAGCATCCTGACGTTTTCTACAAATATGCATAAGTAAAGATCCCCATCATGCTCAGACACATAGCTGCATTCCTGTAACTCACCTAGGTACAGAATGAGGTCTGAGCTAATCCTCAACCTCATGTGGCTTCCACTGAGATTTAAACTGGGAGGTTTTATTAGTTATTTGTTGTGAGAAAAGATCATGAGCAAGATCATTAAGTTTCTGGGGAGACCTTATAGGCCTTCCAGTACTTAAAGGGGGTCTGCAAGAGCTGGAGAGGGACTTTGGACAAGGGTTAAGGATCACTTTTCACAAGTGATAGATGGCATTACACTGAAAGAGGGCAGGTTTAGATTAAATGGAAGAAATTCTCTCCTGTGAGAGTGATGAGACACTGGAACAGGTTGCTCAGAGAAGCTGTGGATGCCCCGTCCCTGGAAATGTTCATCCCTGGAAGTTTGGATAGGAGTTTGACCAACCTGATCTGGTGGGTGGCATCCCTGCCCATGGCAGGAGAGCTGGAACTAGGGGATCTTTAAGAGCCCTTCTGACCCAAGTCATTCTATGATTTTATAATCAGTTGCTAAGTCCAAGTTGTAATATAGGAACTTGTTAATTCACAGCAGACTTCAAAGATTAACTCACACAGAAGAAAATACTTCAGGAGTCAAGGAGCCTAACAGTAGCTGATACTGTTCCTGAGGCTTCCACATTAAGCCACTCTGGAGGCACATTATGAACTGACAAAGATGCTTGTTCTGACCACCAATAGTTGTTCATATGCTCTTAAAATGTTTGAATGAAGTTTCTAAATTGATTCTGAAAATGGGATCTGACTTTGAATTTAGCTGGCTTTAATTTAGATGTTGTTTAGGTACTTTTGACAAAGTTGTATTTAGCACTTTTCAAAAACGTCAAGGACACAATATGTATTCACAAAAAAGCTGCTGAAGAGGAATGGATGTGAGCATATATATTCCTGGTTATATGTACTTTCAAACATATTTCTCAGCTCTTTAGCTATATCACAGCTACATAAGACAAACTGTCCTGGAAATTTGATCCTAAGTGAACAACTGTCCTGAAGGAATGCCCAGAGCAGGATTCTGAGGACAATGTAACTCTAAGTCAAAGACAACAGCAAGAGCTGTCTAGGGTCTTCAACCAGTTCAGAGGAAGCATGGTACCAACACTGGTCTTAATACAGTTATTTTCTCATCCACCAACAGTATTTTTTTAAAGTTTTATTTCTGCATTCTATTTTTGTTCCTGAATACACTGATCTGTTGATGATTTTAAACAATTTAATTCTGAACATGACTTAAGATCTCTGTTATCAAACACCTACACGAACACCTTTGTGCCTTATTTGTGTTTAAGTTTTATTTCTAATCAGGTGCCTAACTGCAGTGCTTGTAGAATTGCAGAACACTTGGATTTTAATTGTATCAAGTTCAGGCATAAGTGACTATAAAACTCTCAAAGAAAAATAATAGTTTCTAAGTGCAAGTGAAAAGATGCTGAGATTTACATAATGGATTTAGTCAGACACCCCTACTGTTTTATAGAGGGAAAAGTGCATGTGCACAATAAATAAATTACACTCTGCCATCAGTAGGTTGCATCTAAATGCATTAGTGGCTCCATTTTCCCCTCATGACTTAGGTGGGGTAACATATTGGAAAGCACATATTTTTTCATTATACTATTTAATTGGTTTGATAAATCTGCTTACAGATGACAGAGTTTTTTATTGCTTCTACTGACTGAGTTACTTATATTTAAACCAGATCTTTTGTGTGTTTACATGCAAGGTCTCAAAATATTGAAAAAAAAAGTTATTATTGTCTGTGGCTCAGATAGAACATGACCAATATCTTGTTCTTTCACCTACTCTGCCTTCAGGCTGCCTTGCTATGTGTGCTTTTCATAGTGTCCACCTCCTAAATCTACTCAGTTCAGGAAAGAGGTGGCTAAAGCACATCCTTCCACCTCCACACTGCCCTCCACGAGGGTGTTTTGATCTATTTATCAACAATTCATCACCAAAATTATTTTCTTGAAATGCTGCTCAAATCCAATGAATCTCATTTTAATATGGCAAAGTACAATTTAGAAATTGTTAAATTATTAAATCCATTTTTATGAAGACTGAACCTTTCTTTAAAAATAAAGAGCACAGAAAATGGAAAGTTTTTGATGAATTTAATTTGTTTAACTTCCAGACTTTTTTACCCCCTTCTTACATACTTTTCCCTGTGCTTTTCTGGACTTTTTTTTTTATTTCAAAAAGGGTAAGAAGAATGGATTAAATATGGTCAAAATAGGGAAAACCAAAAAATGGAACAATAATGAAAGTTTCCAGATAAATTCCATGTATTTTTTTTTAATTAATAATCTTTAGAAATAGCCTTTTCTGTCAAAATTGTTAACATTTTCATTTTGGCCAGCTCACTTCTTTTCTCTGTTCAGTGCATTTGTGCACTGAAATAAAGAAGAAAATTTAATATATGTATTATGTTTCCATTTGCAAAAGGAAACTAAAGCAGATTAAGGATTGTGTTACCAGAGGTCTGTATCAGTTTTGTATGGCCAGGTTTTGGCGGCTGGGGAGCTACAGGGGTGGCTTCTGCAAGAAGCTGCCAGAAGCTTCCTCCATGTCTGGCAGAGCCAATCCCTGGCGGCTCCAAAGATGGACGTGCCACTGGCCAAGGCTGGGCCAATTAGAAATGATGGTAACACTTCTGGGATAACAGATTTAACAAGAGAAAAAAAAGTTACTGCGCAGTGGTAATTGTGGCCAGAGAAGAGCAGGGTGAGAATATATGAGAGGAACAACTCTGCAGACACCAGGGTCAGTGGAGAAGGAGGGGCAGGAGGTGCTCCAGGCACCAGAGCTGGGATTTCTCTGCAGCCTGCGGTGCTGTGCTAGTTTGAAAAACAAACCAGTGGGAGGCACCAAGTCAGAATAACAATTTAATGGAAATTAAAGAAAAGGGGAAAAAAGGTAAAAGAAAAAACACCGTGAAATTGACAGAGTCAAGGTACAACCTGACACCCTGTTAGGCAGGGTGGTGGTAGCAGTCTGGTAGAATGGTGGCTGCAGTCCTCTGAAGCAGTGATCCTGTAGTAAAACAGTCTGCTCTTCCTCAGGAAGTCCAGTGGTGGCTGTGTAGCTCCTGTCCTCTGGAAATCCAGTGGGAAGCCCCTGTCTCTGGTGTTCAGCCTCAGATTATATCCACGATGGGATGCTTGGTTCCTCCCTCTGGGTGGAGCATCTCACAATGGGGTACCGAGTCATGAGGCAAAGTGTTGATTAGGCTCATTAACAGAAGATAGTCCGGAGGGAGTTATCTCTGAGTCAGGCGGCAGGACAATGATGGGCAATTAACAGAAAGATAGTCTGGGGGGAGGAGGCAAGGAAACACTGCCCCACCTGATTTCAACGGCTGATGGGGATGGTAATAGAATACACTGCAACTCAGGACAGGTGCTCATGCTCCTGCAGCCCATGGAGTTCCACAGGGATGCAGAGATCCACCTGCAGCCCCTGGAGGAGACCCATGTTGGAGCAGGGGGATGCCTGAGGGGAGGCTGTGACCCCAAGGGAGGCCTGTGCTGGAGCAGGGTCCTGGCAGGGACCTGCAGACCCGTGGAGAGAGGGGCCCACATTGGGGCAGGTTTCCTGGTAGGATTTGTGAACCCATGCTGGAGCAGGCTGCCCTTGAAGGACTGCACCCCATGGAAGTGTGACCCACATTAGAGCAGTTTGTGGAGGACTGTGCCTGTGGGACAGACTCACATTGGAGAAATTTGTGGAGAACTGTCTCCTGTGGGAGGAGACCCTACGCTGGAGCAAGGGAAGGGCTCCTCTCCCTGAGCAGTGGCAGAAACATGTGATGAACTGACCACAATCCCCATTCCCTGTTTCCTTGCGCCACTGGGAGAGAAGGTAGAGCTGGGAAGGAGGGAAGGGTACAGGGAAGGTGGTTTTAAGGTCCTATTTTACTTATTATCCTGCTCTGATTCTGTTAGCAATAAATTCAATGAATATCTCTAATTCGAGCTTGTTTTATGACAGTAGTTGATGAGTGATCTCTCCTGGTCCTTATCTCAACTCATGAACCTTTTGCTATATTTTCTTTCCCCTGTCCAGCTGTGGAGGGGAGGGAGAAGTGATTTTGGTGGGTGGCATTCAGCCAGTGTGAATGCACTACAAGGTCACAGATAGGATATGTTACGGACTTGATTTTGCCAGACACTGGATGCCTGCAGCTCACCTTGCACCAAGTGAATTTAAGGCACTTGTCACATGACCTACTCTTTTATTAGCTTAGTTACAATGGAAAAGACAGAGCAGAAGCATCAGAAATGGAAAATGATGGCAGGAAAAGTCTGGCAGTTTGTTCCACAGGGGTGATGGAAACTGCTATTCTGAAAGGCTCCCTGAGGAGGTAATGTAGAGGGAGAGAGTAAGAGCAAAGGGAAATGAAGATTTCAGAAAAACAGACAATAAAAAAAAAGTGCACAAACTATTTCTGGAGCAATAACAACTCTAAGAAAAAGGTATCAACCCAGATGAATCACATCTACATAATTTAAAGTCATTTTATCAGACAAAGAGAAATAAGCATTTCTAGAGAGTGATTCAGCCCTTAGATAGATAGCGTATCTTTCTTTCTTGTGAGACATCTCAAATCACACCATGAAATTCAGATGGAACAGAGCTGGGGCACAACGACTGGGCATTATTAGACTGGTCCTTCCAAAAGATTCTTCTTAAGCTAGGACATTGGAAGTCTGGTCCCAGCGCAGGAAGGACTGGGGTTTCTCTCCGCCTTTCTAGCCACCCACATTTGCAGACATTTTGAGATCCAGCAGCTATGAAGAAATAGGTAAAACCTGACCCTTACCTGGCACAAAGAAGGGATCTGATGAAGAGCTGCAAACCCATATAAAATCCAGTAAACTCCAAAAAACTCCTTTCAGCCTCCAAAAGAATGACGATTTTGCTACCCAAGCACTGCTGGCTGCTTAGACCTTGCTCATTGCAAAGAGCTCCTTCCTGCTGCCAAGCACCTGCTGATGGCCTGCAGAACATGCAGGGTATCACTGAAATGTTTCTATGAGCCCCACTATTTGTCTGAGAATCCATCCTATGCTTTGTGCTGGTGCATACCCCATATATACTCTGTATGGATCAGTGACCTTGTGCCTTTTCAGTAATTCAGCCTGTGTGCTCTGGCTCCTTGGGAAAGGAGCCCAATGCAGTACCAAAGAGCTGCCTTTCCCATAGGAAGGAGGAGGAGGAGGCGGCACACGTTACAGGCTTTCCCATGTTTGCTCTGTCTTTTGTGTGAGCTTGGTTTTCACAGATGTATTTGCACTGGGAAGGTCCAGCCCTACAGACAAAGGTCAAATGCTTTCCAGTGGAAACTCTTCCCCAAAAGAGACTGCAGCATCAAACTTTCCTGCGTGAAAAAAGGCATCTTTCATCACTGAAATATTCAGTACACAGAAGCAAGATATTTTTGCCCTTTGCAATATAATGTAACTAGAGACATGCTGCCTCCAACACGAGGCCACAAAAGAGAGTTGCTTTATTTTACTCCCAGATTTTTAAGCTCACAATGCTTCCTTCATGTTAGGAAATTCGGTCACAAGAGAGGATTGCTCGGAAAGCAATTGATGAACAACATCTCGCTACTGGCACGACCCCGACACCGGACGCTTGGTCCGACTCCCGCGGGATGCTCCCTGGGGGCTTACGCGTGGCCCCACCGACCCCGCAGCCCCCCGGCCACCGCCCCGCACACCGGGCCACCACCATCTTCTTGGTGGCCGCAGCGGCGCGGCTCTGCAAACGCCCCCTCCTTCGCCGGGAGCCCCGCGCCCGCGGGCTGCGCTGCGCTGCTCTGCGCGGGGCACGGCAGAGCGCGGCCGGGTGCGCGCGCGTGCGTGAGCGGGTGCGCGCGTGTGTGAGTGCGCGCGCAAGGCGGGGCCGCGCAGCAGGCAGCCCCGCGCCGGCTGGTGCCGTCTGCGAGCCGGGGCGTGGAGCGGAGGAGGGCGCGGGAGGGGGGGGACGAGCATCCTCCAGGCCGAGGCTCCGTTCGGTTTTCCGGGCTCCGCGCCGGCGAGCGGGAGGCGCTTCGGCAGCAGTACCGGCGAAGTACCTGCGGATCGGCTTTCCTCCTCCTCGCTGGCTTTTTTTAGTTCGGTGGTGGTGGTGCTTTTTTTTTTTTTTTTTCCCCTTAACCCTCCCTCAAATCCAGGGAGACGCTTCTGAAGCGGGGCGAGCGCTGATCTTACGTAAATGGTGCTGCTCCGGGGAGGGCATCTCCCCTGCCAGCCCCGGGCCAGGGGAGCATCCCCGGGCGCCGCTCGCCCTGCCTAGCGACCGGGCTCCTCGCTGCCGCCCTGCCCGAGATCCGCAGCGGCACCGGCGGGGGCGGGCGGTGAGCAGCAGCCGGCAGCCCGCAGCCCCGTCCCCGGCGGGTTTCGGCGCCTCCGCGGACCGGCTGCGGGGATGATGCGGCGCGTCGGACCCCGCGGCGGGGAGGGCGCTATGTCAGAGAGATAACGCGCCTCCGCCAGCAGCCCGGGGGCAGTCTCGCTGCCAGCCCCCCCCGGGACCCGGCTGCCTGGGAGCCGCTCGCATCTCGGCGGACGGACTGGCCGCGGCGGCGGGACCGGGGAGCGGCGGGGCGAGGCCCGGCGGGGCGGGGGAGCGGCGGCCGGCCGTGCCGGGGCACCCCGCCTCCGGGGGGCAAGCGGCCGGGAGGCTGAGGAGCGCAAGCAGCAGAGCCGGGGAGGAGGAGGAGGGCAGCGCCATGACTCATTTGCAGGCAGGTCTCTCCCCGGAGACTCTGGAGAAAGCCCGGCTGGAGCTGAACGAGAACCCCGACACCTTGCACCAGGACATCCAGGAGGTGCGGGATATGGTCATCACCCGGCCGGACATCGGCTTCCTCCGCACCGACGATGCCTTCATCCTGCGGTTTCTGCGGGCCAGGAAGTTTCAGCACTTCGAGGCGTTTCGCCTCCTGGCCCAATACTTTGAATATCGCCAGCAGAACCTGGACATGTTTAAGAGCTTCAAGGCCACAGACCCGGGCATCAAGCAAGCGCTGAAGGATGGTTTCCCCGGCGGGCTGGCCAACCTGGACCACTACGGCAGGAAGATCCTCGTCCTTTTTGCTGCCAACTGGGACCAGAGCAGGTAAAAGCAGGCCACCTCAACCCGCTCTCCCCCCGGGCAATGCGTGGGAAAGCCGTGCCAGAGCAGAGGGAGAGAGGGTGGGCAGCAGGGACACACCCGGCGCTGCCCACAGGGGGCTGGGCAGCAGCCTGGAAGGCAGAGGGAGAGAAGAAAGAAGAAATGTATTTTGTAGCTTAGAGCCCTTTCAGCCAGCTCATCCTTTGGGGTGTGAATTTTGGGAGGCAAGTAGACACTGCTGGAGTGCTCTTCTCAGCTGTCTGCTAGGAGGTTGACACCCTTCTGCCTCCCCTCAGCCGAAGTGGGCTGGCACGTAGATGATGTGCTTATCCTCCAGACAAAGGCTGGTTGCACTCTCGGCTGATCTTTCTGCTTCAGCACACACAGAGCGGCTCAAGTGCCATGGGAGAAAGTGGGAGATGCTGTGTGTAGAACAGGAGTACCCATCATGGCTTTTGAGATGAAAAGTTTGCTTGTGCAGGAAGCTGAGACTCTGAATCCTTGTCCTCAGATAAAGAAAGCTCTTCCTGAGCCACCTGGAAATGCCAGGATGGCAGTTGATGTAACCACTTCTTTTCTCACTCATGCTGCTCCAAATGTCAACTCTCTGCATAATAAGATCCAAGCACACAAACCTTTGATAGCAAATTGAAGCCTAGTCCCTAGAAGAGTTTCTGATCTTTTTTTGGGACTACTGTAGCCTGAAGATGACTTAGTAGGGTGACCCAAGATCTGTCTCCCATCAAGACCGTTTTTAGCAATTGGCTTGATATTATGTGACACTATTTGTTTATTCTAAATACCTTGTGAGGTGTCATGCTCATTTTCTCCTGCAGTCTAAAATTATATCCACAAAAATGGCATGATTTCAGTACATTTAAACTCTCTAAAAACTGCTTCTGTGAACACTGTATTATTTTCTTTGGCTCCTAACCTGAGTACAGGTTTAGGGTCTGAAGCAATTTTTAATGAGAACACTTAGAATCTTGCCAGTTGCCATCTTTTTTGCAGTTAACACAGTGCTCAGTGCAGATATCCTCAGCTCAGCTACTTTGAAACTTTGGGGAGGACTCAAACAGAGTGGACAGAAGGGACAAAATTTGGGGGAAAGGCATGTTTAAGTTTGCCCTTTAGCTGTTTGTTTAGCTGTCCTCTTGCAGGCTGTGTGGATTGCCATCACAGGGAGCATTCCCACAGCTCCCTGCACTGGTTGGTGTTACAGCTACGGACAGGTCTCTGCCCAGAGGGATGCTGGCCCACCTTGGCTTTCCTCTCCTCCGAACATGGCAGCCACACCTGCACTGTCTGTGGGAGAAGTTTCCTGTCCCTTGCTAGCCCATGAATCAAGTCTAGGGACTAGGGGAAAGCTGTCTGGCACAAATCAAAACTGCCCACAGCCAGGATAACAACTAGAAAGGGTGGATGAATATATGCAGAGCTGGGGCCAGCGTCCTTTTTCTGCTTTGGTTTTCTAGCAGCTGGAGCAAAAAAGCTGAGCGAGGAGCAGTGGTGATGAGGCTAAGGACTCGCTGAGTGGGTTTCCTTTCCCACATAAGGACCTTCCTTGTTTCCTACATAAGGATCAAGTCAACTTTTAATTTTAAAAACAACTCCACAAACTCTTAAAATCCCTGAAGGAAGAATTAGCAAAGAAACAGATGTTTAGGACTTTTATTAAATTGTATGTCTATGATGAAGTCCCCTTGCTAAAGGTAATATGTCCTACTGTATACTGCTGTTTCTTATTAATGAAAAAATCCTAAAGCTTCGTGTGACACTTGTCACATCATCACTTGACTTGATCCTAGTCAAAAGAATACCAAGAATTCAAGTGCAGAGATAAAGTAGCATTTAAAACAATAATTGTCATGTGGAAAGAATAGGTTTATTTTCTTCTTGATGTCGGATGTGCTGATATTTAAAGTACATGAGCTCAGCTGACACAGCAATAAATTTGCTGTGATCTTTTTCATGAACTCCTGTTGGTATGATTAATAGTACTTATGCTATGACAGCAAAGTGGCTGGGGTACACTGTAGTACTTACTGGACATGTTTGCAATTGGCTGCCACTGCTTTTGAGCACTGCATGCCCACAGCACGCCTCTCCTCCAGAGCGAGGGATTTGTTTTCAGATAGACCCCTCAGACAAAGCGGAGGGAGCTAAGCCCAGCTGTGGGGAGTGGCTTGCTCCAAGGCACATGACAAGTGACACATCTGGGAATGGAGCTAGGTCACTTTGTTTTCTAATTAATTTAGTGCCTTCCATTATCTGATGTTCGGTGGCTTATCCTGGGGAGCATTGTGGAACTTATGCTAGGGCTGCTGTGCAATATGTCTCAAGCTTATGCCTTAAATGACTTGAGATCTTGCAGTACGTAACCCAGTGTTCCTCTTGCAGCAACAGTGGGAGGATTACTTATTGAAGCCTGTCTTGTTATGCCCTCCTTGTATGCTTCATAAACTAAGTTAATAGAGCACAGCAAGCCTCCACATTTATCATGTATGTGCAACTTACTATGGCTAGGATGTAACAATTAGAAATAAAAAGTTCCAATTTGTTATTTAAATGAATAGCAGACATACTATAGATGATTTATATAGCACTGCCAGCCTATGATTTACATAGTTCCAATTAGAAAGAAAGGTGTGGGAGGCAAAGAATCCCTATGATAAAACAAGCCTGTGTACTAGATGTAAAATCATTAAATTAAAGCAGGGCCTAAAAACTGTACCAGATGTCCTGCCATTTGAACAACCCAATTAGACATGTATCAGACAACAAACAAACAAAAAAAGGAAAGGTGAAAGATAATGTACTAAGCAACTTTTCAGTGTGACCCAGCCTAACTCTCCACCTGTCTGTACTATTGGGAAAATGAAGATCAGTGGCATTCCTGCCAGGAAGCTGGATAGCACTCAGGGAGTGATCAGCCTTCCCTATTGGCTTGTAGGTGTCTACATGTGTTTGAAGACTCCCTTTTTCTTAATGTGTCCAGCTGGTGAAGTTTTATTCAATGACTAGTGTAATTAACTTCAGCTCTCAGCTGCAAGGGATCTGTTGTAAGGCATGGTCTTCTGTATGCTTCCTGGCACCTGGACACACATTCCCCAGGAATATCAGTCCTTTTTGTTGCTATGTGTTTGAAACCTTTCCGGTATTAGTTATCTCAGGTTTTTCCTTAGAAAGTGCATTAGAAGAGTGCAATGATACCTAGTTCCTGGCGGTGTCACAGTGACCCAGTCAGCTCACACCATCCTCAGTGAATGTGGAAATCCTCTGCACTCATTTACTGCTGGCTCTGCTGTTGCATCAGATGGTTTACAGCGGGGCAAAGACAGAGTGCACGGGTTTGCATTCAAAACTATGCTTTCATGTGCACAAGTGCTAGAAACTTTTCTTTTCCTCCTGTTAAATGAAAATTTAACTTCTGTTACTATGAGCTGGTCTGCTCCTCAACTCACAATAAACAACAGGCAAGACGGCAAGGTATTTTTGAAGCTCTGATGGAGGCAGTATGACAAAATAAATAGCAATGCTAACAATAATAACGTATTAACATTAAAAATCCCTGTTTAGCAGAGTCAATTTTTGTTTAGAAATTATATCTTCCAAGCGATAACTATTAACAGTTAACACTGTTAACTGTGTAAGCACTGTCATTATTTCTACAACTGCACCTGCTGACTGATGCTGTCTTATTGTTTCCTAGTTTTCCCCCAGCTATCCCTATCTGACTATCATCACCTGTATTTAGACTGTAGGTGTTTTGGCCAGGGAGCTTTTTCATCAATGCTAATGTAAAATTTAGATCAGCTGAATCTTCATCTGTGGCTGTGACTGTTAGACTCTGGGCTAATATATGGCATAATGAATGGTATTAAATCTGAATCGAAAAGTTAATCTGGTAAAATATTTGAAACTGTTTCTACTTTTTCTATGCATTTTTTGTAACACTGGTGGTACTTTTTGGTTTTAGAATAAGGTATCCCCAGGGCATGCTGCTGCTGCTTAAGCAGAATAGCCATAGGAGAACTTTCAATCCCCCATCTTTTCAGCATTCAAATCTGTACCCAGACTGACAAACCAAGGAGATATGAGGCATCATTTCTAAGTACTCCTTTGTGTATCTTGAGGGCTCTTGTTTCACTGAAATTCTAAAAATAGTGAGCCAGAACAGTAGTTTAGAAATGGGATGATGGCCCAGAGACTTGACCAGCTTTCTCTTTTAAACCACAGTGGCACAAGAGCTCATTTGACAGAAGCCTCTTCTTGTCCAAATGGTGGTGAGTTTAAAATACAGACTGTGTATTCTTTATATCTTTAGGACCTTCAAGAGACATATGGCTCAAATCCAAGCAAAGGAGACTTAGCATTTTTCTAGTTCACATCCTGGGAGGCAGATTCATGCCATTCAGTTTTAATTCTTAAAATAACTCAAAATTTCTTTCTTGTAGGGAGGAGATGACAAATAGCCATAGAGATAGTAGGGCAACTGTGCTAAATCAGATTATCTGTTATTCAGTCCAAAAGTGAATTGACTGGAACCAGAATCTGGTTAAACAGATGATATGGTTGATGCCACTCATCATCAAGAACATAAAGTATTGAAAACAGCTGACACAGCTGAATTTGACATGAGACATCTGTACCTTGCATTCTCCCTGTCTCTTCTCTTTATGTTGGCCTGGTGGAGATCACAGTGGATGCATACAAGAGGATGCATAGACCACTTAACCGAGAGGTAAAGGTGAAAGATCCTAGTGAAGTATCACCAAGAGTTGATAACAATGTTTGCCAGACCGTTTTCCCCAGAAATCCTTGGAAATACGTTGAATCTGTTCATGTGCCACAGAAAAAATCTCAAATAACTTTTCTGTAAAGGGGAAGTTGCTGCCACTGTTAAATTAAAAGAGAGTGGGATGCTCAGTAAATTGTTTGTGGTCTTCTGTTCTTGACAAATAAATGTTCCAGTGAGGTATTTCCGTGGAAAGCTCTGGCACTGTTGGGTTAGAAATGGTAGCCATCACATTTGAAAAATGGGATTGAAAAAGCATTTGAAAGAATCACTGTCAGTGTGGCTACTAACTTGTCACGCCTTCCCAGGCTCTATTGCTTTAAAGTCAACCTGAATGAAAAATTTCAAGAGGTAGCAGAGTGTGTCTTGCATATCAGTCCGTTTCAGTCAGTCTCAAGCTAGGGCTCACATAAAAAAGGAACATTAAGAGTGCATTATATATGTGATAATGTATTTCCAGCATTTGTTACTCAGATTAATAACTGGACTAAAAAACTTGTCCAAGTTTTCCATTGAATTAAGCATGGTTCCAAAAATAGAAGGCATTAAATACATTTAAATTAACTGTAAGTTCTTGATTATCCTAGCAATTAGTAATACATTGCTAGCTACAGTATGTCCCATAAGAGTCTGTTTAAGCAAGTGAACGCAACTGGATTTAGCCATAAATAAATTAGGATTTATTTATTCACAGCCTGACTTCAGGCTGCTACAGAACATGCACTGCAGCCAATTGGGCCCAGCACACCCTACATACCTGACAGCACTGGGGCAGTCATTAAAAAACTGGTGCCAGGGCAAAATGAGTGGCTTGCTGTTCCCTAAGTACACGTTTTTGCTTAGCACAGATTGGTAAGAATAAAACAATACCATCTTCCCCTCAGACTTTACACCATAGTCTCTTCAAATTAAAGGCTAATATTTTCTTTTTTTCTTTTCCTTCAAAGTAGAAAGGCAGTCAAATCTGTTGTGGACCCAATTTATTTCACATTCACTAGCTTATCCTGTTTTTCTCATGTTTGACTCGTCATATTTCTGTATCTATATGGAAAGTAATTTCAGCGTGGAATAAAAGTTTCAGCAACAAAATCCTGAGTAATTTTTCACAACCTCGTTTTACATAGGATTTTGATTTCCCTAAAGTCCAGCCAAGGGTGGAGTGTATTTTATGGCAGAGCCTGTGCATCCTGGTGACACAAACAGTAGTAGCAGTGAGGTGAAATGTCGGACAACACAGGGCTGGAGTGGATTAAAGATGAGTCTTTACGCAAATAACTCTGTGCTGTGTGAAAGCTTCCATGCAGTTTCTTCAATCATGTTTTGTTTGCTTGGGCTGTTCAGCTGATACTTTCAATACTTGGCTTTTTGCACCACCTAAGATTTCATTTACCACACCACAGGTTTACATTTCTGGCTTGTCTCAGCCCGTGTTCTGAGCAAAAGCTGCTTTAAATACTCACTAATGGATTTGTCTGTCTTTCTGATGCTCAGTACTGTAGTTAAGTAAGGTATCGAAACCAAGAGAAGAGATCCAGTACAGAATGAAGAATAGCTCCTATCTTCAACTAATTGCCCTGAAGGGTATTTGAGCTGGGAGGCTTGATTGGTAGTGACATGTCCTTTTATACTTCTGATGTGGATTTTTAGATTTTAAGAGTACTTCAGATACCTCCCTCTGGCAGAAAGAGTTCTTGCTCGCTTTTAGCCAGACCTGTTTTGTGCAGGACTTCTCTCTTTTTTTTAGTGAGTAAACATAAATATTGTCATTGTTGTTGTGGACTGTATTTCTTACACTAAGCAAACTGCAGTAGGAGTTCTGGTGATGGTGAATGTGCTATGGATTTATGGAGACCCAGCCCTGTGACTGTTATTTACTCTCTGTGGTGGCTGAAACCCTGTTCCCATTGATGCCTGACAGTTTTCCCGTTGACTTAAATGAATTCAACACATAATTAGGTGTATTTGTGTTTACATGTATACATCTTGTATTTAACACTTAGGTATACATTAAAAAAGCATTTTATGGTTGGTCTTAGAGACTGGCCTCATAAACAAAGAATCTTGATGTCTGATGCACCAGATTTCCAGCAGCCTTGTGCCACTAGGAAGCTGTTAATCCAAGGCATGTGACGTCTCCTTAAACTCCTTAGGGAGGATATTAGATATGTACATCAGGGACCTGGGACCCTTCTTCCGGGACTGAATGTGGGGTTCTGCTTTGTGGAGCCCTTCTGGAGAATGAGATCTTTTGAATGGGGCAAGCTAAATGTCAAGTAGGGTTGAGGCTAATTTTAGAATCTGAACATTTTTAATGTCTGTTCCTTGTATGAACTGTGGTTAAAATTGTCCTCGGACCAAGGCATTCCAAACTTCCTGTAAACCTTAGACCTCAGAAAAGTAAACCATTAGAAAAGAGTTAAATCTCAGAAAAGTTCAAAGGAGAGGAGTGAATATGAAAAAAATTATCCCAGTCAATAAAAAAAAAAATTAAAAAAAAAAAGGATCTCCAAAATGAAGAGAAGAATTTTGTAAAATAATGCTTCCCCTAGTGTTTTCTGGGGGAAGCACACTTTCTCTTGTTCTGACATTAGGAGAGTCCTTTTTTAATCCCTTTTCTGTGAATGCATAACTGGGAAGTTCACTGAATTTTAGTTGGCTAAAAAAAAAAAAGATGGAAAGATTCAAGGAGTCAGCCACAACAGATTAATTTCATTTATGTTATTTCCTTTTGCAGATATTTTCAAAATACAGTTATGTCCACAACAGAACAGTCTACTCATTGTATTAAAGCAAGTAAAATTCAGTATAATTTAATGTAATTTCTAAGTAGGCACACATGCTCTGTGCTACATATGCAGAATGGTGAAGAATTCTCTAGGGACTCACAATTTTGAAAACTTCTGCTTGATGCCATCATGGGAGATATTTAAAGGGCCTTGCTTAAAAATATCTGTACACCGAATATTTAACTCTTTCATTTCTGGAATATTTGTATATCTGATATTTTTCAGGTTTAACTTTCTAGTGCCTCATTTGATACCGTGATGTGGACTGGCAAATTTATGTCTGTTTTGGTAATTTAATAAAATCCTGAAATTGTAGAATGGTTTGGGTTGGAAGGGACCTCAAAGATAATCTGGATCTAACCCCCTGCCATGAGCAGGGGCACCTTCACTAGACAGAAACACCTCAAAGCCCTAGTGTGTGTCACTTTCTGCTTTTAAGATCCTTGACTAATCAGCCTTCTAAAATTGTGGATTTAAGAGAAAAAATTACACGGGAGGGGGTGGATAAGGAGAGCATGTGGAAATTCTCCTTTTTAATTGATAATTTTGTAGGTCCTATTATTTCATTCCCTTAGGAAAATATAGAAGGGAACTTTGGATCTACGCTTCTGGTATTAGTCTTGGTTTTTGGTATCATTATGATTTTAGAAAAATATAATTTGTGTAGAAGCTCTTACATAGACGTGTAATTACATGTAAAGATACTAAAGCAGCTTAGGATACTATACAAAAGTTCAAATTTGCTTTTGATGTGTTACATTCTTGTAGTTTTTTCTGCCTGGCTGATGGTCTATAGGTACATAATCCTGCTCCAGAAGATGAGCTCAACTAATTGAGCTTTTGAGGATTTCCCAGCTTTATGTACCCATGACTTCTGAGGACACACTCGCACTCTTTGATTTAAACTTCTGACAAAGAGAGAATGCTCAGAACTTCTCCACCTCTGTGGCTGTTGCTCCTTCCCTAACCAAATCTCCTCTTCCCATTCTCAGGTACACACTGGTGGATATTTTGCGTGCCATACTTCTTTCTTTAGAAGCCATGATAGAAGACCCCGAGCTGCAAGTGAATGGATTTGTTTTGATTATAGACTGGAGCAACTTCACCTTCAAGCAGGCCTCCAAGCTCACACCAAGCATGCTTAGATTAGCCATAGAGGGCCTTCAGGTAACATTATTGTTTTCTTTCTTTTCCTAATTCTTTTTCGTTTTGCAGTTCATTACAAATCTAGGTCGATAAAAAAGACCTAAACAAAACAAAATTCCAACAACTTCTGAATAGCAAGGCTATTAACACTTTAAGGTGTGGGTGTACAGCAAGCTACTGTGACAAAAGTGTGAACTCAGTCAGCTAACTGCAGTAACTCCTGATGTGTAGGCTCCTTCCTTGCTATAAATATAAGGTAACTTTTTTGTCTTTATTCCAAAGTGACTGGCTTTCTGTAAATTCAGATGGTGGCTTCTGCAACAGAAAGTTAGAAGTAATCAGTTTATGTTGTAATTATGTACAGGGCTAATGAAATAGGGGTTGCTGCTGCCATGCCAGCTTGTTTTTTTTTCGTTGATTCCTTTGGAGACGGTCTCTACATCATTTGTAATAAAGTGTGGGGCCCTGTGATTAGGCAGTTAGCTGGGACTATTTATTTACTCAAAGTTCAGCATATGCTTGGCTCCTTTTCTGGGTCAAGATTAATCTGAGCAGCAGCTTCTGGGACTGAGTATACAGTGATTTAAATTTCTTTCATCTCATTGTAAATTCACTTTATATGGCATAGGCACATTCGTGGAAAGGATACTGCATAATTTGCATCTGTTTCCTATGGTATTTTATTCTTGTTAAAATGAAAAACTCAAATTGTTAAGGTAGTTGTTTTCTGCACAAGTCTGAGTTGTCATGTTAAGAATATCTGTAATTCACTACTGTGGCAGTGTGCCTTGCTTTTAGAAGGACATGTATTCCTATTCTGTGAGGTTTCTATCATTTATACATTTTTATTACTCATAAAGCAAAATAACAGCCTTACCTTTGAACTTTCTTCACTGTGATAGTGTGATTTTTGAAAAAACTTATATAGCAGCAGGATGGAGTTTTGATTGAATTGATGAAATGGCTCAACTAATATTCAGCCTGCTGTAGCACACAGAAGGGTAGTGACGTGAGATAAAGATCTCAAATCTCATTTTGTTGTGTTTCCTTATGCAACAGTATGATTCTATTTTCTTTCGAGCTGCATTAGAAGGCAGCAGTGAAACCTGTGCTCTAGTAGTGCTGCATTTCCTTTTATTGCTTTCAAAGTTGGGGGGGGGGTTTTGTGCTTTTTTCAAAGTTAGCCATTGTTTTCTGGTTTAGAAGATGAATAAATGCTTTTGTAGTCTTTGTTTTCAAATGGTGGTGTTTCTTCTTGGGCGTTGTTCAGAGATGGTTATTTTGAGGAGAGCTGCAGTGGATAGTTGCATGTGAAAATGTGAAGGGTGGCCTACCAAACTTCAGGTGGGCTCTGAGACTCTGCATTCTCCTGCCATTGGTTAGTTCATGACTGAATTGAGGAGAAATCCTTTGGCTTACTTAACTTACCCATGCCGCCAGCTTTGTAGTTTCAAATATTCCAAGTCTGATGGTGGCCAACACCTATGGCATCGTTTTGTGCCCGCTGCCTTCGGTGCTGTTTACTGCAGAGATGCAAAAGTGGGCATGAAATGCTGCAAAAGAGAGAAGGAAGAGGCATTTCTGCCCTTTATTTTGGAGGAAAATGTATAGCGAAAACATCATTCTGAATGATGTCAAAGTAAAAAGTGCTTAATCAGGTAGTATGAAAAAGAACAAGAACAACTCACACACACTATTTATTTATGATCTTTGTAAACACATTCTATTTAATCAGAGAAATGAAATTTACTTTGGCTTATAAGATTTAACAGGGCTCAAGATTCTGAACTTTACCATTTGGAGAATTTAAATATTTGTGTTGCTTAGGTGGAAGGGGACCGTGTCAGTGGGATTAGTGACCACTGAATTTGATGTTAGCCAAATCCCTTTGCCTCCTGAATGAAATCTACTGATTTTGCATTATATTTGCTTAGTTTCCATGGTGAGCAGAATACTCAATATGGTACGTACCAAAGACTTTACAAGCTATTGCATTTTTGGCTTTTTACAATGGCTTGCTGTTTAGGAAATTGCTTTTGAAATCAAGGTAAGTAAATACATAGTTTTCTACTGTATAGAAGATGAGTTCTGGTATATACTTTGTCTGCATATGTGTTAAATGGGAGTGTGAAAAGAATCATACCCCAAACTTACTTGGATAAACTTGAAAAAGTTCCTAGGTAGCTGTTTCCAGGAAAAGAGACTTTTGGTCATGGCATTTTTAATGTTATAGGACTGATTATCTGTAATCTGATGTGAAATTCTAGCATACCCATCGCAGCAGTGCTGTACCAAACGATTGATGCAGTGTAGGTCAGTGCTGAATTTTAGATCAAATGGTTTTGCTAGACAAGAGGCAAAAACTTCATGTGGAGGTGTTGGCACTTGGCTGGGACCCTTGATGCTCCAGTCCTAGCTCATACACTGGCTGTGTGCTTTTTGAAAAAAGGAGCAACAGTCTTCCTTGCAGATGCTTGTGGCTACAGCACTCAATGTTGCTCCTCATCAGTGAGGAAGATTTGCACTTTGAGCTCCTACACCTTCCCTAATATAGAACAAGGTCAGAAGGAAAACTTTTTGAGAGCTGAAACACATGCCTTGACTTTAGCACTTTGTGTTGACTCTCCCTAGTGTATTCAATGTGTGGATGTTTGTGAATTCCAGTCTTTAGGTGCCCACTTTTCCCCGTTCATTGATTTCTGTAGCCAGACACTGCTTTTTGGCTCGTGAAGAAGCTAATGTTACTCAGCAGCTGTGTTCCTGAAAGCAGGGAGTGTTACAGTGTTGTGTGCTTCAATACCTGAGTGCCCCGATTAAGTCTCTTCCAAAAACTTTACAGAATTTTGTTTCTTTCACCAGTAATGGGTTGCAATCTGTGTGCTTCAGCTGTTTTTCTCATAGAAGAGAGAACTTTTGAGAGCTCTGAAGAAAACCAGTCCTAACTTTCCATAGACAGTGATAAACTCTGAGCAAAAAACCCAAAATTTATCAGATGGTTTCAATATAAGGAACAATTAAGTTGGCTGGAATTCATCTGGACGGAGGAAGAAAAACTGTAGAGGGAAGGTACAGGAATCTATAAAACCATAGAATCATCGGATAATTCAGTTTGGAAAGGACCTCAGGAGCTTGGCAAATCCAACCCCCTTCTTAAAGCAGGGTCCCTGGTGAGGTTAGACCGGGATACGAACAAGATCATGGGTGGCTGGAGAGAGTGGACAAGCTGCAGATGTTATTTGTTATTTCCATTTTAAGAAATGGGCATCATCAGGTGATACTAGGAGGAGACCTGGCTCTTTATAACCGTTGTACAACGTCTGGGTAACTTGTGGAACTCTGTGCTATGGGAAATTCTGGATGCTTAAAGTTTAGTTGTGTTTAGGGAAAATGGAGAGATGAACTGAGTATTAGTAAGTACATAAAAACCTTCCTTAGGCTGTACAAAGTTGGAGATGAGGTGGATGCTGAGTGGAATAATCACATATGGCTGTCTAAATTGTGGCTGCTCTAGGCTCTCACTTTTGGCCTCTGTTAAGGACAGGATATGAGTATGGACTTTTGGTATGGCATAATTAATTTAAGTGTATATTCCACCCCTTCTTCCTGCTTTTAAAAACCTTCCTTTCATTTTACTGCTCCTGGCACTCCCCTGACCCCTTCTACCAAAACACCTAGCTGAGAACTCAGAAAGACGGAGGAGGTTCTGGTTATGATTATTTTCTTTGTGATAGTCCTTTTTTACACTAGCCCCTATACGGACTTTTTTTAATTATTGAGACAGCATTGTTTTCATAACGCAGGTGAAAACAGTTTCAAAGACTGAAAATCCAATTTGAAAATTATATTGAAACTCTGACAGTTAATAATTTTTGGGGGTAATTATAACTGAGTTTTGCAAAATGGAACACTGTAGGTATGCATGAGACACTTTAACTGATCAGCGGATATTTAGTATTCTAAAACCTGGACCACTAATTCCTTCTTAAATATTGATTTCTATTTAGTGCATAATAGTAGTTGCATGTGTGATGGATTCTTTTTCGTGTTTTCACTCAGGCAGGCTGTACATCCAAATGCTTTGCAAAAATGTGTCGTTATTGGTGGCTGAATGTGAATGCTTCTCCTCTAGTTAAAAATCTGGTGAAAAAGAGATGATACACATTTAAATGGGGAGCTGAACATATGTGGACAGTCAGCATTGTTGCAGAAGATAGAAGACTCTTGCTTCTGGGATGAGGGTGTTTACTGGAAGAAACAGTGATAGTGTTGTGGGGGACAAGGCAGGGCTTTTAACCGTGTCCTTTTTTTTTTTTTTTGTAACAGAGGAAGGCTTCATACACTAAAACACACTCACTCCTGTAAAAATGAAAGCAAACCAGAAAGTAAATGAAGGCAGCATCCTTGCAGCTACTATTACTTTCAAAAACGTCTTTCACACAGCTGCTCTTGTGAGTTGTAAGAACAATATCTCCAACCAGATGTGCTGCAGCAGTGCAAGGTGGAAGTACCAGACATAGACCATGTACAGTCTGGTGATGGAAGTGACAGGACTTCCTACTTGCATTTTCTCTAAGTGTGAACTCTATCAGTATCTTGCAGGGAGTCTTGCTGAACATCACAGTTGGTTCAACAAGCACAGAGAGTGCTTAAATTTTGCCACCTGGTTCTGGACTACATCTATGCAAACAGCATGTTGCAGTGCCAAGAATTCCTGAGACAGCAACTTCCCGAACTAAGGACGCCTCTAAAAACAGTATTTTGACTTCATATAATTACGTGGTTACAGGCTCTGTGCAGTGCATAAGATTATT
Organism: Corvus cornix cornix; assembly: GCF_000738735.6. NCBI lineage: Eukaryota > Metazoa > Chordata > Aves > Passeriformes > Corvidae > Corvus > Corvus cornix. Next base: position 63,345,553 of record NC_047056.1, on the reverse strand, counting down.
AATAATGAGCTGAAGGAAGAGTTAGCACTGGCAGTGAGCATCAGTGAGCTGCAAACCACAAAATAGAGCTTTAAATGTTTTTGCATCCGGACTTAAAACCATAAACCCCTCTCATTCAGCGCTTAAATTTTCCACCAGTTTTTGAGAACAGGGTCCTGACACTTTGCATATTGCTTGAGAGAATATTAAAAAGTAGCAGACTCAAGCTTTTAATGGGAGTGTCTTCCGTTTTCAGGAAATTTAGTAAATAATTTCATTCAGGTTTTGGTTTTTTTTAATCAAAGAATTAAGTTGTTTGTAAATGCTAGAGTCCCCTGAGCCCATGACTTCTCAGAGAACAGAGGGATGTGCTTGTAAACAGCTTAATTTCATACCAGTTCAACTCATGTTCTGTAGCAACAGCAGTTAAATGGGATATTTTTCCTAAGAGCTTGTTATTTTCAAGAGTTTGCATACACTTGGTCTTCCTTACTTGTAAAAAAGGCCATAAAAAGGCTTACTAGCAATTTACTGTGTAAACAGGGTGGACTGGAAGTGATTGTTATTTCTAGCTCCTCACCTGCTGTCTGGATGGGCTTAACCTGCTGGGTGAAAAGAGACTTTATGACCACAGCTCGAGTTCAGCTACAAACAGGCGTGTCTGTATAGACACAGCCATTATTCAGTGTGGTTCCAGCTGTTACCCTGTTATCTGAAGACAGAATAATTAATTTTCTTGCTAGATTCTTCTGTGATGCTCATAAAAAAAATTACTGAATGCCTTTGGAATGTTGATTTATGTATTCTCGCAAACACACTTTTAAGACAAGGGGATACCATGATCTTTTTTCTTTTTATTTTTCTATCCCCAGCTGAGAATAATTCCACTGAAAGATTACTGTTAAGTGTTTTCTAATTTGGGATGCCTACTGTGACAGGCTATGGTCTTGATTTTCAGTCACTTTTTATATATTTGGAGTCCAGCTGCCATTTATTTTTCATCAGGAGGATTCAAGACTTCAGTCTTGAGCCCCCAAGCCAGGAGTCTGAATTCTAGCATGGCTAAATTAAGAGCTTCTCATTAGATTCTCTTTGAATGCACATAATGCCACATGGGCTACCACTTCTGAAACAAATGAGAAGCAGCTAGCTAAACTCCCCTTTCCCCCCCAGAAACTCTGCTCTGTGGCATCCTACTGAAAACTGCAAGGAAGCTTAATGGAGTTAAATATCCGCCCTGCAAACAACTGCTACTGGAACTAGCAGAGTATCTGCCTGCAGTAGGTTGTCATCCTCCCATGTGAACCTGAACAAGAAAGACAGAGGGCACTTTGCCAGTGGTTTGCAGATATTTGCTGTAAGCAAGGCGTGATTAGTTGTGGGGAGCTTGGCTTTTGTTCAGACACTTTGATCTAACTGGCACAGACTCTTTTACTTGTTCCTTCTGCCCTTTTTGCTCTGACCAGGCTTTGCCACAGTCCTACTGCTTCCCCAGCTCCTCAGCCCACTCCTGCTGACATTGTCTTACTTTGTACTACGCTTCACTGATGTGGGTTTTTTTGTTGCTGTGTTCTGATGGCATCCTCCAAAACCTCAGTCACCATAGATGACTGCATGGCACATTAAGTTCATCTTAGACTCCCTTAGGAGATCTCAGCCTTTTGTGGTCTCTCTGGCCAGATGCTCTCCACATCTGGCTTCTAATCATCTTAGCTTCCCATCTCCAAATCTCCTTTTAACCAGTGTTCCCATTGCTCTTCACACCAGTCATGAAAACAGCACCGGAGCGTGTGTCCTGATCTGTTCACATACCAAGTGAGTCCTCTAGACACCAGGCTGTTAAGGAAACTCTCCTTTTAGTTCCTCACACTGGAGCTGGTCTACTTGGTACACATGACTAGGTGCTCACAGGGCCAGGCAGGAGACATTGGGAGCTTCTGAGGATGTTAGTGGAATGACATGGCATGATCTAGAAAAAGAAGAATTTTCTTTTTTGAATCTGGTGTTTTCTTCTACTCAACAAAGTAGATATGGTTAGTGTAGAAACCAATGAAAATGCTCATAGTTGACATTTTTCCATCAATTCAGTCAACAGAGAAAAACATCCAAATAAAATTATTGGATCTTGAGAGAAAGAAATAGAAGAGACTCTTTGTACAGGCGGCCTGCTTCTTTCTTGAGCTTTTGTTAAATGCTAGCCACTTTTCTGCTTTTCTTTATCAGAAAACTGAATCTATCTGCATTTACTAAAGGTAGTGACTAAATTGTTCTGATGAGGCTGAAAAACTAATACAATGCTAAAGTGACACAAACATGAAGGGGTTTGTAGCACAAACTCAGTATAGGCAATTTATTTTTATTATAGGCAATTAATTCTTGCCACTGTGAATGACTTTCTATTGTCTCTGGCAGACCACAGTTCAACAACTATATAGTTATAACCATTCCTCAGCTTCAAAATATCTATTTATTTTTTGAAGTGATTTTTCTCAGTCAAGGTCTAAATATTTCTCTTTTCTTCAGTATCTTAAGGCCATAAGGGGAATAAATAGTAGCCTTCCTTGTAAGGTCACTCAGAAATAAAACTAATTTGTTGTAAATTTTAATGTTAGAGACAGAAGACATGTTTTAAGATCATAGTTCACCTTCCTGCTAAGGCAAGATTATCCCTTGCATTATATTTTCTAGTGCTTCTCACAGTTTAATTTAAAAGCTGGAAGGCAGGTCTGGCACATTCTTTGGAAACTTCCCTATGACTTCTTGCTTTTCAGATTTCCTCTCGGCATTAGTCCTAATTTTTCTATTTCAAAATGTCAACTCTTATAAAACCCTTTGCTGTTTCACTGTGTGCTGTTGGGTCCAAGAGCAGGAATTAGTATGTGACACTCAGTAACTCATAGAAAGGAATTGCTTTGATGCAGTATCTATCTGCAGCAGCAGTGATTTGGATCAGGACCTGGAGATGTTCCTCTGGCCTTGTTTAGCACTGGAGATGGTGAGATGTGAAAATCAGTGTGATCCTCTTTATTTGGAGAGTCTAAATCTAGGTGTTTTTTTTTTATAGTGTTCAATTTACTTGTGTTATTTTATATATGCATCTTTCAGGTTTACCTCAAAAGTATACACTGGATTGTTTTTGTAATTATTTTCTGAAACCAGTCTAACCTTTATTTTCCATGATGCTAATAAATCATCTGTGATATTATTAGGCTGTGCACAGTTTTCTTTATGCTACTTTCTTCTGCACATACTGCCCCTGCATGTAGTGCCTCTGCCAGCAAAGTCTTACACGGCTCCATCCACAAAACAATACAGTGTAGGTTTTTTTGTGATTTTGGTTTATATTCCTTAGCAAGTGTTCACCTCCTATGACAATTATTTTTGTGAATCCAATTTGCCTTTGGTTATAAGCAAAATTTTAACTTTGGTTGTAAGTGATTGCTGTGCAGGAAGAACACTGCTGTCATAATTTGCTAATGTTTAAAAACAACTGTGGGAAACATCTCTGGGGGAAGCACCATAAAAATGTGAAATTATATGGCTGGTGATAGTTTCTCTCATCTCAGGTTTCCTAATCATGAAACAATTAAGACAATTCAATTTTTGTACATTTTAATAGGCATAACTGTTTAAATAAGTGATACTTTGCTGGTGATTTAAAGTAGGTCAGGAGCTGAAAGTTTAGATATATAACAAATGAAGAAAATTATATTTCTGAAGAAAAAACTTAAGTATTTATTGTTTCTAAAATCTCATACTCCAGTGTGGATAATATACTTTAAAAAAAAAGCTCCCTCCCCCAAAAAGCATTTCTGCAGTCTTTTGCTGCATATTTTGCAAAGATCAGAATAAGTTCTTGAAAAACATCTCTTATTATGTGGAATATGACAAGAGTGCTTGCAATCTTTTCCAGAGTTTTCTGTAATGAAAAGGATTGAGTAGTAACATTTTGTTTACACATGATGAGTATCCAAACATGGATATGAACTGAAATCCGAGGTGGCTGAACATACCACCCTTTCTGAGGAAAATAAATTTACATTCAATCAAAAAAAAAAGAATTTCACTCCTGCACCTGATAGTGAGAAAGCCTCGTGTCTGCATCTCCCCCAGCTCGGCTATGCCGAGGTGCTTGCTTGTTCTTTTGGGTTGCATTTTATGTTGCCCCTCACAGTTTAGGTTTTGACTATGAAATATGTATTCTTCTCCCTTATTTTATAGGACTGACCCTAAAATCACACGGCGTCATTGGAAAATGCAATATTTAATTGGTGATTAAAGGTTGTGTTTTCAAATGTATATGTTATTTTCCTGATCTTTTTAGTTGGTTCTCAAGAATCGTTGTAGCTGTTAGAATCTTTTGGGGTAGGACTTCCTTTCTGATAAGAACTGGTCTTCAACCCTTGGCCACTTCCACCACTGAAAACATTTTCTGGAAGGAGAAAGTGATTCTACTGTTACTCAGGGGAGGGCCTCCCTAAAGGTGTGTTTCAACTGTGGTTTTCATTAATTCTTACCTGACACTGCACTGAATGTGCCTTATTACCTAGAAAAGCTTCTGACTTTGTTGGGATGTGCCTTCATCTCTTGCTAAACTATTTGACTGCAAGTATAATTTAGAGCGCTGCATCTTCTGGCTGAAGGCCACCGTGCAAAGTATAAAGAATCCAGTGCAAATCATCAAGTACTGGTAGTCCTCCAGCATTTTCCTCAGAAAGTCTTTGCAAGGTACAGTCAGTCCTCTGAAATCTGCAATGGATCTTTCCGGTCTTTATGCAGAAACCCCATGGATTATTCCCCAGACGTAGTGAGTCCATGTAGAAACACTGGATACATTCAGTAGTTCAAGTGCAGTTATAAACCCGGGCTTTGCAGTAGCAATTTTCAACCTGTGGAAGAGTATATGGTGAAAATGTAGATTCATTCTGAGAGGAAGATGAAAAAGATTTTGAAGGATAGTGCTTAACAGAGGAGAAAAGAGAACACTAAGGATTTTAGGAGAAGATGGGATAGTTATGAAAGCATAAGTTATGAAAGGGCAGGGTGAAGACAGACATATAAGCTGCCCTTCAGTGTAGATTTTGAAATGTTTCAAAGTAAACAATTCCATTTCCTATTTTATGGCTGTTATCAATCTCATTGAGTAAAATGTCATCTCTAAAATAAAAATTTTTAAGGCTATACTGATGTACCATTAGAAAATAAAGATTAACATTTTTGAAATCTTAGCTGTCACACATCTGCAATAACTAACCTATATAACACCAGATATTATCATTCCCCTCCAGTTTTAGTCAGTGAGTCACATTACATGGTGACTTTGACAGGCACCAAGTGTGCTTTGAGACTGTGTTCTTCCTCAAATTCTTAATTCACTTTCCAGAAGAATTATAGGGGTTAACTGCATACCTCCAGCAACATGTTTCCATTATGAGGGGATGCAGTTAAATAGTTGTGATTGATGAGGGATTATGTATCAGTGAGAAGCTGTCTGAGCCTCTTAACCGCTTATTTTCTCATCCTTTATCTTTCAGGGGTTTAGAGATGCAGAATTGCAAGCAAGGTTTGACATATGTTTTGGGCATTAGTTGGGATCCATTGGGTCACGCTTTTCAAGGCATTTTGTTAGGAATATTGAGCAATTGATTTTCTGTGAAAAACGCTAGGACATCTTCATACTATTGCTATCAGTATGATCCAATTCTGCTCTCCACAGAAATTCAGCAGGAGTGCAATTTAATGAGACCAGTGAAAGGAATCTGACTGCTCTATTTATAGCACACTAATTGATCAGGGTAGCCATGGTAGGAGGAAACTTCAGAGAAAATCAATGCAGTATCAAATGAAAGTAGCACACAAGCCTTTAAAGGCAGCTGCGTGAAAGCCAGTTAAGAATGAATTTATTTGAAGATCCAGGGGAACATCTTGGACCATGTGTGTTCTTGCTTTAAAATGTAGGAATTAAGTCAAAGCAGCATCTTTCATGCAAGGTGAGCCTTAATATGTATTTTTTTCTTCATCCTCTTGTCCCATTAAATCTTCTTGGTGGATTTAGTTTCATATGTGGACTGTAAATGTCTTCTTTTAAGATCTCCCCCTTGACAACCTTACCCTTTTTTTTGTAATGAGGATGGCAGCCACACTGTGTAGCAGAACTGCAGAGCCTCTTGGCTGTGTGTCCAGCACTCGGGCACAGTTCCAGGTCTCATGGCTTTCACTTAAATGCAGGGAGAAGATGGTCTGTCTACCTCCATTCTCCTTCCTGTCATCAAAATACTTGTGACCACAGTAGATATGTAAAGCATAACTGTTTGTACTCATTGCTAGTGTTTCTTAAATCTGTGTAATGGACCTTAGCTTCCTCCTCTAATTTCATGTTTTCCTCATGAAATCTGCTAAATCCCGAGCAGCCCCCTACTTGCCATCTCTGAAAATTATGGTTTTGTGGCCGATATTCTCCTTTACTGGGTGTATTTCCATGCTATGGGCTGACTGACCATCAGTACATTGCTTTTGGGCTGCTGTAGGAGGATGAAGCAAGCAACAAGCTACCATGAAGGCATTTCAGCAGTGACTTGTTTCAGAAGGAGTCAGAGGGGAAACAGATGTACTCTTTGGTTACTTTGAATGTGCTTTTTGCTCTTGTGTTTTTACATAGACAAAAGTTTTACTTCTTCTCTGATTGATGGCAAACATGGCAATGATTACAGGCAAAGCTGTCCAGGCTGTCAATGTGTCTCCTTTGCTTCAATGCTTGAATGTGCTTGCAATTAAATGAATAAAAATCTTGTTTCATTTTGCAGCATGTGGGATGCAACACTTAGATTCACTTTTTGAGAAAAAATGCACATACTTTTTTTTCAGTAGCATAATTAAAGGCATGGCATCATGAAGTAGATGTATGAATAATTCTGTTTTTCTGCTGCTTCATAAGAAAGGAGTAAATAATCTACACCTTCCACGAACAGTTAATATCTGTGGGCTAAATTTTTTTAACACCAATAGCTAAGTATGTTAATGGTACTACATCTTCTGTTCATTCAGTTTTGAGCTTATGTAGTGGCGTGGAGTTGTGGCTTAATTAGCTAGATGAATAATGTCAGAAATATTGTCAATTATCAATATGGTCTTCATCTTTCTTTAAGCCCCGACTGGGAATCCAGTTCCCAATGACATCAGCAGTTGCCGTGGTGAACGTTCATAAGCTAGTCTTTAATCTCTCATTAAATCACAGGCTAGGAAAGAAGACATGAGGACTGAGATGAAAAAACATGCATCTGCAGCACTGATGTCTTCCCTGAAAAACAGGAAAGGCACACTTCTGTGTTTTTGAAAAAAAAGAGAATATGCTGCATTGGTGAGCACACTCTCAGCCACCTCTACTGTCTAAGCAACACCATGCAAGGAGAATTTGCAGAATGTAAACAGGGGTGAGATGTGTGGGGCTTGCGAGCAGCTGAAATGGAATATGACAGGGCCTGAATATGATGAATGACTCAGCTCTGTCATGTGCAAGGTTTGAGAATGGAGGTAAGGCTGGCAAGTTTAGGATCTCTTTCTTGCTACACTGGGCTTTAGCTGGACATTTCTTAGAGCAACAATCTGCAAGTTTAAGTTACTGTACAGAGGGGCACTGGAGAGATCTCCGTGTGAGCTAGCAGCACAGAGGTGATGTGTGAACTCACACTCAGACTGACTCATGGGGAAAAAGGAATGGGACAGAGGGAAGAGTACTTTGGGGCCCATGTAAATCAGGATGGGTCTTTTGAGAAACAACTCTGAGTTGGGAGGGCAAATAGAAACTGAGTTGTTACTGACAAGCCCCCAAGTGTTACGTGTACTGGGCTGAGACTGGAAGAGTAGAAGTACCTGTGTTGTAAGGGACATAAAGGTGCAGTATAAAGCTTTTGCTGTGGAACGGCTCCCCAGAGTGGCAGTTTGGGCCAATATGTAACTGTCTCATTCTGTGCTATTTTGTCTAATAGGAGAAAATTATTCTTCCCCATGAAGCTTAATGTGCTTATGTCATTACAGCATTGTGTCTCTAAGAATGTCATCACAGGAGCTGTTACTGGCACAGGAGTTCGTTTCTGCCCAGGTCTTGGTCTGCCAAGGTCTTGGTCTATCTGTCCCCACTCTGTTTGTCCTAAATCAGTCCTGCCTCCTGTATGGGCCCAGATGTTGTGCCAGTGCTTCCCTGTGTTTGTTCTCTCAGTTGCCTGCTTTTGGGGTAAAGGAGTCCAATAGCAATTTTTTTCCTAAAGTAGAAATGGGAAGCCATAATTTTGCACTTTGAAAACGGAAAAAAAAAATTAAAGAGGCAGGGAACAGACCAACAACTGCTTTGTTCTATTTTGCAAATACAGTAAATGAAAATAAACCAGAAAATAGAAAAGCAGAATCTGGAGGATCTGGTTTTTTTGCGGGTTTTTTTTACAGATTTTAAAGTTGGGATTGATTTCCTTTAAGGTTATGAAGTCTTGCTCACAAATCTTTTATGCTTTCCCTGATGCTTTTTATTCCTGGAAAGGTTTTTGACAATTTAAAACTAGTCAGAAGAAGTACACTAAGCTGTAATTTATGTTGCCAGGCATTATTAACCAAGGCCCTGCCTTCTCACACAGAGGACCACACAGATGAAACTGCAGAATAGAATTATCTTTGCCCAGGTCGCAAAAAGAGAGGTTGTCTGCGAGAGCACTCTGTCATGTTTTCCTACCAGCACCGAGTTCACACTTATGTCCTTGAAAAATACCATTTGCTCGGATGACAGACTGTCACAGGGCGGGGATGTAGGTTATTGCTGTGAGATGAGAGCCTTTTGGCGTTCTTCTGAGTCACTGGCACCATCTGTCCCTCTCCTGAGGTAAGGCCGGATGGAGCGAGTGGAGCCCTGGCATGCTGTTCTGCTTTTTATTTGCCATTCCCGACCTTGCATCAGTTGTGGTCTGATGGCAGGGTTGGTTTGGGATAACTTGCTTTGTTCCATGTTCTGCAGTGAACCCCGGGCATAATCTGCTTTGACTCACATACTGTATTGCAGGAGACATGTTTTGCTTCAAAGCAGATGGTTTCAAAATGAATGTTTTTGCTATTAGTGCATCATATTGGGCCAGGTGTTGCTAGCTTCTCTTATCCTGCCATGTTCAGAACCTTGATTTTCTTTTCAACACACGATAAAAATGTAGAAGGGAATTCAGTCAGGATTCACATAGATCACAATTCTGGTCAGCGAAATAGTGTCAGCCTGGTTTCCCTTTTGCTTTTATTAGGTGGGTGATGTGTTCCTGTCTTTTCTCTCTTGGGTTTGATCCTTTCAACATGGACTGAAATTCACAGCCCTGGGCTCCTCAAACCCATATGGATTAAAAAAACTCCCAGCCCTTAGAATAACTTTCAGGCAGCACAAAATGTGGCAGTAGGGTATTAAAGATAACTGGGTCAGGTTTCCCACAGCATTGTATGTGGAAAGATGTGGTAAGTGTTGGTCTTGCAGAAGAACCTGTGGTGTTGGAGGAGAACAGGCTTTTACAGATAAACCCAGGGCTGTGAGTTTGCTGGCTGAGTGCTTCATGAGGAGCGCTGCAACACTAGAGAAAATAAAAACTGAATGAATTTGAGCTTAGTGCTGTTAGTCAGCTTTCAGACAAGTAGTAATGACAGGTGAGGCTTGGCAGTGGAAGACACAAGTTGAGGTTATGTGCATATTGGCACAGGAATGACACTGAAATGCTCCTATGAAAACAGAGTTCTCTAGGGATGATGTTCCGTGTGAAGTGAGCAAGGAATAAGCACTGAAGTCTGTGGGATGATGAAAGGTGACCCACAGCATTGAAACCTGGGGAGAACAGTTGGTATGGACTAGGGAGACTGGGGAGAAGGCAGAGAGGATGGATAATGCTGCAACTGGGGGCATCCTGTTTCTTGAGCATTGGCTGTAAAATAGAAATGGGATGAACAGCAAGTTATTTTAGAATGAAATATACTATAATGCATTTATATATTAACGAGAAGGAGCAGGAGGGGTGAAAGTAGGAGCTGTCACTGCAAGAAAATATCATCAGGCATAGAATTAGAGGAGTTGGGGCTGGAAAGTCAGATTTCCATGCTGTTTCCCAGGTAACAGGTGAGTTTGTTGAGTCTGAGAGATGTCCAGGCTGGGAAGTGGGGCTTGGGGATAGAGGCTCATGTTTGCGTGTGCCATTCTCTTTGCCCTCATTTTTGGAGTCCTAAAATAGATCTAATTTCCCTTAGTGTTACATAACAGTGAGTCAAACCCAGCTTTTAAATATCTTTAATTAGTTTTAACAATCAGATTTCCAGTTAACACATTTAAAGTAATGAATGCTGCTCTCCATGCTTGCAGAAGAGGCTTGGTGGTTACCTGCAGTGAGTGTACAGATGACTTTCACCAAACCCTATTTCCTCTTGAGCTAGACAAGATGTTCAGTGCAGGAGGTCCAAACTTTCCCATCCATGATGCTGGTGTCTTTCTGTGTCTTTATGTTTTCTCTTTTTTCTCTGTGCCCATCTTCATGCTCCTGCAAGCTCTGGTGCAGCCTCCTACGCTTCCAAAGCCCTGCAGCTTTGGAGAGTTGGCAGCGGTCGCCTGTCCATGGAGATCATCAGAGTTGGTGTCAATTTGATGTGGATTTAAACAAAGCTAGGCCTGCCAGGTTGGACAGAGAGTTACTTGCTTGAATTTCAAAATTTTGACTTCTGGTTTGATTCTTGCTTCAGGCATTATTTCAGATCTCTCATTTGAAGGGAAAATATCTTCCCTACCTGGCTGGGAGCCATGTCCAGGGCAATGCAGTATGATCGTTGCTGGGAATGCTTTTCATCTGCAGCAATTGTAGGTGATGCACATACTTGTGCACATGCTTTGACAGAAAATAGCATCTGTACTTGTTATTGCTTTGTGTAGTGCTGAAAAGCACATGCCAGTTTGATTGGTATGGATCAGGGAAGAATCATAACTTGTGTGGACTATACAAAACTATATACAACCTGCTGATCATGCAACAATGCTTCTATTTTAGAAACTTTGTGCTCTATTGGAATACACATAGTAAGGTCTTTGCACTGATGCTGAGTTATATTAATCTGTCAGCACTTGTTTAACAATAGTGTTGTAGAAAAGATAATTAATTTTTTTGCAAACACATCTACATCTATATTTATGTTAGTGTCAGAGAAAACCAACACAATGAAGGAGAGTTTTATTTCAAAAGCATAAAATGCTTGTAAATAAATTTTTTTTCTCTGTGAAATGCAAAACCATGCAAAAGTCTTGATGACATTTTTTTATTTACTATGAATTCAGCTTGTCTGTTAGCCCAGCTCCTGTTCCCACTGGGGTCGTGCTGTTCACCCTGCTGATAATAAGGAATAAGTTGTTTTTATTATATGCTTATGAAGCCTCTTACACAGAAAAAGCATTCAGTAGATACTCATTAGTGGAGAACTGTTTTCAGACAGGTACGTTGTTTTGAAAAAGGAGAATGACATAGCCCAGATGAGTTACTCTTTAAGACTATCAGAAATAGTTGTTATCATCAACATTTACAACCCTGCATGTGGATTTTATTTACTTTGGCTTTATTAGTTGTGTACTCAGACTGGACTTGATTCTCACCTGATGCAGAGTGCAGCTCCTCAGAGGCAGTTATGTTACTGTAGCTTTGGTTCTCCAAAACCCATGCATTCTCTCACCAGATCTGCTGATCAGTGAGCTCTGGTGTGTCCTTCACTTGTGACTGATACTCAGATCTGTGCTGTCTTCCCTTACTTACCCCATGTACCGAATGTTGTTACTGATCCCATGGTTCTTGGTTGAAACCTTTGAGTTGCCTGCTGAGTTAATGCGAATACGGACTGAACTTAATTAATTAATTAATTATAACTTACCTTAAATAGAAATGGCAGTACATTGCTCAGTGCTGTTGAAAAGGAACTGGGATGCTGATGACCTGATGGCTAAGAAAGAAAGAATGATGCATATTTTGCATGGAGAATTACTTGTATATAGCAGCCATTTCTAGTCACCATTTCAGACTATACAGAATGAGGACAATAAAAATTTCAATGGAGGTGGTATGAACAGAACCATTTGTGTGATACTAATTTTTGTAAAAAAAACTTTTCAGTAGAGGTCACTGTAGTGGACACAAACATCTCTCAGGACTCCTGAACATGTATTTACACAATAGCCCTCATAGTGCTTGAGTAGCCACTCTGTTTAATTAATGGTATTTAAAAGGTTTAATCTGTGTAATGAATAGAATTTTAAAAATCCATGGCTGACATTTGAAAGTGAATATATTTGTTTTGTATGAGGTGCAATAATTTAAAATTGCTTCATGTTTTCCTGAGTTTCTTGCTGGTTTATACTGGGCAGCTGTCAGTGGAGAACACCTCTAAGAGACCGTAACTGTGTACTAATAAAACAGACATGCCCAGGGCTGCTCCCTTCTGCTGCAGTGGCTATGTCCTGACTGTTATTATTTTTGTTAGCCTAAGCAGATTGCTGCATTCAAAGGTCATTTTGGAAGTGGTGCTTGATTTCTGTTTACCTTCCAAATTGTTTGGGAGAGGGACGGTGGCTATGACTTACACTTTCACAGTATAGATAATTGAGTTTCTCCTCCATGAATGTTTCTGGATGCTGTTAATTGTGCAGTGTAGATGCTGCTTGGGATTTTGCAGAATGTTATTTTGTGTATTTTGGCAATTCTTATGGTACATTTTGTTAGGGAAAGGCCTGTCTCTGCAGTAAGAAATGGAGTACACCCGATAGAATCAGATTAGTGCAGGCCCACAGTGAGTTCAAGTGGGTGAGCTGTATGTGAAGAGCATTGCCTTGGAGAGCTTTGCACTCACCCCTGCAGGCTGGTGTAGCAGGACTGGAATGTCACAGAGTTAGTTGAGCTCATCAGACCCACTTGCTATTAACTCTAATAACATTTGTAGTGATGACACGGTCACATCTTGCATTGGATAAGTTGTCACGTCTGGTGTTTTCCAGTTCCTGACGACGCTTTGAGGCAGTTGAATGTTGCTGTAAAAATGCTGGAGTCAGCTGAAAGTATAGAGAGGGTTTAGATAGGCAGAATGAGATTCCTCAAGTTGTTATTTCACCAAGTCATTGAGGTTAATGCTTCTCCATCCATAATGGCACCATGGGACTTTATACAACCAGAAGTGGTCAAGACCCTTTGTTGCTTTTTTCCTGCTGAAATTTGGCAGCTTCCGTGAGCACACCAACTGTTCAGTTGTGCTGGAACTCTGGGGCAGAGTTGAGCCAGAGGAGAGGAACCAATTAGTGAAGTGCCAACAACCACTGGACATCACTTTGGGTTCCACCTGGAGGTTACTCTGCATGGTCTCACTTTGCAGGTGAGATCTGTCACAGTCACAGGACTGGGTGATGAAATTTGCAGCAGTGTAACAGCTTAAAATAACAAAGCAATCTGTTTCAATACTGAGGGTGTCTTGGGACACACAGGATTGTGCTTGTCTGTGATTTATATCACCACATAACTCTCCATATCAGATCTGCATGAAATTCAGTTTCTTATCCTGATATGAGCTTGTGTTGTATATGATCGTAGCAAGTAACAGAATGAAATCTGTTAGAATAGCTCCAAGAGGCTGCATTCTTATCCACAAAAACAAAGGCACTATATAGTTCTTTTACAAAATTAAACAGAAACATTATAACCTATGACTCTACATCCCTGCTAAGAAGAATCACAAATTTTCCATAAAGACAAAAAGAAAATGTTTATGTGAAATGTCTCCCTTCTAGAGATTTTTTTATTTGAAAAGTATCAAATGGGTCAAAACAGAAGTATTTAATTTTGGGAAAGCTGCCAGTGTTGAGTGGAGCATTCAGACACCTCACATCCCCATTTACCTCCAGGCTGTATCTGTTCCTGTCTCCAGGAGAGACTGTTGTGCAGTGTAGGAAAAAAATATTTCAACCAAATAACATTGTCTTTGTAAGGAAATGGAAGCTTAGAGCACTCAAAGTACAGCTCCTAGGGCAGTAGCAATAGCTAGCAAGCATTCTGTGATAATTTCCCCCCTGCTTTTTTTTTTTTACATCTACCTTCCTTCCCTCCCTCCATCCACTGAACTCAAATTCTAAGGTAGCCTTTGCTTTTTCGTATACTGACAGATTTAGCTGCTGCATTCTTGTCACAGAACACTTAAATATTCATTCTGCTTTTAATTTTAGTGCTGAAAGACTGTAGTGGATACGATGATGCAGGAATTTGGGCTCAGAAAATGGAAGACTTTTAATGCTTCGGCTACGTGTGAAGATTTATCAGCCAGGCTCCAAAATGAGCAGAGCTGACTGGAGTACTGCTTTAAATGATCTATTTCAGTAAATACACAGCCAGGATCTTTAAATGGCTAAGCATACAGCTGGTGTCTGATATCTAGAATGTGGCTGGAAGTGTTGTTTATTCAGGATGAGAACAGGTATTGTAGGTCTGTAGTACTGTACTGTACACATATATACACATCTGCAAATTTCTTTGTCTGAATTGCCAAAAATTAGGTTAACAAAGAAACATGTTAAAAATGATCTTATGGTTATTCCAGCTTGGATTTAATTACATTTAAGAAAATTTAGATGATTTGTCTGTGTGTTTCTTATTTCCCTATGTTCTGGCAGTAGGCAGCCCATCCCCTTATTGCCAGCATCTGACTGATTAATTGGTCTCTTGCTTGATCTGTTTTCCTTTTTGTTTATGTATAACTTATTCTAGTGCTTTTCCTTTTTAATATGGTAGCACCAAATTTGCTCAAGGTCTGTGCACTAATGTGGATTAAAAGTCAAGCAGCTGCAGCTCTAATACATAATTGATCTACCAGTAGGGCACAAAGAACTGATTCTGGTTCCTAGATAGGAAATGCCTTTTTTGTCCTATGCTGTTAGCCTGAGCTCTTAAATCTATGTTAATTTAAAGTGAATAGACTACTGGAAATGGACAAATTATCCATTTTAATAATTTTTAAGAGATTATTTTGATGTTTGAGGCATAAGGATTTTTATACAGAGACACAGACACACATGCACTCTGTTTGCCATGTACCTTTTAGATTTCAATGCAGTTCTGTTTGTTGGCAATTGAAAATATCTTACGTCTAGAAAATGTGGTACATTCTGAGTCTGTATCTGCCTCTTGATGTGACCCCACACCTGTTAATACCTAACAGAAGATTTTGCTTGCATAAACTATTTTTTTGTAGAGGTGCAAGAGCTTTGTGACATGGTCTCAACAACAGCACCCGTTTGTGAATGGATAGGTTGGAAGAGGCCATGTCTGCTCATATTAGCATTGGCTGTGATTTTATTTCAGCTTGTCCTGTGTTGTTGAGGAATGACTCTTTGACTGTTCAGTTAAGAGGAGGTAGAAGCTTGTTTAAGGTTTAATGTTCATTGATACTCTCACTGAAATGAGGAGTTTTGTATTTCCAGCCTCCTTCTGAGGTACACACGGTGGTCACAGCAGGGGCCTTTACAGCTGTGGCGTGAATGACAAGTGGGTGAGGGCTCCGTGGTTGTGGGACTAGTAGCATGGGTGTGCTGGATAGCACGGCTTGTGTGGTACTAATGGATGGGAAGTAAGAGTCAGCCAGCAGGGTGTCTCTGCTTTCCATTAAGTCCACTCATGCATACCATAAGCCATCATCCCTGTTCTGGGGATTTAATTCTCTGATTAGCATGAAGCACTAGCACCAGAGTGACAGTAGTAGAGGAAAGCAGAAAATTTAAGCCGCGCTGTAGAGGAGGATTGCAAATCGGAATGTGGCCAAATCAGAAAAGTAGAATGGAAGGAGAGGGAAGGAGGGTCTTTTTGCACATATTCTTATGCTTCCTGTAAAAAATAGGCCACGCTGTTGTAGTATATTGCATTGGAGTTAAGATGCTACAATTTGAATATGGTTTTAGCAGCAGAGCAATAAACATTTTGCAATCTCTAGTTACAAACATCGGAAGATGTTACTTATGCAAAAACAATATCTTTGTAAATAATGCTATATTTAGAAAAAGACATACTTTCAGATGTTGGTAGAGCTAAGAGCAGAACAGCAAATTGTCAGTTTCAAAATGGAAATTGAACTTCTTTCCTAGAGGTTTCATTAATGAATGGAGTTAATTTGACTGTTGCTTTCCCTGGTCTGTGAGCTCTCTGTGTTGCCCTGTGACATTTCTGAAAAGCTGGACTCACTGGTGGGTGCCAGAACTGGGGAGACAGCTCATTCCCAGCCTTTGGAAACTGAACTTGTTCAATGTTGTGCAGACAGCTTGGCAGTGGCTGTGTTTTGCAGTCCTGGTTCAGAGAAAGTGATGCATGAAATGTCAGGGTTTGCAGGTAAGGTAAGCCTGCATTTAGGTGGAGTAAGCTGAACACATTTTCGACAGTCACTTGTGAAGATGAGTGACCTTGGGCAAGCCAAGAAGCTTGAGTACTTTACATAGGGAAAATATTAGCATTTATCTGCAATTCAGTTTTTAATTGACTTTGAGAAGTCTATCATCACACTGGTTACTTTTGCTGGTGATGAATTTCAAATATAGCACAACTTTGGTAAGTGATTTGAAAAATACTAGGTAAAAAGACTATTTAACCTCAGTGATTTTATATTTTTCATCAGTGTCTGACTTGTTTAGAACTGTGTGCTCTTATATTGTTTCCTTATGTTCAGGTGGACCCTTCTGTGTTTCAGTTCGTTCCCATGGCCTCTGGTCCTATCACTGGGCAACACTGAAAAGAGCCTGGCTCCAGCGTCTTACACCCTCCCTTCTGGTCTTCATGTACATTGCTGAGATTCCCCTGAGTTTTCTCTCCTCCATGCTGGATATTCCCAGCTCTCTCAGTCTCTGTCCTTATGAGAGATGCTCCAATCCCTGAGTCATCTTCCTGGCCCTTTGCTGGACTGTGTCCAGTGTGTCTTTGTCTGCTTCGTACCGGGAAGCCCACATTCCAGACAGTTTCAGAGTTGAGTTCTTTTCTCTGTGGGTATCCATGTGATGTGAACTGAGGCTACTGTTGTTTTCTTTTGCTGAGAATACATTCACATGGGTTCCACTTTTATTTTAGCAAGAAGACATCTGCATTTCTGATTTTGATCTCCCAACTGCTTGCATATGAATTTTCAAGAGTTTCCAAGGTGTGATTTTAGGAGAGATCCTACCATCACATTTTGTCATTACTGGCATATCCTGATAGCACAGCAAACACATTAGCCTTGTCCTAGATATGTATGATAAAACATGTAACTATTTATTTTCCCAGTTTTGCTAATCTCTGTTTTTACTGGAAGTTTTCCTCCATAGAAGCCAGCACAGAGACACCCATGCTTGTATGGCTTTGCAAAGACAGGGGGCTGATGTCTGAAGTTAGAATTCAACAGCAGTGATTTGTGGTCCTCTAGAGTAATAACTTGAATGACAGTTCTCCCTCAAACAGTATTCAAGTTCCCTGGACTCCCAGGCACATTTTGCATGTGTGTACCACCAGCAGTCATTCAGGAGTGCAGAAGAAGAGGGAAGCTGAAGTGGAGTTAGCATGTAGGCAATCATATCTTTTCAAGTATCTTTCTAAAGATAAAGTAGCCGAGCAGTTCAAACTGAGGCTTTCTTTAAAGCTGAAAGTCTGAAATAAATCTTTATTCTGTACTATGAGAAAGACATTTGAACACTATTTGGAACTGGAAATAGATTTGTCCTGTGGGGAACTGACTTCTTGAAATTATGTATACTGCATAGTTCATGATACCTCTACTCTTAATAAAATATAATACTTATTAATGGATCTCAAGTCAGTTATTCAATTTCCACAGTAATTTAAAGCTTAATTGTGCTGCACTCTAGATCTCAGTGTCTGCCCTCAGCTGATTTTTCTTAAATCACTATCCCTCCAATTTTACAGTTCAGTTCAATTCTCAGGACTGTCATTTGCATGGAGTGACAGATTAAAATTGGACAGCTCAAATGATTACGACTCTTAGTGCTTACTGCAGTGATGGAGATTGATTCCTCATAGTATGAGGAAACATATGGCTCATGAAATAACTCTTGAAACACTATGGCTTTCAGTTTATTGTATTGTAGTAAATTGAAACTTACAAAGGGCTAATCCAATTTTAATTCATCTTGTCTGAAACTGAGAGTTGCGTTTTTGGAGGAGCTTTGGATAATAAAATTGTAGGCACCAGTTTAGAAGTTCTCCAATTTCAGGGGAGAAAAAGTGAATATTATGGTAGGAGAAATGGTATCTTTCAACTCAGTAACTTACTGGCACTGCATAGCTATGCAGTGCTATTTGAAAACATGCATTTTTGCCTCTGTGCAGGGTCTTTGTTCACCTTATCCATCTGCAGACCTGTGCACCCTATTGCCTGGACAGGCTCAGAGTAGTTTCTTGCAGATTTTGGCAGAAGCCAATCCTGAACTGAAAATCCTTAGGCTGGGTCTGGTTCTAGGAGATTGTCAGCTGGGATGATATACGAAATTATATGGAAGGCATAAGATTTGGTATTTATTTACTTTATTTGAGTTTAGGTCTGCAAAATGAGTCTTGGCATGTGACTGTAAAACATGGGTCTTCCACGCAGGAATACTTTGTATTTCTTTTTCTCTACCTTCCTGTGAAAATTTTGAAAAGGGGCTAGAGAGGGAACAAGATGAGTATGTTTTTCTCTTGAGCATCATAGTAATTTCTTGATGCCTCTCCCTGAATTACTTTTTAATTTAATCTCTTCTGCTCCTCACTTTTACCTTCTTTCTATGGTTTCTGCCTTGCCTCGTTTCTTTCAATCCTTGTCTTAACATTATCTGAAAATTCCCCTTCCTTCCCACGTGCTGTTTAGCCTACTCACATTTGGAAGTCGTCAGGTACAAGGAAGGGGGTGGTATCTGATAGCTACTGATGCTCCTCCTTGAAACTACCTCAGGCCCATGGGAAGCTTTCTGCGTGACGAAAAGCATCCTGACAGTAATCCTGTGGTCAACAGTTTGGCAGAGACCAAGGGCTGTTTGGACAGTCTCACTGACTAAAAGAGGATGACTTCAGGACGAGGGTGGTACCAGCTGAGGTGCTGGTGTAGCATTTCAGCTCTTGCTAGGCAGTCCCTGGCCAAAGACTTCTGCCTTCAGGAATTGAGTATGGAATCATTTTTGAACAGTAATTTTCCACATTATTTTTATTCCACCAGTATTATGAAAGCATTGTTACTGTATTTATGCACAGCAGTTAGCAGTATAGTGTTTTTTCTTTTTGTCTGTAATCTTAATCTAATAAGACATTCACAAGCTGCCTGGAAAACAGACTTTTTTTTTTCCCTATGGGAATTTCCATAGAAGAAATCACCATCTGATAATTGCATATTGTAAAGAATGATTTTCATCACAGGGTAGAAAACAGAATGCAAGAACCTACTTCTACCGTAGTTCTTACTGTTTTTCTGGCTTTGCTGATTTGGAAAATAGCATCAGGCTGCAAAAAGTTTTGGGTTCTTTTCCCCCTTTTTAATATCTCACATTCCAAATAAAGTGTTAGAAAAGAGTCAGTGTTGATAGTTGAAAACAGTATTGTCCTTGGAAAACAGCATTTTTTATTTCTTCTTTAAAATTAAAGCCTTTATTTTCAAGGTTTAAACTAAACCAATGGGCCAAGAACCAATGTCCAAAACCCCAAGTCCCTGTCAAAATGAAGAATTGCTAAAAGAATCCCACAATTTCTAATTAAAACTTAAAAAATAAAAATCAGGTCAAAACCTATTGAAATTAATTTTCAAAGAAATAAAGTAATTTCAAATTAAAATTGAGGTTTTAGACAAAATACTTTCTTTATCAAGCCCACCTAATTAAAAATTGAGAGTGATATAATCCCTTTATCCAAATAGTGAAAACACAAAATCTATGTAGGTTTTAAATTTTATTATATTTATATATAAACATGCAGACACATATGATCAAATGGCTTTTAAATCCCACCTAATTAATTTAAACAATATAGAATTTTTATGAGTAGCATATTGAAATGAAAGATGGAAGACTATTTGAAATTAAAACAGAAACTTCAATAAAAAAAGCAATATTGTCACTGGATGGATACCATCTCTCTTCTCATTTCATTCAACTTAACATATTTCTATATGAGCTGTAAGATAAAATGACCAATAGAAATGAAAAGGACTGCCAAAAGTCAAATTGCTTCACTGGAAGCTTCTTAGCAAAATGACAACATCCAGTTCTAGATAATTAAATCTTATTTTGTGGGAATGTCACTGAATGATGTTAATTTGCCTTTAGGTACTGTGCTTTTGGTTGAACACAGTAACAAAAATTTATTTGGGCGCTTTTTGTTTGTCTTAGAAATGGTTCAACATTGTCTAATAAAAATGAAAAGCTGAGACTAGGAGACAACAACAGTTCTCTTCTTTAGTCTTACAGAGGGAAATCACTTGTGCAGCTGTTCCAGGGATCAAGCAAAATTTCACCACCTGAGATTTCTTTTTTTGCATCTGAACCTTAAAGTCTCCTGTTGTTGGACAACCTGAAGCTTAGTTTCTTCAGAATTTACTAATTTTCTCATAATGAGTTAGGGTGCTTATTCCCTGCCAGTCTTGCTGCATGTTTGGTGATTCAAAGCTGTCTACCAGCTTCCAGTCTAGTTAACTGTGCTCCTGGTCTGGTTTCTCTTCTTTGTTTGGGTGTTGACATTGTCCTTTGTTTTGAAAGGTTCTTTCCTCACCTGTTATTTATTCTCCCTAGTGTGTTTAGCATCTGTTTTCGTAAAAAAAACAACCCAAATTCTTTTAGATGCTACAGATTCACTTTCCAGTCTTTTAATCATCCAATCCTCACCACTGGTTCCAGTCATGTCTTGAGCACGGGTGATCAGTTTTGACACACAAGTTTGTTTGTTTTGAGGCGTTGCAATTACTCGTGTCACGGATGGATGCTGGCAGGAAGTTTGGTATTAGGAATGCCTTGTTCTTTCCTACCTTCAGTGAAAGTTAACAGTTTGGTAGCAAGATGGGTGTCCTTTCCTGATGTGGATGGCAGTGATTCTTGGTTCCTCTGGTAGTTCAGCTCTTGGAGTACTAAGGAAGTGAACTATTCCTTCTAGTCAGAGCCTTCTCTTTCCATGATTTTCTATAGTCTTCTCTTTAAAGAAGACTGTCTTAAAAATGATAAAAATTAAGCTTAGTTGTTTAGTCATGCTGCATTTTGTAGCAGACAGAATGTTTCAGTTTCTTTCTAGTGGAGCTTTCCATTATAAAGATACTATTTTTGTTCATAATATTTTTTTTTTCTCCCTAAAGTGCTTGACTTTTTTGGAAAAGCTAAAGGAGAAATAATGTATTATCTTCAGGAACAAGTCTTAAGTCACATTTAAGAAATTAATAGTTTTGTATGCTTTCTTTGAACTTGCAGTTTTTGTTAGGAAGATACAGCTGTTGCAGTTTTTACTTTGTAACCTCTTGTTGTCTGCAGATGCTACAGCCTGAATTCATCAGAGCACTCAAGTGCAGCCTTAAGTGAAGTGTGTGAGTGTATTCATTATGTTTGTCCAGACTGTCCTTTGAAGGATGTCTCTAGACTGTCTGCGAAAACAGTTTCACTGCACATAAGGACAGCAAACCCTCAAAAATAACCCCAGAGCAACATGTGCCCAAGAACTCTCTTGGTGTTAGTGTGTGGCAAGGTGTGTCCAGACAGTCTGTTTGCAGGAGATGAGCAGCATATTTGTAAGGCTATGATGAGAATGGGCTGCCAAGGCACCTTTGGGCACACAGTGGTCTTAGCAGTTTCTAAGACTACACTTCTAAAAGCTGTGCAAACAAATTTGATGACAGTACTGAGCTCAGCTAGGAGGGCTACTTCATTAAAAGTAATCTTCAGAGGTTTAAATGTAGACACGATACTCAGGAAGAAGAAAATGCTATGGGCTTTAAGAAGTTCTTTGATTTTTTCATTTGGTAAAGACGAAAAAGGCGGGTCATTTTTATTATTTCTATGATGACAGTCCTGACACCACTAAGAAGACTCACAGTGGTTTTCAGTAGGAATTTGGCACTTTTCTTTCTTAGGTACTGTTGAAAATGTCATATACTGTTTTTCTTGTTACTACCTGTGCTGTAAGAGCTCCTGCTGGCCAAAGTGGAGCAGGGCACCCTCTGTGAAACCCTGAGAGCTGGCTTAGGTGATGGCTGAGCCCAGCACTGGGTGGAATTTTATGTCTGGCAAGTAGAAACCTGGCTTCTTAGTATGTGCCAAGGGTGGTAGCAGGCAACAGCAGCTGGGTCCTTGGAGAGAAAGCTTGTAAAGATAGTTTGTATAAATTATGTTTGGCAGAGAGGTAAAATTGCTGTGCTGTGAGTCCACAGAACCATGTATCACAGGAGATGGAAACTAAGTGAGGGAGTTTGCTTGGGATTGTTCTGCGGTGCTGGCCATGCACTGGTAGTCCCCCAGTCCTCCAGACAGCAGCATGGGGGCATGCCTCTTCCTTGGCAGCCTACTGTTGTCACTTGCAAGCCTCGTGTCACAGGAACTGTGGGCTCTGATAGTAACTACCTGCTTGCCTTTGTCTATGGCATGGCCGTGTCCCAAACTGTGCTCATCAGAAACATGCAAAAGTTGTGTTCCACTGCTGAAACAGAGGTTACAGTGAATGGGATGAAAAATCCACCCACTATATACATAATTAGTTCTTTTTTGTGGTTTGGTAATACCCCATCAGATTTATTACTTTTCCAATCAGAAGCACAGCTCACTTTACAGCTGATCTCCATCTCTTACTGTTTTCTGGCAAGAGATTCCATTTACTTAGAATTCATGTGATTCATGGGTTACAGGCTCGTCTGTTGAAGTACAGTACGTCTGCAGAGGCAGTTGTGACTGCCACTGTGCTTGTAACCTAATCTGCATAAAACCCCAGAAGAATCAGTGATTTGAAAGAAATTCCTACCTGCTGTTTGTGTAGGATGACCATCTGTCTGGCATATCCCCACGTGGAAGTCAGATACATCTGAGAAGAGCAAGACAACCTTCTGACACCTGCTTCTCCAGCAGATGTAGTTGCTTATTCTGCTTTTTTATTTTCTTCAGCAGGTGCTTTAGGGATTTGCTTTTGGATCTACTTTCAGCAGCTTTTGAATACTAGTCTAAGTACTGTGTAGAATGCAGGATCATTCTGACCAAATCACCTTTTTTTTTTTTTTTGGCACAAATTTTGAGGGGTCCTAATTACACCTTAGGAAGTGCTTCTGAATCTGGGCACTGCAGTTCAGTTCCAGAAACTGAGAAATACCCAACTTCTTTAGTTCCAGAAAATGTATTCAGAATTTCTGAAAAACACTGAGGCAAACTGGCTTTTAAGATCAAGTGGCATCTTCTATTTGAGGATTGTTCCCAATATATTCATGATCCTCCATGTAAATGGTTTCCAAGATGCAGGAGAAGAGAGTATACTTGTCAGAATGGTACTTTTTAAGGATAATCCTTTTGTCTGCTGGAAATTTTATATCTTTAAAAAGACACAGAGCATTCTGAGGCCACATTAGAATACAAATGCCTATGGCACTCTGCTCTGAATCTGTGTTTGTACGTCAGTTTGAGATATTCTATTCATGCCTATTGAGATATTCTTATTCACAAATTGTCCTCAGTTTCTGTGTGACTCTCAGCTCCGCTGAGATTTCTGGAGCTCTAAGTGCGTGCTCTTTTGTGCATGGTATGCAGCATGGAGCCCTGGATTCCTTTGCTGGAGAGCTGGCCACAATAATCCAAATAAACACAACCTTCTGTAGACAAATTGTAAATTCTGTAACTAAAGGTTAAGGTGTCATCCAGTGATTTATCCTTCCTAATGGATTTTTTGGTTCACTGTGATACAAACATAATTTACTCATAGTTGTGTCCTCGAAATGGTGTTTGGGGATTTACAGTACTGAACAGGGTGTATTATGCGTCGAATTATCAACCATCCTGTTCAATATTTAGTTAATGCTTACAGGAGTTGGGCCTTTAGCAAAATGAGGCTTCTGCAGCAATCTTTCAATAGGATTGTTTTATTGCAAAGCTGCTGTTAATCAAAAGTTTCTGGAGAAAAGCTGCAAAACAGACCATTGATTGCATTGACTGTTGTGCTCTGGCCAGCCAGATGTGAGCAGTGTGTGTTGTAGTCATCCTTCCTGTAAACTATTGTCAAGGTACTGCCTCCTTGATGGAAAATCCAGCAAGTTGTTACAATTTGAAGGTCAGAGGTACCTTGCTGTAAAGAGCCTGCGGGTTAGGCGTACTTGACAGGATGCAAATGGATCCTTGGAGAGGAGTATGCAATTTGTACTTCATTATTCCCGCAGGTCTGAACACATTTGCAGAACTAAAGAGGTTCTGTGAATATGCATGCAGTTTCACTTTTGCAAAGTATATCTCTATGTGGAAACATTTAATGAAAGATTTCCTTCCTGCAGTTTCTGCCTTCCTTTTGTGACAGTTCTTGTTTGGCTTGAATAGTTTATAATTTTTTTCTTGGGCATTTTGTTGGTGTGTGCTGTATGACCCTATGCTTCAAGTGGTGCTTTGCAGATTACATCTAGGCTGCTGTATGTTTCTCTATGGCCTCCTCTCTTGTCTCCAGAGGAGGCAAAATAGGTCTATTTGCACAATGCACCCTGTCAGACCATTTGATTGCCTCCTTTTGAGCCTATGATCCCACTGGCACAGACCTGAAGCTGCCTTTATTGCATCCACATAGGAGGAGAAAGAGAGGAGGAAGAGAAGGAGGTATAGCTGGAAAGGATGTCCTTGTTTGTTACCTGTATGGTCAGATGGGAGCTGCTGCTGCTGTGAGGAACCTGGTTTTGATCTGAGTGGCTGCCTATGCTGTGTCACCTGTTGAATTAAGCTTCAAATGAAAGCCAATAATTTAATAAGTGTGTATAATTAAGAGAAAATTCACTGAGAAGGTTCTGACATAAGCCATTAAAAAAAGGGAGCATGCATATGCTGCACCTGTTTACACTTCTTTCCTCCTTCCTCAATGGTGTAACTCTGGGCAATGTAGGAGACGGCTTATTGCATTGTTTGTGCATATGATCAACCAGGCAAAGACAAAATGAGGACACACAAGGAATTTGGCAATTGTATTCCAGGACAGAGTGGCTGCCCTCCTCAAACTGCCAAACCCTCTGGCATATTCTCTCGACTTAGAAATTGAAAATGCATATCAGAATCTTTTCCTAGTGAGTTATCTGCCCCTTGTGATTTTCAGCAAGTAAAAAAGAAAAGCCACTGCTTCAATACAGATATGCTGTCCTTACATTTAAGTTCCCAGAAGGTCTCTGACTATGTGACAAGAATTACTGTCATGGATATTGCATAACAGTTTATGCATAATCTTTAATGCAGTCTCAGTTTTATGAAATATGGATAATATTGGAGACATTTTGAATAGTAGTTTAGATTTACACTTTCTTTTTAAGGTGGAGACGAGGGACATTTTTAGTGCTCTTCAATGTCACTGGAAGAGTTGAGATCGTTACTATTAAAAATGAATAAAATCCATAGAAGTGGAAAAGAGAAAAATACATTGTATAAATGGATTATGGGCAAATCATAAATGTTTAAAGCATTTCTGGAGGTTAGAAATGCCATGCCTTTATTTGAATAATGTAGCTATCTCAGCACACTTCCTCCACACTTACTCTGTCCAAGCTGTGTTACTCCTTGGTGTGGAAGGTTGGAACCCAATTGAGAGAACACAGTTTGGAATAATCTTTCTTCTTGTTAAAGGTTTATTATTAAGATAAAGGCGTTCAGAGAAAAAAATAAGGTATTTGATGCATGTCCTACATATGTTAAGAGTCAGCTCCAATTGTATGTATTTGTTTTGTGACACACAGGACAGCTTTCCAGCTCGGTTTGGAGGAATACATTTCGTCAATCAGCCGTGGTATATCCATGCCCTCTACACAGTCATCCGGCCCTTTCTAAAGGAGAAGACACGAAAAAGGGTATTCTTCTTTTTAATTGTCCATTTCCTGCCAGTTGCCGTCAGCAGATGCATCATAGTCTAATAAAGTAGATCAACATGAGATATCAGCTTGCTATTGGTGGAAAATGTTTAAATATATCTGTGTGGTAAAAGGTACCTTCAGCTGTTTTAGAAACTTTTACAACATTATCCTTTAAGGACACAGTCAAGCAGTGTGCTTAAATGTATTTTAAAATGTAAGCATATGTTTGCTCCTGGGGGTTATATAAAAAATATTGCCACATTACAGTTTCTATTAAGGTTGTATTCAATTCCATTCTATTTAATTTCTGTTAAAATGATTTATGTCTTTATTTTAAAAACAGAGTTAGTGAGTACAAAGTCCTTTCCTAGTGTGATTTCCTTGAGATTAGCACAAACTAAAATACCCAGCTGGCATCTAGTAGTATTAGTTTGCAAATACT
This sequence comes from Corvus cornix cornix, assembly GCF_000738735.6. Taxonomy (NCBI): domain Eukaryota; kingdom Metazoa; phylum Chordata; class Aves; order Passeriformes; family Corvidae; genus Corvus; species Corvus cornix. The sequence goes on along the minus strand of NC_047056.1, from coordinate 63,319,080 downwards.
AATTTGAATGAAAGCCAATAAAAGGGAATTTGTGTGCATGCATCTGTGCATAAGCATGAGCAGCCTCCAAGATGTTGCTGAATTTGTACCACTTGCATCAGTGCAATTAAATTAGAGCTTGGTGGTGATAGCTTATAGAATGATTATTTCTGTAACAGGAACTTTGTCATCCAGGAAAACACAATCAACATCATGTACAAAGGCACTACAAAGAACATGATTACATTTTTTTGTGGAACCAGCTCTCTAAGCAGCTCTGTATTTTCTCTCCTCTAACACAGTCTGCAAGGCCACAATGATCCTTGGTGTGTAGCTGTTTTTCACTGACAGATTATGCTTGAGAGGCCTCTGGTATTTACAGATTTTGAACTATAGATCACAAAGCCTTTTATGCAATATCTGTTATGAATATGCAAATGAAGCCCCATTTTGCAGGATTCAGTTGCACTCTGTTGACCGCAGCTTCTGCGAAGAACATTGTAGTGCCAGATATGTCTGAGACCTTTTCAACTCAAGTGCTCGGTATGCATAACGAGGGAGTAAAGTGCAGCTCATAGGAGTGTTACAGCATTAAAAATGAGTGACAAGGCAGTTGAACATGGAGGCTTATCAGTAACCATCTAAATTTTTATTTCGACACCTGAATCAATGGCATATATTTTCAGAAATGCTGACTTTTTACAACTGTTTTTTGTCAATACCAAATACCTATAAAAAGTAGTCAGGTAGTTAAATATTGATTTACAATTCTAAACTTAGTGTCAAAATGTGAAAGTTATGGCCAGCACATAAAATTTAAATCAGATTTAAAGTATTGGATGCAGAACAAACAATTGGGGGAAAAAAACCTAAACCCCACAGAATTCTCTTTGGATTTTTTTCATTAGGCTTATTATTTATCTGGGGTTTTTTAATCCTGAATTATTATGTATTTTTTAAATTTGTCAGGTAGATTTGCAACTGATAGTTATATTCAGATAAATGTAGTACTAGGCATATATAAAAACAACTGCTAAGAAGTAAAACACTCAGCTATAAAGGCACCATAAAGCAAATTACTTTCACCATTAATAAATGTTCTTTCACAAAAGGACAAGTTCCTTTCTGAGATGAAAGAAAATCACTGGTTTTCCATGGTCACATTAACTTTTCTGTCTCCACAGCTGACTGGGAAGATGGTCTAATATAAGCAATAAAAGACAAGCATATATTTAGTCTGTGTCTTTCTGCCTTTTGAATTTAACTCTTGATAAGTCATGCTAAGGGTATAGCTGCTCAGAGGGGTCCCTGCAAGGTGAAGTGGAATGTTAAGGATCTCTGAGGGGAAACAATAAAGTTAAACATAAATACAAGTATTCATATATACGTCATACTAATATACAGATATGTAAATGTGTATGAATGTCAGTCTACCAAAACATTGATGGTAAATATCAAATAGTCCATCAACTATTCCCATCAACTATTCAGTGTTGTCACAGGGATTATTTTACTGTTATTACTTACTTCAGGTATTGTCAAGTATAAATGGCAGTTACTGCTATCACTAGATTAAGGAAGAAAATATTTCCAGCACTGTTATCATTACACTGCACAATTTATCTTATTTATAGAACTCATGGCTGGATGCTGACAGTCAATATATATTCCTTGTTGCATATGGTGAATATTTTTTTTATTTATTAATTATAATCTTAATTTAATTCACTTATTTTAATTCACAGAATTAGGGAGATCAATTAACAAGAGATTAACAAGGCTGTCTGTCTATCTAATATTCTGTCCATCTAGCTACCAGACATCAGTTCTTGCCCTCCTTAAGTCCCTTTCCCTGCAAACATTTTAAGTTATTTATACTTTAATCACTTTGGAGATTTATGAACATGGTATGACCATGCTTAAGGCAGAGGTGATGTGTGCCTTCCTCTGCACCTCTGTTAGCCCAAAACAACCAAAATATTGAAATTGTACAAAATTCTCCTGATGATGGTCTCATTTGGGCTTTGATGATTTTTGGTGATACACCTGTGTTTTTACCTGCATGCATACATATAGATATTCCTGCATGGTAACAACCTCAACAGCCTGCATCAGCTCATCCACCCCGAGATCCTGCCTTCAGAGTTTGGAGGAATGCTGCCCCCCTATGACATGGGGACATGGGCAAGAACACTGCTTGACCATGAATACGATGATGACAGTGAATGCAATGTGGACTCCTACAATACTCCTGCAAAGGATATAGAAAAGGACCTCTCTCCCAAATCCATGAAAAGGTGAGTTAAAGTTACTGCTGTCTTCTACTATTGCCATAAGGTTAACATTTGCCTTCCTCCTCTTTTATGAAGCTGTAGGTAGTCAGATAAATTCTATCAGTCTATTATATATGAGGACCATTATTTTTTTTTCCTTTCTTAAAAAGAACAGTGTTGATGAGAGATCATGGCCTTGATCATTACTCATGTGAGTTGTGAACGCAGTGCAGCTGATTATTTCTGTGGTGCCATATAGGTTGTGTACACAGTAATGTGTTTGGAATAAGCTGCTATCCCACCTCAGCCTACGGTACTTATTAGAGAAACAGTGCTAGCTGGAATGAGCCTCCGTGTAGAGGGTAAATTGGGGCCAGTTTTCTTTCTGGGTGGTGATGATAGCTCTTATCTTCCTCCATCTCGTAGCCCACTGCCTGGTATCCACCAGCCTGTAAGGGCCAGGGCATTTACAGTGTTTGAAACATCAGTCACAGTGACTGCATGCCTGAGAAAATAGGAGGAGAACCAGGACCAAAATCAGTGCCAATTGCTATACTCAAGCCTGGTAAACATCCTGGCATTTGATACTCTTCTCTTTGAAAAGGTACAGTGTAATTGCTTGCTGCATTTTACCTTTCAGAGTAAAGTATAGGAAGAGCTTAGTTATCTCTTCAGTAACTATGGAAGCAGTGAAGTCATTAACTTGGGAGGGGTGAATCTGATCCAACCTTGACAGGGCAGTAGTCTAAACTGAGAAAATGGTAAGGATTACAACTGTGATATAAAAGGTAGCAGAAAGGGCAGCAGAAAGGGCAGCAAAAGTCAGAGTGCAGCTCATGATGGGGAGGCCTAGCAATGGATCAGAAAAGAACAAACAAGGCAGAAACCAATATATAAAATCATTAAAATTAAGTTAGGATGTGCTAGGCTGGGAACCCTGTTTCAGGAGATAGCATGTGATGCAAAAGGGAAAGAGACTCTGGAAACAGATCAAACAGGATAAAATAATTTCAGATTTCTCAGCCAGGAAGATGATTTTGGCTGGAAAATATTGCCTAGACTGGAAAGGACAGTGGGGTTTAAAAGGGAGATATTTTTGTGGAAACAGAGGAGACAACATAAGATTGCTATAGGAAATAAAAAAAAGAAAAAAGCAATAAAGTTTAAGGATTTTGTGTTGAAAAAACCTACATTGCATTGGAAGTGGGAAATAGCAAGAAACTGTAGAGGAATGAGCTAGGATAAAAAGTTAAAAAAGGTTCTGAAACTATATGATAGAATGGTACTGGAATGGCTGCAAACCTGGTCTCAAATTCCCAGTGAGGGAGCTTTGGCCATAAATTCCCAGAGCCTCTAAAATCCCCAATGCCCAGCTATATGAAGCTAGAATTATGTAATTAATACAATTAATGGAGAAAATGGGACAGAGAAAAAGAGCCAGGGGAGGGAAAAGGTGAGCAATACACTTATATAAGATTTGCATGTAATACAAGAATTATGAGACAATAGAGAAGCTGTCTTAGACAGAAGGATGGAATTAAGGAACTGAAATGCAGAAATCTTTCTGCTGCAAAATGATGTCGCGAGAATAAATATCTTCATCCAAGGGTGCAACAAAAAAAAATATGAGAAGGCCTGTGATAAGTCCTTTTGGAGCAGACTTTTCCAGATTGTCCTGGGCAAGCATATTACTAAGTGGAAAAGCAATGAGTTGACCATGTTCTTTATTCTTTGTCAAATAATTTTTATTCTCATTTAACTTTTCTTAAAAACTTTCATACAGTATTACACTTCAGTGTAAGCTTCAAATTGACATTCTTTCAGTCTGGGTGAACTGACACAGTAGGAGACCTGGTGCAGAAAAGAAACATGTTGAAATTTATATCTGTATAATATTAAACTAAAATTTCTTCACCTTCTATGCATTGTTTCTCAGTTAGCATGCCCCGAGCATCTGCTGGAATCCTTGTTCCCTGCTGCTGGACATGAAGAGTACTAAGTAGACTTAATATGCTGGTACTAAGATTGGCAGAAAGTCCCAAGACCTCCAGCATGTTAAGTGCACAGACTCTGTTAAAACACAAATAGAAAAGTTAAGATAAAACAAATAAACTCTATTTCATTAAAAATTAAATTTAACTTGGATTCAGAAATTGATGGGTTGCTTCTCTCAGTTTAAACCCACAGTCAGTATCATACGTTAGTGCAGAAGATTTTTAACACATAAAAAGCCATGACTAAGTCAATGAAAAGTGCTTAGCTTAGAACAAATTTCACAAGCAGATAGCAGACCTCCAACAATTATCTTGTTTTATTTGGCTTACCATTTAAAAATTAGTTTACTGTACTGAAAGAATGTCTTTTTAATACCACAATCCTACTGAGACTTCATTTCTTTCTTAGTCATTTTTTGCCCCCAATGTGAACCACTGACATTCCTCCAGATCTCCTTGAATTTGGTTAATTGGATGACCTCACCTTGAAAGGAAGGTTGATTGCAGAGAGGATGGTGGAGATAAGGAGGAATTAATGCCACCTGTAGCACAGACCTCTGGGGAGAGCTTGTTTATGTCATCTGGCAACATTGCAGCTGTCTCAGCAGTCAGGTTTAGCCTGTGGCTGTGCTCACCCGTGGCTGTCATCCTGAGGCACCCAGCTGGAGACCTGCATCCTCTTCTCGCCTAACCCAGCAGGGCAGATATCTGTGTTGATAAGCTTTGCAGAGGAGCTGTGGTTTGGTTCCTCACCTCTGCAATGGGTCTTTGTAGTATAACTCTGTCCCACTGTGTTTTCTGAGAATGTATTCAGTAATGTTTGTAAAGTTATTTGGGAGATGTAGGTAGAAGAGAAGGAGCTTAGACTTAAGCAAATGCTTTTCCTTTCACATACCTTCATTTGTGAATTGCTGCTGAAGGGGATGAAGCATGACAGTAAATTTCTGTTTAAAACTGAGTGCAAACTGTTTCTCCTTCTTCTTTAAGGCATTTGGGCGTCTGAGCTTACAAACCATAGATCAGGATTTGTGCAGTTCAATTTTTACACCTGCCTGGGCATTGGGGATTTTGGAAGCCCTGGGAATTTGAGACCAGGTTTGCAGCCATTCCAGCTCCCCTTCAGTTTTTCCCAGATGAGAACTGGAAACCCTGTCTGCTCAGTCATTGGCAGCCGAGGGAAAAGGCTCAGTTTTAGCACTACATCCAGTTGGCAAACCTTTGAAGTTAATTTGCTTCCACAGCAATTTTTGTCATGATGAGCTGGATTTTCCATGAGTGCAGCTTCCCACCAGCAAATTTTCAAACAGCTTTGCATTGGCATGGTACCTTGTGAAGATTTTAAAAAAGCGTTTTTAATTCAGCAGTTTAGTTTTCTGCCTGAGGAACTGACTAGTGTTCAGGATGAGTATTATTGTACACTCTTAATTAAAAAAGTTTAAATTATGCTTATCACAAGAGAGATGGTCATATTTTTAAAGCTAATTTTCTTGATTTTAGTATTAGTATGAGAATGTGATAAATATTATTAGAAAATATCCTTGTATCTAAAGTTTTCATCTACGCTTTAAGTCAGATGTTTTTTCTTGTGTTTTTGTAAGTTTTCTTTAGATTTTTTTGAGAAAGGTCTCATCAACCTCATTCATTGTTTTCACTGGATGATGCCAGTTTATGAGAGTGGCAGATTGACTCCATATGCTTATTTTAGGAAAGGTTAGAATTTGTAAAGGTTTTTCTCTGCACTGTAGCCCTCTAAATGGGCAAATCTGTAGCAATGCTGCAGGCACAGGGTGCTTCCACTGATCAAAAATAGATGTCTGCATTGTAGAGATGTATACATGCTCTTTAGTCATCTTAAATCTTCTTTACAGAAAGAAATAGGCATTTCCTGCATGAGGTTCATCTCACTAAAGGAAACATCTAACAGGGGTTGCATTTACTGTACCCCAGAACTGGCTGCTTTTTGATCAGCTGAGCCATAGCTGATATGGGACCCCATCTTAACACTTCAGGCGTTGTTTTCTATGGAGCATTTTGATTTTGCTGAGGACTGGGTTTTCCTCTTTGTCCGTCACATATGGCTGTTGCATGGTACTGGTACCATGTTATGCTTCTGGGCTGAATCAGAGAATCCAGAGGAATTTTACAATCACCACTGAATTTGCCCTCATCATCCTTCCCTGCCCTGTTCAGTTGAGCTGAAAAGTGAGTTTGACACATTTGTTCACTGCTCCAGAAATCCTGCTAACCATGGCACTGTTCCCTTGGTTTGGCTTAGGATCTCGCACTGTTGAATTAAGATGCTATTCAGAAAAGGAGCAACTTGTGCTTCCAGCTGACACATCCCGCTAATTGCAGTGTGTGATTAGCCAGCTGGGTGGCTGAATTGCACCTTCTTTGCCAGTCCAGTGCTGTATAACCTTCTGGAGAGACGGTCAGTGCTTAAGTCACTACAGAGGACAGCTTAGTTTGCTCTTGTGTCCGGAGGATACTCCCTGCTTCATGATTTCACTGAAGAGAGGATCCACATTATTCTACCTTTTGCTCCTATATTTACAAATCAGCACTGAGCCCTTTAAAGCCCTGTTATCCTTCCATGAGGGTATTTCCTGATGATTTGCAATGATCAGATGCTTGGGTAATGCTGTACCATTATTTTTAAGCCCTGACAGAAATTAAAATAAACAAAAGAAAGCTGAGGTTTACCCTCATTTGTCTTGATCTAGAAATGTCAGATAAACATGTTGTCCCTCTGCAGGTCTCAGTCAGTCGTGGATCCTGGGGTGCTGAAACGCATGGATAAGAATGAGGAAGAAAACATGCAGCCTTTGCTTTCACTTGACTAACAGTTTTTGAGCATTGGACATGAACTGAGGTGGAAGGCACTGCCTCTCAGCAACAAGCAAATCGTTGGGAAAGAGTGTAACAGCTGGAATCCTATTTACTCGTGTTAATGTAGCATAATGGCAGCAGGTTTTACTATTCTGCCTGAATTCTGGATGCCCTTTGGTGAAAAAGAAATGGAGAAAAAAAGAAAATGAAATAAAAAAAAAAAGAAAAGGAATCAATAATTTATTCTGTAAGTGCCAACTTGTTTGTAAATACAATATAATCCTCCAATTTTACTTTGTAAGTTATGGTAAACAAGTGCTATGGAAATGAGTGACTATTAAACATGTCAGTGAAGTGAAGTGCACCGTAAAAAAGAGAAGAAAACGTGTGTGTTCTCACATGCGCACACACACACACACACATACACAGAGAGAAACATGTACTGAACAGAGAGAAACATGTACTGAACAAAGAGAAACATCAAAGTCAATTAAATATTGTCCTTCCCATGGGAAGCCAGCTAGTACATTGACTACTGGGTTTTTTCTGCAATGTTCATGTAGTGTGTGCTAAGATAAAGAGGGAATATAAGAACTTGGGAGATGCTGTAATCAATGGAATGTAGGAATTGGTTTAACAAATAACCCTGGGGCTTAGGATTGTAATTTAGCATAAACCATGTGCATTGTGAGAAAGATCACAGGTGAACTGGAACCAACTCTTGGATAGCCTTGTTGTTTAGCTATATGGATCTCTGAGGTTTCTTCCCTAACTTTTCATTTACACAAGTAACCTGGCTTGGTACTGTAATCTGGGTGTTGTAATGTGGGACACGTTAGAGTTACTTCTCTTGCATTTTGGGTGCACATCAAGAATTTTTCCAGAACTCTTGTTCTCCCTTGGAGCAAGACATTAGTCCTCTAAATGCAGGGTAATAACCAGTATCTGAAAGTAAAGCCTGGCAGCAGAGGTTAGAAGTTAATCACTGAATCCTGTGCACTGGGAGACTGGATACATATATATATATATTTTTACCAATCTCTGACAAGCATACAAGGTGGCATTGTTAGATAAGTATATTTCATTGGAGATTTATACAAGAAATCATACCTATTCAATGTACTTAGATATATTATAGATTGTATATTGAGACATTGTCATTATTAATATAGTAAAACTTTCCATAGATAACAGCATTCCACTCCAAGCAAGGATTAATATTAATAAGTTGTAGTCAAACATCTCAGCCTATATGTTTAGGATACCTTTGTTTTGGTTGTAGTGTAACTGTATATATTGAACATGTGCCATAATAGAGAAATACATTTTACCTCAAAAGGTCAACAGGTTTCACTAGGGATTGGGTAAATCAGCCGAAACATAGGTATTGTGTCATCTCTGTGTGCTGGCTGATGTGTGTGCAGCCTGTGGTATGCTGAGGTGAGAATGTAATTTCTTATTAGGATTTACATCGACAGTCAGAGTGGGAAGACACACAGGGTGCCCAGCAAGACATCTGAATAATTAGAGGTATTGTAAGAGCATGTCCAGGCAAGGCAGGGATTAGTTAGGAAAACACTGACCACAGTGGACGTGCTGGCTCACGACAACCCTGCCTCCCAAGTGCTAGAGTTTGAAACATTTCTTCCATCACTTCAGTGATCAGTGAAGTTTTAAAGTTACTGGTTGTAGGCCACCTCTCCTCATCCAGGATGATTACAGCTGTAAGATTTGGTAGGCTGAGATGAGTTAAGAGCAGAGAGTGAAATCTTGAAAGTCTGTCGTCTAGAGTTTAGCTGTAACTCCTGTGGTGGCAGCTTCAGCGTTTCTCAGGGCTGAGAGGACCCTGACTCTTCCAGCATAACCCTTGATTAGCCCAGGCAACACACAGATAAAGCTCTCCTACTTCACAGGTCGTTAGCAGCACTGATAAATAGTGTATTCCCTAATATGCCATCACCTTGCAGGAACTTCTCTGAACAACTCATCACCTTTCTGCTTTCCTAATTCTGTTTTCATGATACGTGTTAGGAAATGCAGAGAGGAGAGATACAGAGCCTGAACTTCTTACCTGTCTGTCCTACAAGTTTTTCAGTAGTAGAAACTGTTCTAATACTACTTCTGTAGTTTGAGAGACTTGAAAAAATGATCTGTTCTTATATACTATTTTATTCAGTTCTATTTTTCACATTCCTTGTAACATCATGTTGTATAAGTGAGATGTGTCTCCAGTATTCGCATAAGTGCCATATTTGAATGTATGTTATATATTTCCACACTTCTGGTTAGTAAAATAGTATATCATCATTGATATGATTTTTAAATCCTTATCAGATAAAACTTAAACATCAGTAGAAATTTTCTCCTTGTAAGGGCTTCAGGATTTAGTCAGTACTCCACATGCATACAAACTGTGACACAGTGGTGATCAACATCTTCATGGATCCATTTAGATACATGGGCCTGACTTTGCTGTAAGACAGCAGAATGCTGATTTCAGAGTACCCCACCTGTCCAATCAAAAAATGCAAATCAGTTCCTGTATGAACTTAAAATTTGTTTTGAAGCTTATAAATATTTGTTTGAAAATCCTTTATTTGTGCACTTAACTGTAATTTATGTAATATTTTCAGATGCCTGATTTCAATTTTAAGGTAATAAGTATTAATACATTCTTTCCAGAAAGTGAAAGTAGGATATATTATAATTTTGTGTAACTAGGACCTCATCTTTCAGGAAGAACAAAACTGCTTTTTCAATAAGATTCTCTCTGTTAAAGAGTCGGGCTACAGGTCTTCTTGGCTGCAGCTTTTATTTCACTGAAGCAAATTCTGACAGTGGTAATTGCAGTTGTGACATTGAAAAAGAATATGGAAATGGGTAAGAGAAATAAATATACTTTACCTGCTCTCAGTATTCTTTCAAGGCATTTCTCTTTTACATATCAGGGTACATAAAGGGTTCCATCTTTCTTGTAGAAAATCTTTATAGGTAGTTCAATTTTTATTAGATGAATTTGGACTGAAAACTTTTTCCAATCTTTATTACCATAGGAATTGCTGTCTAATTTTTATAGCAGAATTGAAGTGCTAAAACCAGAATGCAGATGTTTGGGAGGAACTCCTCTTAATTTCTTGCCTTTCTTGTGTATTGGGTAGAATAAAACCTTGTTGTAATTATGCATGCCGATATGCATATTAAAAATATCCTGCAATATGAGGAACTTAGTGGAGAAACTGGATATACCTGTCCAACTACATAAAAAAAAAAGGAGGTTTTAGAAAAAAAATGTAAAAATTGATAGTTTTAAGCCTTTGCTAAGATGTAAAAATATCCTCTTACATGATGACTTTTCCAAGACACAGATGTTTAAAAATATATGTAAAAGTTATGGAAACTTTCATGACCAAAACCTCCTTGTAATCAGAGATATCAGTAGACTCTGATTTATAGAGACAGGTAATCAGGCCCACTAAGCTCCAACAAATACACAGACTCCCAATAGTTATTAGTTGTAAAATAGTTTGAGATGTCTTTACAGAAATGTAAATTTACTGTATAGCATATTTAAAAAGATGTTTTGCACTCTACAAACATGCTATGCCTAGCCACGAACTGAACACAGAATTAAAGAAAAGAGGAGTAAAAGGGGCCTCAACAGGTCACTCATATGTGGAGGAGCAGATTCACTTTAATGTCGCTCTCAAATGTTTTAGCTCAGTACCTTGCATGGAATGCTCTTTGTATTATTTAATCATAGTCACAGCCAAGCCTAAGCACATTACCTGACAAAATTGTAACCTGGCAGTGTTTTGTTCATGCCTTTTATTATTTTCCTGTTCTGTTTGGGAAATTAAAGTTTGTCAAGCATCCTAAGAACTACCATTTAGCATTACTTGGAAAACACTGCAATAAGCTTTGGTCATATCCCTGTTATTATATTGTTTCTGTTATTATTATCGATGTATGTATTTGTCAAGTCTTTTGATAAAGTCATGTTTGAAAGAGCATGCAAGAGAGAAAAATCCAAAATCAATCAGGCTTCAGGATTTTGTTTAGAATATTAAAATGGGATTTTAGGGGGATGCTGAGTTTGGATTTGATAATCTTTAATTGTCTCTGGGGAATGCCCTGCTGAGCTATTGTCAGTGTTGGGTTCCAAGACAAATTTGGAAGATAAATATCAATATGAAAGACAAAAGCAAATGTCTCAAAGGACTGTACTGAATAAACACTTAATCACATGGCTAGCTGGATCAGGTCCCCCTAAAGAAAGGTGTTTTGCAAGTAGCTTGTGAGTGTGTACTTCTGGTGCTGAGAATAGTTCTTTTGTCCACAAACTTCAAAACACTCTATGAAATTGAGAAAATAATAGTTATCCTGTTTCTCAGGTAGCAAAACAGAAACACAGCAAGTTAGAGACATATGTCAATGAAATACATTTTTCTATATGGCAAAGATGACACTTTGATCACCCAGTCTGATTTTAACTGCCAGAGAGAAAATAATGTGTCCCTATTTTGTGTAAGAAGGTCCTATTTCCGATTCACTCATGCTTAGTTTCTTTAGAACACTTTACCATGAGACCTTTGCAAACCAGGGGTGATATGCTTTCCTGTGGAGTTAAATCCAAATTTAACCGTTTCTGCTGAGGAAATAGCAAAAGGGGAGTATGTCCCCCAAATGAAATGCCTTTCTTCCCTGTCTGATTGTTGGGAAAAAAAGGTAGTTTAATTCAAAGACCCTCCAAAAGGAAATTTGCCCCGTAAAGAATTCTAAACTTGGTCAGGGATGAAACAAGATACTTATTTCCCATTAACTGTACAAGGAACATCAGTGTTTCGTTTAGAGGCATGCTCAAGTGACCCCAAATGAAAGTGCAAGCCAGGTAGATAGAACCTTACATTCTGTATTGCCTTGTAACTTTGAATGATCCTGGGTCAAAAGTCTATATTTAGCAGATTCACTTGGACGTTCCCTTCAGTCTGCATTGCAGCTTTCAGTTGTGTGGGAATTTTTTTCCTATCAGCTTTTGGGATCTTAGAATGACATTGACCCCTGTTGGATTGCACAAGTTGCAAAGTGGTTTTGTTGTTAAAAAATAACAACTTGTGCAGGGCTGGGCAGTGATAAAGTTGAAACATGGGGCACGAGTTCCCACTATTTTGTCACTTCTCCTCCGGTGTTTTGTGTCTGTAAACTGCTTTGATTGATAAAAGACGTGTTAACACTTGCATGATATCAATTTAAAAATAGAGAAAAAAGAGGTTTTTGCAGTGAGTTCAAAATCAGAATTGATGCCATTGCTGTGGAATCCAAAGGGAGGTCGGGCACTGCACACAGGTGAAATAGAGAGACTTCAAATGAAAGATGCTGATAATTCCTTATGGTACACGTTTTGTTAAAATGTGGCCAAAGTATTTTCTCTGTGGGGACAGTGGTCAGCCAGATCTTTCTGAACTAGTGGCTTACAACAAGTCCTCTCTAATAAAGGTATGACAAAGCTTCCTTTTGTAGAGAATTCACTTCCAGAGAATTGACATATCTGTCAATTTGCAGTAGACAAATGGTGGGAGTTAGTTAGGATTTTTATTTGATATGGAAATGGTGCTGTGATTCCTTAAAGAGGCTGTCGCATCATCAGCAACACACAGCAGTGCCTGAAGGCTGGCATCTCAAATCAGGTCCCTTGGTTAATAAAAATTTAAGGGTAGAAAAAAATCAAGGGAAGAGATAATAGAAGATGATAAAATACAGTAATTAAAAAAAAAAATCAAAACAGAAGCAAGCTTGCAGTGGAAAGCTGTATGAATGACAAAAATAATGTGATAGAATTTGCACTGACACTTCCAAGAAATTAATCAGTAGCCTGAGTCCCCCACCCCTAGACTGTGAGCAGATTTTCCATTTTTCACACCATCTACCATGTATGGCCACGATGGAGTTTCCTGAATCTTTATAAAATGTTTGAGTTACCATATGAAATGGTAGGTACTGTGGCTGAGCTTGTGAACATGGTTTAAGGGATCAGAACATGACAGCAGAGCCTCACCTGGAAATGGGTCCCAGGTATATGTGAAGTGCTGTGTCCTGCCTGGATGAAGAAGTCATGGAGGGAGAGAATGAAAGGACCCCTGTGGCTGTAAGGAAAGGTGGAAGGCCTATGGAGAAAACAACCTTAGTGAGTTGGAATGAACTTGTTGGCCATTTTTGTAGTGAGGGAGGCTTTCACCTGCTCAGTAATATGAGAGGGCTTACAAACCCCATGACACATCTGTCATCAGGAAGGAGAAATAACATATTTCTCACTTTACCACACAAACCCAGTTTCAATATATTTAAACCTGATGCATATGCTGAACCTGAAGTGCCTCTGCTGCTGCTGTTTCCACTGTAGCTCCCAGGATGTGGGTATCATGTAGCATGCAGGAGCTGGAAGGGTAGAACCCCCCAACCTGTCCATAGGAAGAGAAGGGAGGGATGTATTCTGCAAGACCCTGTTGCAGAGAAAATTGTGTGGGAGAATTCAGCGCTTGCTTGAGTTACAGCCTGCCTTGCCCTGACATCAGGGCCTACTCTGTGGAAAGCTGTGACTGGAAGTGTTGTGGGGATCTCCCCTACAAACCTGGGTGTCTTGTGCTAATTGTACAGCCTTCGAGCTGCAGCTGGCGATCTGTGTCCCATGTCTTTGAACAGTGCTGCTGGTGATGTTAACTGTAGCCATTAGTCACTCAGAGCACAGAGGATTTAAAGGAAACTGATGGCTTTAAGCATTGCACTCAGTGCCTAAGAATATCAAATTGGTGATTGTTACAAGTAATGCCTAAGATTATGATAACTTAAAGACTTCCAGGGCTTGGTTGCATTGTATCCTTGATGGGACTTAGTGTATAATCACTTTCCTTTGAGTATGGTTGTCCCTGAGGTTCACCTGCATCTTTGATGCAGCAATGGTAGAAAGAATTAAATAGTAAAAAATGTCATTCTAAAATTATGAATAGATTACCTGACACTATTAAAAAAACGGCTTTGCAGTTTGCTAGTGTTCAACTTGAGAATAATGCCTCTTATAAATCATTTGCTTCTCTAGCTCTTTCACCCTATTGTGAAATGTGTTCTGCAAAACATTCCCAGCTCTTCAGCCCTTCTCCTACCCTCTTGCATTCAACACCATCCTGTCTTCTGTGTGTACTTTATTCTATGAATAACAGAAGAAAACTGTAAAAAAACCACACTGATAATCTGCAGACTAGATCTTGAGGACGAGTATTTTAAATATTTCCCTTGTATAAATCTCTGGTTAACAGGGAGAAATGGAAAATGAGACCAAGGCCAACCACATGATAGCGGAATACAAAACAGAAGAGTCTGTCTAGGAGTATAGATGAGACAGCTCTTGTGATTTAAGATGTTACCTTCCCCTGACTGTTAGTTGTCATTCTTCACGTAGGAACTACTGCCCCAACATTTAATCAACAACAGATTACAGAAGTACTCATGTCCCAGTGAAGGCTGTTCACAAATCATGTTAACTCTGTTGATTCTGCACTCATGCAAATACAAAAGCACTCACATAATCTATTAATACAACTCTGTTATGAGAATAATGATTAACAGCTAGTCATGGCAACATCTAAAATTGCAGATTGGCAATCTGTGCCTTAAGGCTCTTGTAATCTGTAGTACTGGCGTAGCGGTAACTTCTGAATAATGGGTGCATATATATATTGCATGCAATATATATTGCATGCAGCAATCTACTTTGGAGCCTTATGGAAAATATTACAGCACCATATCAAAATTCAAAAATAAAATAAGGAATAATTTACAAACAGTGCTTGTATCCTCAGGATAAAATTTGTTTCTTTTTCAGCTCAGTACTGTTAGGACTCAGGGGGTCTGAGATTTGTAAAGCCAGGACAAGTTTATTAATCATGTTCTTTCTCTGTAAAGTTTCAATAACTGTTCTCTTTTCACAACTTCTTGTTAGTTTGAATTTTATTCTTGGATCTAGTGAAATGGTTAATTTTGATCTGTTGTGTTCTAACTTAAAGTCTGAAGGTAAAACAACTTTGTGAAACATCACTCTTTATATTGTATATTTAAATATCATCAATTCTGTGTGATCAATGGGCTGTTTTGGAGAGTGCTACTACTTTAAATCATCATTGGTTATTGAGGAAGAATGACATTCTGTTAAATAAAATATGACCAAATGAAAATTAAAATACATATATATTTTTGTGTTTGTACATGGGAGTGTTTGTCTGGCTTCCTTGTGCTAAAACATGTATGGAAGACATATTTCAATTGGATGAACTGCACTTTGTTTTACCAAGGTATTGAAAGAAAACTGAGTGGTATGTCAGCATGGAAGTCTGGTGACACTGAATGTCTCTTTCCACCCAGCAGTAAGTTTTAGAGAGTTAACATATTTCACATTTACAATATTATTTTTAACTGTCACTTGGAAGTCTCTCTTGTCTCACAGGTGAAGATCATGTAGCGATGCAACGCAAGGAAAGCTCATTTCCCCCTCAAAGATAACTCCTACTCTCCTGCCTCTAACACTTGTCTGTAGTGTGTTCCCTAGCATTGTCTTGTGTTCATTGACTTTTCTTTTGATGCCACATCAGGGAGAAATGGTATTAGCTCTGCACAGAGATGTCCCTTTCTTTGGGAAAATGTTTTTGTTCTCAGGAGAGATTAACCAGGGTAGGATAGAGGAGGCTGTGTGACATTGGAGCACTGCCTGATGAATGACTGTATTTCATTCTATATGTTGATTTTTTTCCATGGGAGGGAGAGACCCAGTGAATTACAGTAATGTGTTTATGTGCTTTTTAATGTCATTTTTGTAGTTGCTTTAGACACAAGGACCTTATTCACCTCTTCTGTACACTTTCCATATCTTATCTTTGGTTTACATAGATTAAAAAAAAAAATAGGCTGCAGTAGCTTCCTGTTTCACACATAATCTCAGTGGTGTATGCAGATGCATTTCTTATGCCAGCACTGCAATATGTTGAAAAAATATTGATGGTTTCTCATCTACATGGGAAAATAGTCCCTCAGCTCCCAGGCACTGCACATAGTACATAAGCCATGGCTGCACAAGGGTGCATTTCATCATTACATGGCTGTGCGAGCTGCATGGCAATACAGCTCTCTGCTCCCTTGGAAATCCCTCACTTGCATCCCTCTGGCTGACCAGAGTTGAATCCCCTGTAATGATGTGGTTTTCAATGCCTCGCTAGAGTGTTTTGAGTTGTAACCACTACCCATTTGTATGTTGCCAGGCAGCTTTTCCCTGCAAACAATGTGATCCCAGTGTGTGCACCCGTGTGTGTGTGTGTGTGTGTGTGCATGTATCTGCTTGTCTCACCCCACCTCCCATGCTGGACCCCCTTCCCTAATGTCATTTATCTGTGGAAAAAAAGAGGCCTCAAAGCTGGCATCTTGTGTTGACATGTGACAGCATGTTGTGACATGCTCAGCACACCTGGCCCTGATGTGGAGCTGGCTGGAGCATCCCATAGCTCACATGCAACTCCAGTGCCTTTGTTTCCTACCAGAAGGGACCAGCTTGTGGGCTGGAGGATGGGGGAAAGAGTACCAGACCCGCTTTTGTTCTGAGGGAACTGGGAAGCAATGAGGACCTGCAGTAGGGCTGCACAGATCTTTTAGACATGTAGTACCATAAAAGTAGGTAGGTGGCAGAGGAATCCTTTTTGCTCCCTGTGCTGCCAGACACCAGTGTTTCTGTACGGGCAGGAGCTCATACACAACCTCCAGTCAAAAGGGGAATGTCGATGTTGCACCATTGGTGTGGTGGCATGGTCAGGAGGGTGTGCAGGAGTAGGAGAGTCTTGTCTGTGGAATTAATTACCTATCATGCTACCACAGCTCTGGCGCAGCCCACAGTAGCGCTGCAATGGTGGAGGGTACTGGAGTGGATAACTGGGAGCTGTGCTGATAATTTGAATAGTACTGGCAGTGTTTACACAAATCTCTAAGTGTCTGTTGAGCACAATAAAAACGTAGTAAGCGTTCACAAAGCCAAAAATTCTCTGTATGAGTAGCAAATAAAGCATTTTGTCTCATTGCCTGCATGATTCTCTGCAGTGATGTTTTCATTCCCGTGAGCTGAGTAGTGGGGAAAAACAGCCCTTGGCCTTCCAGACATGTACAGATGGTGGGCTAGTCAAAAGCCCTTCCAGTACCTGAACTCTGACCAACAGCATCCTCTCCCCTCTGGATAGATTACCAGGCTGTCAAGAAATCCTCTTCCCATCATCCATCAGCTTAACTGCTGAAACCCCTGGAGATTAGCAGCTGAGAAAGTGCCTATGTAGCAAAAATGTGTCACACTGGTCAAATGGAGATAATATTTTTTTTTTACACTGTCATTCTCTTCTATTCAGATATACAACTTCGCAACTTCCGTCTTTTATGAAAAGACTAATGAAATTTACAGAAAAAATATTAATGAAAAAGTATTATTTAAACATAGCTGTTTAAATTTTATCTCCAGGAGCGGTAATGCTACAGAAAACAGATAATCGTATGGTTTGATAGAATTAATTTTCATTTCAATTTCTATAAATAAAAACATTTTTTTAACAGACAAGTAATTTCTTCCTCATGGAGCAATGAAGTAAAAATCAGATTGGTCTTAACCATATCCCATTCCCAGAATCACCAAATAATCACCATGTTGGGGTGCTGATCTTAGTAGGATTTTTTTTTTTTTTTTTGATTTTGGTGTATAAACCACAAATTTATAAAATTTGATTCTAAATAAACACAGTAATGGAAAATGGCAACATATTCAAGAATTTTACAATTTTTTCTTTTCCTTTAATACATATACCTTTTTACAGTTCAAATCAAGCTACCACAAACCAAGAATATACCCTGAAATATGAAAGTGCTCAGAATAAAGTGTGAGGTACAAATGTGCATTATGCTATCAGCTGGTTATTTTCTATTAAGGCTTTACCTTATCATTATTAGATCCTTTTAATGCTCATATGTGAAGACCTGAAGGAGAAACAAAGTGTCTTGTTTGCAGAAAAAAGAGAAAGGAAACATGGACCTGGAATATCACAACTTATCTTTCTTGATTTAATTTCTTTTACATGTGACTTCCTTTTCTTCTTTAAAAAAACTGTAGCCATGGATCTCAGCTCATGTGGTGCATCAAGCTGATGCACCCCTGTACAAGCCAACTAAACCACAATAGCCTCTTAAGTTATTTTAGAGTCATTAAAACCCTGTGACATATAGTGTATTTTGAAAAAAAATGTAGACTAAAGTTACCTGTGAATAAAGATGCTGCACTTGAGAGTGTTTGAAAAATGCTTGCAGACCTACCTGTCAGGTACATGGTCTCTTAAAGAGGAGTGCTTTGCAGTCACTTTGAGGAGTGATGGTCTTCAAGCTCCAGAACTAAAGACAGGGGAAAAGGAATATATCTTCTAGTAACACGACTCTTTGCATGGGCAGATAGTGATAGGACAAGAGGGAACAGTTTAAAAGAGGAGAGATATAGGTTAGATGTAGGGAAGATATTCTTTACTCAGAGGGTGGTGGGGGTGCCCCATCCCTGGAAGTGTTCAAGACCAGGTTGAATGGGGCTCTGAGCAACCTGGTCTAGTGGAAGGTGTCCCTGGCCATTGCAGGGAGACTGGAACTAAATGATTTTTAATTCCAACCCAAACCATTTTGTGATTCTAAGATGTAGCCTACTGTCAATTTCTCACTGAGATAAAACTGCCTCATTATAAGAATGTAAAATACGGAAGTAACTGCAGTGCAGTGTGGATTAATTAAAATTCAGTCATTATCTGAGATTGACCTGAAGTCACAATTCCTGTGAGTAACATCCCCTGTCACTAGTTGTTTTGTTGAGGTTCTTGCAGAAGTTTCCAGGGAAGCTGGGAATGTGACCTGTGATCATTTCTTCTTCTCTTCTTTAAGTTCTCTCAAGTTCTTTGCCTTTAAATTTCTCTGTTAATATCCTGCATTATGAAAGAAAGAAGGTGGATCTATTAGGGAAGAATTTCTTTAATCTTCATTTCTTGCCATTTTCCTGTCTTCTAATTTTATTGATGATGAGGTGATTTTTGTGGGATGGTTTTTGGTGTGGGTTTTTTTTTTTTTTTGGAAGGTGAGGAGATGAGTCCTTTTTTCTGTTTCAAGGTAATTCATCAAATGATGCTTTCATAACCCTGCAGCTGCAAAAGTATTTTTTTGACTGTCTATTCCCCCCAGTTTATTATTCAAAGATTTGCTGTTTTTAATGATTAAATATAGTGATCTTAGAAATGCATAATGATGCCAATTTTCTGCTTGGTTTCCCTTTCCTAGAAGCACCTTAACAGTGCAATATAAAGCCCAAGATGACAGCAATTTACACCTCTGCAGAGACAATAAAATGCAAATAATGTGGTTTATCTTGAGTATTTTCCACAGGAAAGAATTCGTTTTACGCTGTCTTTATTTTCACACGTGGAAAAAAAAAGCTCTAATAAGATGACCACTGTTTATTTATTTATTTACATTTTAAAGCTCAGATAAGAATTTATCTACTACAAAACGCTGTCAGGGAAAGTTGTGTATTGGTTGGGTGCCACATAAGGAAGAGGTGCTCGCCTGCTGCCTTTCACCCCTGTTTGTTTGCAGAGTGATATTTGTGGGTTTTAGATGGCAGAAGTAAGTTTGTGTTTGGCTGAAATCATTAAATAATGAGGGGTAATAGAGGCCAGTTACTGCACAGCTCCTTGGTTTGTATTTCAGATATGGAAACCTCTTCTTTATAAATGGTACTTTACATGGGTTTTAGTTTCCATGGGATTTTTGTCATGTAGCTTCACTGAACAAAACTGCTGCACCCTAGGGAGAAAAGTATCAGTGCCATCAGAGAACTAATTTTGGGAAGGCAGAGAATAAAACTGTCATCTTTTCCAAGCTGAGAGAGTTTCCCAAGGGCCTTTTTATTTTGTGAGGAAAGCTACCAGAGGCTAGTGGCAGTACTGGTATTGATTTTAATGGTCAAGTTTGCAGTCATTATTTGCAAGAGCATTTTGATTAAAATGATCTGTCTCTGATTTTCCTTCTCAAAATGGCTTTGATTTTAAAATTGATTTTCTGTCTGTTTATAACATATAACTAAAACAGTTGTGGGTTTTTGTTTTGTTTTTTTTTTTTAATCAAGCCTGCTATTCCAATTATTAAAGTGATATCATGAGTCTGAATGATTAGCATTGCATTTTTTAAAGGAAGTTTTGGTCCTGTTTGGTTCTGTTTGGTCCTGTTTGGTTCTGTGTCCCATTTGCCAAACTGCCACAATTTCTCATGGAAGAGAAACCCTTAAATGGAATGTGCTCTGTTGCTTGGCTTCTGTCATATAAAGTCATAAATCACAAATATATATTGGTTCCTTTAAGAGATTAACTCAAATAATATTAAAGAGTCTAAGAGGGCACTAAAACTCACTTACTTCCTGATTTACTGAACTAGAAAAATAATCATGTCATTAACTCAAGTCCATGTTAAAATGCAAGCCTAGTGTTCTGAAAAGTTTAGTTAATGCTTCCACCTGCTCTATAAATTTAAGCAATGCACTCCTCAGCTTTATTGCCTCCATCCTCAGCTAGTGAGGTCCATAATTCCAGGGCACAGATGATTAATGTCACCCTGTTTGGATTCCTGCATCTGTGTGATGAGTCAGGCTGTGTGGGAAGGGACAGTTTAAAGCCTTTGAATTTTTCCCATCTTTCCCTATTCTTCTGGTGTGAGGCTGGCAAGAATTTGTCCAAGAAGCTCTTTTCTACGGAATATTTTGGATACAGCAAAGTTGAAACTATAAAACATTTCAATGTCATCTACATTTTTGAAGTAAATTTTTAAAACAGTTTAAATACACTTATTTTGATAAAACTATTCCTTTGATGATATGTTAGTTAAAACAATGACATAAAATACTTCTGCTTCAATTTGGATATTTTATTTTGTTAAAACCCTTGGGATTTTTACAATTCATTATAATATGAGACAAGTATATTTTCAAAATCCATATACTGTTCTTACAAACTAAATTTCCTTTTTTATTTTTTGTTTGTATCAGCGTCTCTTGTTTGCTGTAGGTGCCTGTCAGAAAGGTCATGATTTGATTAGTATGTGCCTCCGGCCCTTCAGAACCATATTCCTCCGTTCAAAGGTTTATTTTTTTTTTCTTTTCTCTTCATCCATCCCAAAACTTCTGCCTCATCCTCTGTCACCTGCTGACAACCAAAGAGATCTTCTGAGGTGCATATTAAATAAGTAAGTTTGTGGCTTTGCTTTTTCTTTCAAAATCTTACAATTCTGACATGGATGTCAGAAGCACTTTCTAATTTTTCATTTTCACATGTGAAAACCAACCCATTTCTCAATATTATAGATAGAAAAGGAACTCATGTGTATCAAGGAAGCAAAAATAACCACACTGGGGACGGGGAGGTAATGGTTTCCTTTCCTTTCTGATCAGCTCTCAACTGAAAATCAATTTGCTTTAACAGAGAGCACAGCACGTTATTGTGTTATTTGTTAAAAAAATTGTATTCTCTTTGCAGCATTGTAGACTGCCATCAACAATCAATCTAGAACGTACAGTTCTGAGCTTGCTTGCACAGAGAGAATACCATAAAACTAAAAATTTTTAATAGATTTATAACAAATATGATGTAATGATATATGCACATGGAGAGTAAATGTGTTAAGACAGTTCAGCCCTGAAAATAGCCAGTGGGGTTTAAGGTATGATGAAAGCCTAAAAACTCATGAGTGGTTTGGAGAAACTGAATAGCCTTCTGGGGTTTTTTTTCTTACGTGAGCAAAGAGTCACCACACAAAATTATCAGGCTGCACATTCAGGATGCATAAGAGGAAATGAGTCTTCATTCACCCTCTAATTAAAATATTTTCACCATTACCACAGAGCACTGTAGATGCCGAAGATGACTTCCAAAATATATATTCATAAAAGGTTTATTTATTTAGGGTCATTAAATACAAAAGGAATATGTCCACTGTCTCAGGGAGATCTTGAGACACAGGGCTGGAAGTATTCTGACAGTTCACCAGGGGAGCATCTATTCCTGCTTGCAGCGTTCTCGTAACCTTCCTCGGCATCAGCTGCTGCCCACTGTGAGAAACTGGACTAGGCAGACTTTCATTTCCCCAGTATGGCTTTTCCTACGTTCACTAAAAATAGCTTGTATGCTACAGGTTTATTTAGTGTCCAACACTGTGACGGATTTGAGATTTGGTTGCTGTAAAAGCTGTCCTCTTTTGGGATTCTTCAAAGACAGTTATGCTACAAGGGCTTGCTATCATTAAGATAGATGTGGGAAATTCACCTCACCTGACTTTAGACATCTATATATGAGGTAATCACCTGAATCCCTGCTCTGATCAGTGGAGAAGAGAATTTGTGGCTGTTGTCATCTCCCCTAGGAGATAAGCTGTACACTGTGAAACACAGAACTCTCTGTAAGGGGAGCCAAATGATTAATTCTCACTGCCCTTGACTGGTGTCCACAGTGGAGAAAATGTGAGGGGAGAACTGGTAAGAAAGGGAAGTAAGTAGAGAGCTGTATTCTGGTTCTGCTTCCTCCCTCATGGAATACATTGCAAAAAAAAAGCAGGAAATGTGGCTTTCAAAACTTTTTTCAAGGAGAGAGTGGTGTGTTTTCTAAAACAAGAGTGCAAGGGAACATCAGCTGGAAAATCTCTCTGGCATACAGACTTCAACCAGGTTTGGGGTCCACAAAGACGTTAAAGACACCTTTTGTTATCCAGAAGGATCCTATTCTTTCTTTGTGAGTGTAGCATGACTGCAAAAGATAAATTTGACTAGAAAAAATACGTTAATTGTATTATTATTATGTAGTTTTTCCAAAATCCCAGTTCTACAATTCAGAGGGCTAGCTAGGAATAAGAAAAATGCATTTAAATCACTCCTGGTTCTTAAAAGCTTTATAATGGGAGTGACACTGCCTAAGAATGATATTAGACAGGTGCTGTACACATAGCAGAGCATCTGAAGGGCAGCACGAGGAACAGTGGGCTGCTATTGCTTAGGTTCAAAGGAACTGGACTGTCTAGCTCCTGGTGGTTGAATTCCTTCACAATAGAATTGTAACAGGTGTATGACATATTATTTTGAGTATTGTTTCTGCCTTCAGGATAAAATTATCTGGCTTTCTGCCATATGGAAACAAGTTTGTTACCTCAATGTTTTTCCTATCACCAGTGAAAAACTGTTTCCCAAATTCTATCTGTGTCTATACTTGCAATTACACCTACACCTTCAACTATCTATATATTATTTTCAAAACCAAAAATCGTTCTCTTCAATTCCTTTTGATCTGCATCTGTAATAGGTCATTGATTCTTCATGATGACACTTAAATTGCCCACCACTCCTTCTTCAGACAAATTAAATGTACCACAATGCTTTGAAGATTGTGGTTCTTCATACAATCCATGCCAGGTTTCTTCATATAATCCATGCTCCAAATGCTATGTTTTGCATTGTCAGTCTGTAGGGAACTCCTTGCTCTTATGGTGTTTTGATGCAAAAATACAGCTGCTGGATACTTACATGAAGGAGAACATCCACTAAGAGCAGCTGACAAATACTGCTTGAGTCGAAATGGGTGGCATTCATTTGACCAGCCTTCATTTACATGTGACCTAGCTCTATACACCCTTGTCAATAAAGAGGAAGAATCATTTCTAAGGCACTACTCATCTTAAAGCAGAGATCTTAGCTAGGGAAAACTTGGTATGACTGGCAGGGGAGGCATAATGGGAACCTGAAACAGCACATGCACTGTACAGAGGCAGTCCATAGGAGAAGAGAATTATTTCTTTACAAGTTATTAAACAATGGAAGAAGCCCTTTTTACACCTTTTATTTGTAATTAAGAAGTAGGTCTCTAAAGGACAATACTTGCTTAATAAAATGCAGTTAATCAAGGCCTGCATCATCAAAGAGGCACTGCTGCACACACATCTGACCTCTCCTTTACCTCCTTCAGAAGATGTGCCAGCTCATGTTAAAAGTACTGAAATGTGCTCCAGCTACACTTCTGAGAGACAAGGCAAAAGCAATGGACTCTGATATGGCATGAAACCTTCCCACGTTGATCTTTATTATGGTGAATATTCAAATCCTCAGAAGTGTGAGTCATATAAGTTCAGGCTTCAAGAACAACTAATCTGCATGGTGATGGATCAATAAGAGACACTGCAGTGTCTCTTAACAAATTGTGCCTCCTTACATTCAACTCATACTGAACATTAAATTAGCTTATCCGATGGCTGTGTACTACAGTTTGACGTTCTACTGCTTTCCTTAAAAAAAAAAAATCTCAAAAATCATAGGGTCCTGTGCTGGATCCAAGGACTCATTGCCTATGAATCTGGAGAATACTTCTTTTGTGGTCAGCTAAATCTCCTACCTGAAAAAATCAGCCTCTATTCAAACAGCAATGGAGACCCAAAAGCTTCTCTCGGAGGCTTCGCTCTGAGGTATCACTGTCCTTTTGCTGAGGGGGTATCATAACTCAGACATCCACAGCTGTTTTAAGTGGAGCAGTTGTAACTTACCACATGTTTGAATTACAGATTACTCTATTTTTTACAGAGTGAAGGAAATCTTCAGAATTAGCAGTGCAACTCACTTGGGATTGCATTTACTGTAATTTGGTTGGGAGATGTCGATAACTCAGACCTTTACTCTGAGCAATGAATTTGTGAGTTTGGGCACTGGCTGAACATTGACTCATATGGGAACAGGGAGTGGAGACGCAGCTCTGGTTCTCTTGACCTACCAGTCAGCAAAGGAAGGATTGTTATTTGCTGCTTGCAGCAGTCAGGAGAAAATTATTTTGGGACTCACTTGTTCTGTAATCTAAAAAGACAACTAAGCTCGTATGTGCAGGATTTAAAGGAGGCAAAAGAGTAAAAGGGAAGCGAGAGAAGGGATGACAGCAAAGTATTTAATGTATTAGGATGTCTATCTCGATGTGTCTGTTGGAGGTTTACTCTCTCCAGTGTTGGAACCTGCTCTCAAATTTAATAGGTCTCTAAGCGGCCACCCACCCTTTGCCATGGGGTATTGAAAGCAGCCAGAGGCACTGCAGGCTGTGCAGACACAGGAAGCTGGAGATGAACCAACATGTGTATGGCTCTCCTTCAAAAAACACAGGCTACATTACTAGAGCCAAAGTCTGTGTATTGCTGGTGTGTCTGACTTTGGCGATTTTTTTCTGAATGACTGAGTGCAGCATCAGAAAATTTGGGAGCCAGAAAACCAAGTATGGCCTGACAGCATCCATCTCAGTAGAAATCAGAACTCTCTGTGGCCTGAGTTTATTTCAGAATGGCAACTTGCTCCTCTTAGTAATTCTAAAAAACCATTCTCTCTGTCATTCCATGAACTGTCTGAGCTTGTAACGCATGGAATAGCTCTCACCCTCTTGTACATCATGATACTGCGTTCTTCTGGCTCCAGCCATGAAATTGTCTGTACATCTGCTGTACATGTTGTATCATTATCCAGTTACATTTCTATGAAGTGTTGAATGGTGACAATGTTTGCTATAAAGCTTTGAAGGATATTTTCTTGTTATGAGGATTCTGTGATAAGGCCACCTAAGACTAATGAATGAAAAAGAAGTGGTATCAGTAGCAGTTAAAAGGTAATTTAAAGAATTAACAGCAGGAGAAGGGAAAGCTGTACACAAACTACTTTATACTTTTTCTTACACAGAAGCAGGTGGTAGCTTTCCTATTGTGAATCCAATGCTTTTTACTGCAAATCAATCACTTCTTCCATGGGAACCCACTAGAAACTTTAATAATAGCAATCTATTGCACCTCGCTGTTAGGTTTTGCCGCAGTCTAATCTTCTGGACTTGTGTTTACCAATGATTTAGGATGGCTGGCATCTCTAAAGTACATTAATTGGTTGTAGTCCTACTGTGTTTAAATTCTTGCAAAAAGACATTGTATATTGATCATGGTTTTCCTCTGGATTCTGGGGAATCAACTCGGTGTGATTTGGAGCTAGCTTGGTTTCATGCTAGAGGATTGGTGCATTATTCATTAAAAAAAAAAGCAACTGTAAATGTAAGGGGAAGAATTTATGAGACAGATCAGATTTAGGTGATCTTGGCACTTCAGACTGCAGCTTCAGGGCCTCCTTTGAGAAGGTCTGCATTATGTTCCCCATCCCTTATGACATTACAACCCTCTGCTTCAGCGCATGGTCTCTTGTATTGTGTCTCCAAAAGGGATTAGTGAGAAGAGAAGGCTAGAACTTCAGTCTCCAGCTTGGATGGCATGGAGCTCCTTGAAGAACTGGAGGCTATAAAGGACAACTCAAACCATCTGTTTTAAGGAGTGATAGACATTTTATTTCCAGACATGTCTTTACTTTTCACTGTGATCATAACTTGCAAGCACCCCTCTCAGTCTTTGGATGTGAAGGCAAGGCCCCCTTTCAGCTGAGTAGAAAGGGTCGTTCTCTTCTGTCTGCTTTAGGAAGAGAACAAGAGTGTGTGCTTAGTCTGAAGGCATGTGTCTACCTGCTCTCACATATGGGCTGGTCAGGGGTCAGTTTCCTTTTCTGATATAGGGACAATGTGAAGGAACCTTCCTGTCAAATTTGGGTGCATGAGAGAAAGTATAAGGACTGACCATGTTACTGTATTTTTCAAAATTTGATATTTTGATATTTAAGAAGGTATTTACTGAGTGTTTTAAACATTACATATTCAAGCAGAAAGCAGGTATACTTTTGGATGGGTACCTAAAAATTTTCAAAACAGTACTTGGACATTTGGACATTGGGCATAAGTTCATTTAGTGGAAAAAAAGGTTCCAGTTAGTAACAAGACTAATTTATCTAATGATGTATTTATGGATGAGTCTGAAATGTTAGTATGAGTAGTCTAAAGTAGTTTATTGGGAAGTTTTAACATCAGAAACCTTATTAGACATTTCTGTATTGTCCAAGCTGCTTGAATCTTTATCTTCAGTAGCGCTATGACTCCAAGGATGGCAGATGTATATTTAATAACTTGTTATATTCTTAGTCAACAATAGTAGTTTATATATGCTTATTTAAGCTGTGTAATCTGATGAATAGAACATGTTGAGGAAGGGGAAAGTTGTCTTTATAGCATAAATCTGTAATGTGTTTTTTATATTGCTTGTAGTAAGCCGAGAAATCTTGTAGGTCTAGATTTGTCATTGTTAGAAAGCTTATTTGAAGATTTATAAAATTTACCTTATCGTTTTACTATATAAACATAAATATTTTTTTAAATATCAAGAATGTGATGGGTGTGCAAAGATTGATCTTGCTGAAAAAAATGCATATCTGATTGTCCTGGGTTGCAGTGTCCTCTTACCATCCTCATGAGCCGTTGAAATCAGGTGGGGCAGTGTTTCCTTGCCTCCTCCCCCCAGACTATCTTTCTGTTAATTGCCCATCATTGTCCTGCCGCCTGACTCAGAGATAACTCCCTCCGGACTATCTTCTGTTAATGAGCCTCATCAACACTTGGCCTCATGACTCATCACCCCATTGTGAGATGCTCCACCCAGAGGGAGGAACCAAGCATCCCATCGTGGATATAATCTGGGACTCTGAACACCAGAGACAACCCTTCCACTGGATTTCCAGAGGACAGGAGCTACACAGCCACCACTGGACCTTCTGATGAAGAGCAGATCCTCCTACAGGATTTCTGCTTTGACAGAACCGCATCCACCACTTCAGGAGGACTGCAGCCACCATCTTATCAGACTGCTACCACCACACTGACTAACAGGGAGTCAGGTTGTATCCTGACTCTGTCAGTTTAAACCAGTGTTTTCTGCCCTTTTTTTTTTTTTTTAAATTTCCCTATTAAATTGTTATTCTGACTTGGTGCCTCCCACTGGTTTGTTTTCAGACTAGTAAACTGATTTATGCCTGTCCAAATGTCCAAAAACATGCAGCCGTACATCAGGCCTCATTGGTGAGATAAGTACTTGCATGTTTTTTGATAGGAATGAAGACAGTTATAGGGCTGTGGGGAAGCATAGATATGGGGTTGAGTCTGCTACTTCATTCTGCTGGGGTGGGGCACTGGGCAGAGCTGATGCCAAGTATGAAGGAGCAGAGGCAGAGGGAAAGGGGCTGCAAGCACAGCAATTCTTTGCTGCCCAGCACTCACAGCTCTCTCCCGCTCCTGAAACAACTCATAGGCTTTATCCAAAGGATGTGACACAGGAAAACTGGATGTGGTGAGCAACAGACTGTGAGCAAGGTAGCAACAAGCTTGTGTGTGAAGATAGTAGCAATTGTTGGAAATTTCTCGACCAGTATTCGTGCTGACCTCACCAGTGTCACATAACAAAGTACCCTCTTGTCCCCAACCTCTGCTCCACTGTTTGCATACTGACAGTGACTTCATTAGCCCCCTTTCATCTCATCATCACACTAGAAGCTCACGCTCAGTTGCTAATTCTGTGTGGTTCTCACTAAGTCCCTGTTTCATATGCAATATTTAATTTCACAGGCACGGTCCAGACACTTTTGTCTAGAGATATTTGGCATTTATAAAGATCATTTGTTTGAGAGGGCCCAGACTGATAAGTTAGATGTCTTCATCATTATTATCTGCTATTCTGACAATCTATGTGTCATCCACAGATTTTACCAACAGTGATATTGTGTATTATTAGAGAGCATTAATAAAACATTATTGAATTAATCCCTGTACAGGGATCATCCTGTTAGAATATTCCTCACTTCAATATCTCTCCATTGACAGCTACATTTGGGCATCTGCCAATTAGTGCATTCTTAATCCATTTAATGTGTTCTCTACTGGTATATAAGAGACTAATTTTGTAATAAGACTTACATGTGACACTAAATCAAACACCTCATGACAGGCAGACTTTACCAATTACTTTTGTCAAACAACTTAGAAATCTAAAAAAAGAAAACCATAGCTACAGCAGTCTTGGGGACTGAGTTACAGAATCTGAGTCAAGATATCTTTTAAATAGGAAAGTAGTTAAATATTTCTTCAGGGCTAATTTCACTGAGGGAATTTAGAACCATGAGTGTGACCTCTAACCCAGGCAGAGTCTTCTTTCAGGTAAGCTCATGAAAAGTGAGTTAGTACAAGGTGTAGCCTTTCCAGGGGAAAGGAATGAAGATACTTCTTGCTCCTCTCCTTCTGGCAGTTTCCGCCCTGAATACATTGCTCCTCAAATGATTTATCATAGGTAAGAGAGAGGTCTTAGTACACTGCACGATTGAAAAAAGGGAATGGGAGCTTGAGTGGCTGTGCAGACCCTCTGTTCCAGACATACTTTTAAAAAAACCCACTGGCTCTTCCTTATCTTCTGAAAGAAAGATGGCAAATCAGGACAAGAAAGAGGTGCAAACCAGGATAAAGTGCCAAATTTGTCCTTCCTCTCCTTCCTTCCATCTCTGTTTCTGAATGATTAGATGTCTCCCAAGTCTTCCTTTGTGCAATCCATCCTTGGATACCTGAAAGGATATCTGCACAGGCTCTAGTCTATCACTGTGCATGTGCAGACCCCAATCTAAGCCTGGCAAATGTAGATTTCCACTGGTCAAGCTGTCATTTAGCAGGGGACTTTGCTAGCATCAATATACTTTAAGTCTTCAGAGGGAGCAACATTATATTGCACTTATCAGCTCTTTGCCTTCCCAACCCTACTGCCAGAAATGAAAATAATGAACTCTGGGGTATTCAGCCTAAGGACAGGCTTTCAGTGTACTAAGGTTTTTGTGCCTCTAGGTATCACCTTTTGGTAGTAGAAGGAAAATCTGCCTTGAAAGTGTAATATGAAATAATTCAAAATAATATCACATTAAACATTTTTTTTTTTAAACTTGTCTTAATTTAATGTGTGCCTACAAACTGAGAACAGTAGCTGCAGCAATCTTATAAATTTTAATAAGCCAGAAACAACTCTTAGGATATTCCATACTAATAATGATATTATGCAAAATAACCACTTACAAGGAAAATCATATAGACTTTTGGGAACCATAACATTCTGTCTTTCCAGATCTATCCTGACACATATATCACAATTTTAAAATGCTATAATTCCCTTGTATATGGCATCAGTTGGTTTTATGATCTATAAAGTAATTTAATGGTGCAGGTGTTCAAAGGTTTTATGTTACTGTCATCAGCCATTCCTTCAGGCAATCATTGTTACTAGAGAAGATGAGAGGAAATAGGTTTAAATATCATGATCTTGACAAATTGGAGAAATGGTCAGAAAAAAGTAGGTTGCAGTTCAACAAACCCGAGAACCATCACTGTATTCACATGAAAAAAAGAACAACACAAAACAGGAAAAATGCAGATAGATAGAAGTTCCCAAGGAAAGGATCAAGGCATGTATTATGAATACAACCACATGGACCAAGGTCAACAGTCCAACAGTATCTGTTTCTGATGGTAAGCAATATTTCATGCTTAGGAAAAGACTACAAGAAACAGGAAGGGCAGAATGCCACCTCTCCTGATTCTCTTTCTACTTCTGGCACTTGGGGTTAGAAGCTTAGTGAAGTAGAGTGACATCTTCAACATCATATTTTAGAATACCTAAGTGTAACTTCCAAGTTTATTCAAAAATCTCTGGACCTATTTGTGCTATCCAAATCATCCTATGGCAAAAGATTTCACAGTTTAATTGTATACCTCATAAAACTTCCTTCCTTTTGTTAAACCTCCTGCCTATAATTTCATTGTGTGCCCTTTATCTTACATTTTACGAAAAATAGTATAGCATAGTTCCTATTCATGTTTTCCATGATGTTTTTATTAATTTAAAAAATAATTTTATAAATGTTGATTATGTCTTTATAAATTTTAAGAGGCATCCTACTCTATGCAATTGGTCTTCAGAGACCATAATGTACTTCTGAAAATTCTTGTCAATTCTTGTCACATTTCTCAGTGTGTCTTCTAATTCTACTTTATCATTTTCTGATATCTGCTGTGTGATTTCTATGTGGTGACCAGAACTACACACACCATGTGAGACATAAATGCACAAGGTTTTTTTTCAATGACAGTTTTCTCCCCTATTCCTTTCTTTATAGTTCCACATGTACTAATTGTTTTTATAACTGTTATTGAATACAGGGCTTACATTTTAAAAGAATTTTAAAAAGGATCTCCACAGTCTCATTTCTGAGTAATAAAATCTTATTGCAAGCTGCTGCTATACATATAGAATTACAATTACTTATCTTCATGAGACTTATTTTACATTTATTGTTTCCTCCTGAAATCTTTTCATGCTTTATTATGAGAATCTCCTTCAGCAATTTTCAGCCAGTTTATCTGTGACTAACATGAATGTGAGTGCTTGTACTGCACCCCAAGTATTAGCCCATGTCCGATTTAGAGGTGGATCCTATATCAGTTGTTTTTCTATGTGCAGAGCGACTCACAATATAAGCAGGTATGTGTGCAGATACCCAGCTGACACTTATGCACATAAATCAGGCATCCACAAGTATCTATATTTGCCTTTTGCTGAAATTCTGGTCCCCAGTGAATTAAATGTCCTCCTAGTTAGAAATGTAACTTCCTGCTGAGCAATCATTAGGTGTATGTAGTTCAATCCATAAGTTCCAAAATTGAGAGAAAAGTCAGTTAAAATCTCTGCATGTTGGTGCTGTTGATGTCGACTTGTTTTCAGGAATTTAATAGATTTCTGTGGAATGGAGTCTGTAAACTGATTAATGACAACACCAACATCATGGCCTGGACCTTGTATAATTTTCAGAAAAGACTGAATTGGAAAAAAAAGAAGAGAAAAGCTTACAGGCAGTGCTTCTGTGTGTTCTTTGTAGACAGCTGTGATTACCCTTTGTTCAGTTTTATAACTGTGAAAGAATTACTATAGAGCCTTCACCCAAAATGTTAAAGGCAAACAGAAAACTGGGAAAATAATTTTCAAAATGTAGTGTGTCCAATTAGGCATGAGTTAGCTTAATGCCTGACTGCACACCCAATTGACACATTAAATTTGTCATGGTTTCCTTTTCAGTTTGGGTAATTGTGCATGCAAATGAACAGGTACTCATATAACCTGTAATTTCCATAAGTAATTGACATATTTGCATGTGTAATTACTTTCTTTGTAACTGAAACTCAAATTTTGACTATCTTAATATTCATCAAGAGCATGAGCTCTGGTCCTTTCAGCAGGAAATGAAGTTCAGTGATCCACTGACAAATTGAATCCACCTCAGAAAAGTGGGGAATTACCTCACCAGCCTAGATTATCCTAAATTGTTCTCTTTCTGATTTAGGAAGGAGGGGTATCAGACTGCATCAGCAGTGACACCTGACAAGATCCAAGCTAAATACGAACAACAAGGTTCTAGATACAAAAGGATTATTCTTAGAAGCCACTAAGTCCCTAAAGGTTTTTTTTAGAAAGAATGAAAATGGGAATAGTTGGTCAACCTGTCAAAGCTTTCTAGACTACATACCATAGATACTATATAGGCATCTATATATTAATGCAAAAAACTTAATCTCATCACTGCTGTGAAATAACCAGCATAACAGAGATGGGATAACTCATGACTATAATATGAACAAAAATTGGTATAGTATGCAGGGAGGACAAAGCAGGGAGAAACGAAAAAGTATTTTCTTGCATGTACGAGATAACATGCTTGGTAACTGAAAGTACAAAGTATATCCCAAAAGTCTCTGGTTAATAGCTAAAGAGAGAATAAATGCTAATAGAGAAGAAACTAATAAGGAAGAAACACAGCAGGTATGTAGACAGATCTTCACAATTTGCTCTGAAAAACAAAGATGAAGCTTAATGGCAGGTATGAAAAATAGTCAAAACAGAAACAGGAAGAAATACTAGGTCTTTGAGACAGAATGTGGTACATGGTGGGCCACAAATTGAACATAAATTAATAGGGTTGTGCAGCTGTGAACATTGTGTCTGGGACGTATTGTCAGCAATGCAGCCCACAGGATTTCTGTTCCTCTCAGACCTGTCTTGATGAGCTACATTGCTGTGATCGTTACACTTCAAGGAAGGCATGAGAAAGTCCAGAGAATCTCTGGAAAAGGTGGCCTTTGGGTAATATTGAAAAAACTGGGTCTGGATAAGACAGAATAGAAGATATTTGGGACAATGTCATAGAATTTAGGCATATGGAAGTCTGCTACAAAAAAGGAGATGATAGACTGTTTTCCAAGCTTTTGGCAGATAAAGAAACAGTGATAGGCTTTGTTTTCATTAAGAAATGATCAAGTTGGACATTAGGAAACACTTCCTCCTTATGAGAGAAAGTGACATTGCTAGTCATAGCTTTGCACTGTATGAGCAGGCATCTGCAGTAGTTGTAAAATCCTAATTGCTGGAGATATTAAAAACAATTTAGCCATATGTCTTTCATGAATGACACAGGGATAATTGATCCTACTAGAATTGGGCTAACTGATATTCTCAGGGTTGCTTCCAACTGTTCTTCATATAATTCTGTCATTTGATGGTTGTATTTAAAATTATGTATTCTTAGTAATTGCATAGTCTTTTAAAAAAAGCAGAATTGAAAAATTTTACCATCCCATAATTTTTATCTCTTTCACTCATACTTGGTCAGGGTCTTTTGTTTACATCTAAGATCATAACAGTTTGCTGAATCAAAATAACACCTCTGCCAAAGGGGATATGAATGCATTACTGTTATGCTTCTGACCTTTTGCCAAGAACAAAAATGCATACTCAAAGGCAAAGAAGAACTGGGCGTAGCATCAGGGTTTCTTTTGTAAAGTTTCCAGTTAACTGAAGATTAAAATTTTTAATTACTATTGGACCGAGTAAAAAATGTTGGTGTGCAGATGGAAGGCATCCCTTCAACAGGCCTGTTTCTGTAGAAGCTGCAGCTACCATACTGCGAGTGGATAGCTGATTAATCAGGGAGCTGGCTGGAAAGCTGTGTTTAGTTCTGTTTCCAGATCTCCCATAGACTTGCATGACCTTAGGTAAATCACCCTTGCTAAGCCCTTGAAGGAACATCCTCTGGTTTATGTGTTTCACAACTCCTGTGCAATGAGTAAGAAACCATATAGATCAGCTATGACCTTGCTGATGATTTACTCTGGTAGGAACTTAATTCAATACAGAGCAGGACCAGGGCTGGAATTTAGTCTGGGGGCCTCACAGGGCAGTTATGATTAGGAGGAAGCTCTGCAGGTGGTCTGGTACCACCTCCTGCACAGATCTGAACTGTTGTCAAAATTATGTCATTTTACTCAGGAACTATCCAGTGAAATTTTGAAAATCTCTGAGGATGGATCTTACACAGTGTCTCTGGGCACCTGTTCCGATGTTTACCACTCTGATGGTGGTTTTCTTTTTTTCCCTCACTGGAAATTGTGACCATTGGACCTATGAGGAGACTCTGGTTTTGCCTTAGAAAAGGCAAAATAGCTGCACTTTAGGTTGTGGAAGATTACAGTCAGTCTTTACTCTTCTCCAGGCTGAAAAAAACCTCTTCCCTCAGCCTTTCCCCATGCAAGCCCTCAACCATGCGACTGACCCTCCTCTGGCCTGTCTGCCAGTCACACATCTTGTCCTGGGGTGGCAAAACTGGGGACAGGACAGCACATACCTCCACAAAAGCATCAAGAAGAGGGGAATAACCATTTTCCCCAGTTCCCTTACTGTACACCTGTTAATGCAGCGCAGCATGCTGTTAGCCTTCCTCACTGCAAGGATGCACTGCTGCCTCATATTTAACTTGTTTTCTAACATGTATTTTCTGAAGCCAGCCAGTCGTTAGCCTGTACTATTGCACTTCCTTTTTCTGTCCCAAGGCATTAAAAATTATCTTTGTTGAAGTTTGAATCTTTGATCCCAACTTTGAGCAAGTTTTTAGTCCAGCAAGTGATTCATCCATCTTGTAGTCTAGTCATCCAGTCCATATCCCCAGATTTTACAGTGATTATTTTTAATTAGTTTTCTGTATTCCTAGTTCCATTGCTATAACTTAAAATTTTGCTGTCTGAATGAATGACAGCAAAAACACACAGGGGAAGGAAGTTTTCCATTTTCATTTAAAAATGAAGAGGAGTTATTTTTGTGTTTGAATATACTATCAAGCAGAAGCTGTTCTAGACAATGTCTATAGCAAAAATATTGTAATGTTATTGCAGGGAGAGAGAAATACTGAGTCATGCTGACTGGGTAATAATAGTGCCCACCTCAGCTGGTGCCAGAAATCACTAGCAAGGATGTTTGAGAAGATGATAAAGGAGTGCTGTGCATCTGCACAGGAGGTCTGGTTCTGAATACTCCAGCTATGAACATCCTGGCATGTCCTAAAGGCAGCAGAATGATTATTTCACAAGTTACAAGTGGCTGCCAAAGATTATATGTCCCAGCCATCTCATTCACTGTTCATTTGCTTCCCTCCCTCCCTCTAGGACAGTTATCATTTTGTGCGGGTTACTGATTGGACATTAAACTTCCAGAGGGATAATCCTAGCAGAAGTCAGCACATTTAATTTCCCTGAAGCAGGAATGCTGAAAACTTTTACATGCAGTTCATTAAATTTTGTTCTCATTAAATTAAAATTCTATTAAACATATTTATTTGACTCCTATTGCTATTTATCCTGCTTTCTCTGGAGTATTTACTGGAGTCCAACGTTAATGTTATCAATCAAATCAATTAATGTTATTGATTAAATTTTCAGTGTTATTCCTATTATATATTTAATTCAGTAAGAGTTCTGACCTCAAGAATAAGTCAAACAAATTTAAGAGCAGTGGTCTGTTCACTCTAAATGAAAATTATGTACTTGATTTAAAGGAATAGTTTCAACACTACATGCATAATTTTTGACCATATTTCTATTCCTCCATAAAAAGATTTTGTTGGGAGAGAACAATGAAGTACTTTTTCCCTTATGAAGGAAAGAACTTCAAAGAATCATGTTATCAGAGAGAAGCAGAATATATAAAAGCAAAGATGCCTGAAGGAAGAGGCCAAAGGAGACAACCATTAAGTAATTGGATTAACCTCTATTTGGCCCTTTTCAGCTGAGTGAGATTTATTTGGATAACATGCTGGTTTTTTTCTTCCAGGTTTATACACAATGTAGCAGCCATTCTCAAAGACTGAAAAAGAAATTGAAGCATGCGTCTCAGTAAAAGTCCCTGTCTGGGTAATATGCATAATAATGCATCTTTCAGTAACTTAAAATCTGGAACACGATTGTTCCAGTAGCCATAACCTGAATAATACACAGATGGAGATATTTTTTTGCATACAATGTCTTTCTAAATTGCAGCTGCAAGGACAACTTAAGGAGGAAATGAGAGCTTCTCTCATTTTACTTGAAAATTGATTTAAGAATAAAAAAAAAATCTATTTAAAATTAGAATAAAGCATCAAAATCTAAGACTTTGCAAACTGGAAGTCCAAAGTGTCTTTGATTCAAATAAATTATATTTTACATTAATCTATAAAAAAATTTCACCAAGAGCTGAAAGAATTGATTGTGCCTAGATCAACTGTATTGTCTAATTTAAAAACAAAGTTATTTCAAAGCAGAAAAACATGAGAGTTTTGTTAGAAAATATCATAACAGTTAATTTGGAAAATTTTGAAAGTTAAACCCCAAATACTTCCTTCTAATATCTTAGCTTTCTCTACAGATATGTAATTGAAAAATTCTCTAACAAATATATACATTTTATAGCAGCTGTAGTAGGAACTGCTTGCTTTTCTCAGAGCCTCCATCCTAATTTATCTAGTTTCTGCATATTTTGCTTGAGGAGAATTTCAGCAAGGACACAGTGCATTTTCCATTTCTGTGGATGAGGTGTTATCAGCATTTACTTTGTCTTATATGAACATAGGTCTGCGGTGATAGTGGTCCAGCCTGTGACCTTCAGCTGTATCCACGCAGAACACCCAACCCAGCCACAGCAACTGCATCTATTAGTGAGATAAGGATGGGTTTGGGGCCAAGGGGTAGCTGGCTGATGCTTGATTTGAAAGGGATCAAAGTGCTGCCTATGGGAAACAGAAGGAACAGACAGCAAAGAGAATATTGGGACTTTTGACTCAAAGAGGCAAATAGGAATGAAGCTAGTTCACTGTCAATATTAGAAAATCAGAGAGCCACTATAGAGGATGGGATCTAGTTTCTTCTTGTCCTTCACTCTCATTTAGTTGTGTAGTTGGGCTTATTTCTTTAGTCATGCATTTAATATCTATTAGTTTTAGCTCAGACTTTGCAATGATTTTTACTTTGCAACTGTCTGGACACTGAAAATATAGCAGAACTCAAGTCTGTGCTCATTCAGAGCATATCTTCCTGGAGTGCACACACTAATGTTTCTGTATTTGTACTTTCCACACAGTAGGACCTAAAGAGGATTTTGTTTAATTTGTTGGCATCAGACCAGCTTTTCTAAAGCATCTTCTGTTTCCTCAGGCCAATCTGTTATTGCTGTTGTCAGAAGGAGACGTGTTCCACCCCTTGCCTCTGAACAGTCCCCTTGCCCACAGAGGGCACTGCAGTCAGGAGCTGCCTGACAGGGTCCTGACTTGCAGAGATCAGTGTGGTGATGGACATGTTAAATGAAGCACAACCTCTCTTCCGTGTTGGATAGCCACCTGATGCACTTTTACATGTTTCTACAAACTCCTGGAGGATAGTTGTAGTCTCAGGATCTTTGAAATAGTGTCAGGAGTTTGCCCAAATGTTTTGTCCAAGCACTGGGAGTCAAAATTTACATGAAATTGTGACAGGTAGTATCATGGTAATTACTGTCTTGATATGGTCATGACTTCAGCATAAAATACTTTTCATAAACCTATTAAATTTCATCTTAAAAGCAGCTAGTTGTTTTGTTGGGTTTTTTTATTTTTTCCTCTCACAATATAACTTTTGGAAGGGCTGGTTCAGAATTCTTATTCTAATGCTGTCTAAGGTTAGTGATAGCCTTCTTTTGGTTTCCATTATGTGTTGACAGTTTTCTAAGTAGTTGTCCTCAAGATTTCTTGAAGGTTTTCTTCAGAAGCTTGAGTGTTTAATAGTGTAAGAAAGTTTGTACATGACTGTTTATTTATATCTTTTACAGTCCCATCCTCTTCATTGAGAAAATGTTCATTTCATCACACAAAATTCTTTGAATGGAACTGTTGTATTTTTCTCAGCTAAAAGCTTTCTGCTTGAGTTGCCTGGGATAGAATTTCCATGAGAAGGTGTATTTCTGGATCTAAAAGGTTATAAAATATCTAGAGGCTCATGCTTCCTTTGTGCTCTCACAGGTTTAGGCATAACAGTGAGCAAAGTCACTGATATATGATATTTTTCCATTCTGCAGCTTTTTTGGTAATATTTCATCACCAGAAACTGTCACACTCTTATTTTACACTGAAGATCCAATGCTGGTCTAATTACAGGGTCTTCAAGGAACACAGAATGCAAACCAGACAAAAAGCATTGTTAGAAGCTAAGTTCAAGATTTACAACTCTTTTCCCTCAATTATTGTGCAGAATTTCAGCTCAGAAGAAACAAGACAGTAAAAATGTAATTAAAATGCCATAAATCTTACAATAGTGCAGTTTCATACAAAAGGATTCCCTATCTCAAAATCACTGATAAGCTGAAGGAAATTGTATGGACCTATGTGAGCTCTTCCTTTTGTTAGAAATGTGGAGCAAGATCTGACCTTAAATTGTAGGAAACATTCCTATCTATGTGTTTATGTAACTACCAGTCGGAAAACCACACAAAGGCTCTATTAAACAACCTTGCTTCTACTGTTCATGTGCTCTGCATGGAAGTGCTTTGATATAGGACCAAAACCAGAGAGGTCTCTGTCGCTCCAGTGGTTTCTTGCCGTGGGCCTGATGTGTTAGGGAGTGAAAACATGGAGTTTTAGATAAATATCAACAAACAGAATTTTATAAGTTTGGGGATTTTAACAGACCCTTTGCCCCAAAAGATCTTAGAAATACTCTCACCATACAATTTTTACCCAGCAGAACCAAGAACTGGTTGTTCTTATTTAGAGCCTTGCGCATCACCTGCTGCCTGGATGCCAATTTTACCATTTTGCTATCCATCCTCTTTCATGTTTTAATCTTGAATATGAATTACTGATGCATGAAGAGAGTGAACTGGTCACTTGGCAGGAATGAAACATCATTCTCTTTTTCACTCTTGCCTGCCCTGTGCCTTCATTTTCCTTCCAGAATGCTGCTACTGACATACACCTATGCTTCCCTCGAGTTAAAGATATCTCACTCCCATCTGAATATGAAATATCTAGAAGGTACAGAATAATCTGCTGTCCTCGGCCTTGACACTAGAGGCAATGGGTCATTTCACCTGTTTCTGCCTTTGCTATGAATAGCATTGCAAAACAAGTCTCCACAAGAAACAAAGGAACTGGAGGTTAAGAGTTGATAGTTTGATGCCAGGAAGCGGCACTGAATTGTTCGCCTGTTGAATGATTTATAGGGAATATATGAGTTTTCATGAGGAAAGTGGAAAGAGTATTTTTTCTGGTAATGTCATATGTATAACACATTTTGGGAGAGAATAAAACAGAGCAAGGTCCTTACTAAAACCCTGAGACTGTCTCACTGGAGTAAATTTGTTTTTTTTATCTCCCTCATCAGAAAAGCAAAAAATCTCTGTTCACCACTGGATGTCTCCCCATTTCTCCACTATTTCGATGGATATTTTTCACAATGTAGACAGGAAATTACCTGTTGAATTATTTATTTTTCAACAGAGGACATGAAGTCACAGT
Organism: Corvus cornix cornix; assembly: GCF_000738735.6. Lineage (NCBI taxonomy): Eukaryota > Metazoa > Chordata > Aves > Passeriformes > Corvidae > Corvus > Corvus cornix. The sequence continues at coordinate 63,279,073 of NC_047056.1, read as the reverse complement.
GACCCCAGTTTTCTTTTGTGATAGGCTCTTCACAAATAACTACTTTGAAAGTCAGTGCAACACATAGGTGAGATGCCCTAGGTATGTTTAATTATTTAAGTTAACTTTCATCCTCTTTTCTCAGCAGTCTTAGCAAATTTAATGTGCACTTTTAAGGGAGACTGTTACAAATGTAGAGTCTCATTTTGCTCTGAATAAAGTGCTGTTTTCCTCATTTTGAAAATGTTTTTTTCTAGTTTCAGAAGGTCGAAAAGGACAGGTTCATATCTTAAAGAACTCAGATTGGGCTTGGATTTAATTATAGCTAATAACTGAATAATACATGTTAGGAAAGATGTGAAAACCCACAAAGGGGAAATTGACATGAAATATGTGGCCAGGGTGAATAAAACTGGTTTTCTTGTGATTTATTTCAATGATCAATTTGCTCTGCCCCCAGGAACTGAATTCTAAATCACATGAAAAATTTTGTGTGACTTTTCGGCAAACAATATACAGGTTTTAATAGAGCAGGCAATGGATTCTGGGACAATTGTTATTTACTGTCATAATTTTAAATCTGAAGAAGTTATATTTCCGTTAGATGAGTTAATATTTCAGATGAAAAGCAGATGTTGTTGTTAGGAGAAACAATGTTGTCAAAATAAGAAACTAAAAGTGTAATACTTGCTTTATAATTTGCTTTTTCATCTGTGGGGAACTGCATCAGTATTTTTTGCCTAGGTACATTCTTTTGTGCATGTTTGCATAGCTGCATCGTATGGATAACCAGTCCCTCAAACATCAGTCCTCATTCTCATGCTTTTTCATTTCAGAATTATTAGCTATCAGCTCATAGTCCCTCTGTGAGCTACCTTCTACTCTGTAGTCGTCAGTATCATTCCTGTCTGTTACTCCAGTTTTGAGGATAAGCTAGTTCTTTCCTATCATGCCTGAATTGATAATGTTATTCTTTATTAGGCCTTATAAAAGTCGCATTATTACAGTCCTAGTTATTTTGTCCTCAGCAATGTTCTTTGGCAATTAAATCAATTTTGCTGAAGAACTTTTTTCTGAACTATCATTTCTCTGAATGTGTTCCACAGCTTGACATATTGATTTCCAATGTATTACAAAGGGATCTTTTTCACACATGAGAAGAAATTATAGTTTCATTTTATGTTTCATCAAATTTCTTTCTACTAGAAAATTTGTAAGGAAGAAATTCAAGCCCCCCTATCACTGAAGAGATCGGACATAAAATCAAGTAAATATCTTTCCTGTTTGCATAAATTGTCTAAGATTTTAATACACCACATGTTGAAACAATTGCATGATCCTAGGAAAAACATTAACATTCAGTCACTCGTAGCTAGGACTTAAAATTTAAATTCACGGAGTGATTTATTCTAACATATAATAAGCAGGGATATCAGAGAGGAAATGAGAAATCAATCTGGTACAGTTACAAGCAGCATAATATTTGAGAAATTTTAGAAGGCGTCATGCTGAATAAACACTTTTCTATTCTATATAAAATATTATATACTATACAGGATTTTTATAAAAGGTAGCAATTATATCTCACAGCTGGGAGTCGTTCCACTGGATAAAAATTTAAGAAAAGTAGCCTTTTGAGTGCACAGATTTTGTGCCTTAGCCCTGCAGTTTGAGATTTATCCTGGGGACAGCTGCACAATGCTTTTGGATTGCAAAGAAAAAATTGTTCAGTTCCAGAAATTATAGATAGAGGGGACTTCTTTCCATCCCAAGTGAAATAGCTGGAAAATTAATCAAAGAAGAATTTGTGAATATTTACCTGAATTTGACTGGTAGGGACAAACCAATAAAGACATGAGAAAGGGGAATTGTACTTTCCTAATATGTTACAAGAATCTATCCAGAGAAATTTTTTATTATTTTATTGTTAGTTACAATAGTTGTCCTTTAAATGAGTCATTTTGTTCCTATATTTCATGGCAGGTATTGGATTTGAGTTTGTTTTTTTTAGGCCAAGGTGGCTATCTTACTGGCTCTAGAGGTTTAAGAAAAAGGGAAGAGGAATCAAAGAGAACTATTACAGTCCCAAAAGCTGCTATTTTCAACCTAAGAAAAATTATTGTGCTATAAATCTGTTTCATTAACATGTTCAAATATTCTCGTTCCCCACCAAGTAATAACGATTTAAACACCAAATGATGTCTAATCAACAGCTTTTCTGATTTTCACTAACTAGCTCCCACAAAGCATGATGACAAATTACTTCTTCTGAAATCAGTTTCTTCATTCTTTAGAAACTTCTGCTCTAGTGGTAGAAAATTGTACTTCGATAGGCAATAATACCACTCCCATTGGCATTATTTCTGACCATTCCACAGGTAGAAAAGAATTGCTTGTTCAGGCAAATACCATACCTCTGATACTGATTGCATAGTACCAACATCATTCAACATCTGTAGATGTTTTATCTGATTTCACCTTTATATGGGGTTGTAATAGTAATTAGTAATTGGACTAAAGTCAGTGGAGTTTTTCTAAAATGACTGTAAATATTTATATTTGGAAAGCATTGGTCTGTAAATTATGAGATATAGAAACCTTGTTTCTCCAGTTATTTCAGTGAGGTTATTCCACTTCCATGACAGCAAAAGTCCATTTAACTAGCCTGTAGCAGTCATACCTAAAATTTGTATTATTACAACAAGTATTTTTTGTTATTCCAGAATAATTTTCTTAAATTTCACTTGAAAGTTCCCTTTATTTTTTTCAGTTTAACCATTTATTTTGTTGCAGACTCCATAAATATTTTTCTTCAGTTGGATTTAAATTCAACCTTGGAGCATTTTCAAAATCAAAGTTTCTTGAAGTGAAAGTGAAATAAATAGTCTCCTCCATAGAAGCTGTTAGTTTGCCACTCTTTGCTAAATAAGATGCAGGAGAATCAGGAGAGGAAATAAGGTAAATGAAATATTGTTAAAAAGCACCCGTCAACAGGAATTGTCACAAGAAAATATCTGAGGTGAAAGGCTTCTTTGACAAATAGCAGGCTTTGCTTGGTTCTCATAAATTAGAGGGCTGTAATTTTTTTGTCATTAGTTGACCAAATAAAAAGAAAGGGAAGGTGGAATGAATTTATGCATTTGGAAATTGGAAAATTACCAAATTACTAAAATAAATGGCAGCATATCAATGGTTAAGGCATTTCCACTTCAATAATGTACAGGAAAGCAGAGGTCACCCTCCTTAAAGGATTTTAAAAATTTAAACACTTCCGATGGGAAACTTGCCATGTCATAGCTCAAGCCAAGTGATTTCTGAGTTTTACCTCGGATTGTATTACCTTTTTTGACAAAATGTTATCATCGAAAGAGAGCTATACACAGTAGATAGCAATGTGAAAACAATGAGGTAATAACAATATATTATGTTGTCAAAAATTTCCATTTTTGTGCAGAAATATTGCTAAACCACAAATCTGCAATTTCTATAGACAGAGGTTAGCTACCAGAAAGCCTTCTGACTTTTTTGAGGTCAGTTTCTTAAGGAAGGGAGCTGATCAGGCTTTGTGACTGCTCATGTCTGTTTTCTTTATGCAGTTGTGTACAGTTAGGCCAATTTCAACAAAGTTTTTTGGAGGACTTTATTCTTAAATTGACTAGTTGTCCCTAGGTGGAAGAGAAGAGGTCTTATTGGTGCTTCTCTTGGTGGAAAAACATGTGGAGATGGGAACATCAGTAAGCCATCCAAGTGGTGGTGCACTTCAGAACAACTTCAACATACAGTGTCTTGAGCTCCTCTTAATTTGCTGGAAAAAGCAAGAGGGTGCCATGGAGTTAGGTCAAAGGCAAGAGCTTATGACATTATGGGAATAGGTCATAAGGATTTGGCAGACATCTGAGATAAGGAAAATTACAAGAGTATGAAAGGGAACTACTGTCATGGAAGGAAATGGGAGATACATTAATTCAGCTTCTGCCAAGCAACACAAATTTTTGTCTCCTATGTTTATTTGTTCATTCTGCATTACTAATGCTTGTCTCCATTATGATCTCAAACAAATATATTTACCTTTCTATTCCTTGTTTTCTCTTATGTGTAATGATACTATCCATATTTTGGAGAAGCATACAGTTTTTAAAAAAATACTTTTGTTATTAATCTTCCAAAGATCATGACTCCAGGTGAGCCTAATTAAAATAATAGGGCAGTATGCAAAGCTAATTTTGGCAAGGATGTGTCATGAAAATTTTATACAGAGAGAATTAATTCCTTTAATGTGTTGCTGTACTAGTGAAAAAGAAAGTCTGATGACAAAAGGGTTTTGGAAAGGATCTTGGCAATGGTGGAGAATGGTAAGCCTTTTTAAGAGAGAAAAAATGTACAGTATGAGAGTTTAAAAATGGAGAAGAGTATGATTGGTACTGGAATCAGTGAATTAATTGCATGGTGTGTATCAGACATCAAATGTTGATGTGAAACCTAGAATGTTCCAAAAAGCATGTAAATAGTCACACTGATGAATCATTGGTATTACTTTTTGAAAGGACTGGCTTAAACTTTTGGATGTTTTGACAGTGATTCTTCATTCATCTACTTCTGTTTTGCAAATCACAGGAGTCATGTGTTTCAGACAATTATTTGCGGACTTTGTGTTGATTATTCTTTGGGAATAAGTCAGGAACTTAATATAGGTAGATAAATTAGCCTAGACTACTTCTCTAGTCCATGGGGAGTGATAAGCACATTCAGAAGGTGATTCAGAGCAATCAGAATCAGCTTCTATCTTCACTGGCTACATTAAATGTTTATACATGAATGGAATAGATATACCCCAGGTGGGAAGCAGTCACTGTAGTGCAGTAACTTATTTGTTGATGCACTAGAATATAATGAGAGGAAAAGTGCTACAGCTGTCAGACCACTTCTTAATATATCTGTTTTCTCACAGAGAGAGGATGAAGCTGTTGCGTTGATAAAAAGGAACCAAAGTGTTCCTGTGCCAGAGCCATATGAGAAGAAACAATCACTCAGGATCTCACTTGTTCTTCAGATTCTGTCAGGGCTTTCCTACTACCATCTCATGAACAAAGTTTGTTGAGATATATTTGTTGAAAGCTGTTCAACACATTATCTACACAGTATATATTCAGTTGATCAGTCTGTTTCTTCTTCATGAAATCTGTTGTTCTATGATACATTTTTCATTAGGCAGCTTCCCCTGAGTCTAACATTAATTATGCACCAGACTCTGAGTCAACAAAACCACGTGACATGAATGAGCGCAGCTGAGCATTGACAGGCTCAGACATTTAGGATCTTTGTACCAGGATTTCCCAACAGAAGGGTCAAATACAGATGGACTTAGCTCTACCTTCATGGGCTAAGTCTGAAAACACTTCACTCTATCTGGGAGCATCAAGATGAATCAGAATCCAAAGTCACTTCACCTTGGAGCCTGCTAAAGAGGCACTTTTCTCATACAAATGAACGTTCTTTTCCTAGTAGCATGTCAATGTTATCTGTCTTACAGATGATACTGGATTTTGGTTTTGTTTCTTTCTGACATGTTGCAGTACCAGGAATTAATATGTTAGTGTTAGCTTTGCTTTGGTATTTATGTAGTCATTGGATGTGTGACTTGCAAGCACCTAATTAAGACAAATAAACAGTGCCAAGGATCACCACATTTGCTTTATTCATGATTGCTTGCAATGTAATGGAGGACAGACAACAAAACTTCAGCAAAGGTCAGTGCACAGAATGGCCAATGGGAAATACAACTATATTCATCCAAATGTCCCCCCTAGCTAAGTATTTTGCTGAAAAATAACCCCGGGAGAAATTAGGATGCACACTGGTGAGTCAGAAATTGTCCTTGCCAAGCTCAAAGACCCAACTGACTTTAAGCATTAGGGAGAGGTGAACCTGTATACAGAGTCAGCATGCACAGAAGAACCTTTTCTTAATAGTACACCATAAATTAATCACCTAATATTAGCAGATGACTTCTAGTTCAAATACGTGGCTTCTGATTTAAATCAGCCTCTAATATGACAGTATACGTTCCAGTGCCAAACCGAGAGGTCTGACATAGTTTCTGCCCCATAAACCATGGTAGGTACTGAACTGTAAACCCCATGTGTTCAACAGTGGAGCAGGTATAAATACTTGTAGGCTTTCCATTAGCAGTTGGGAATTTGGCTATGCATAAAAAATCTGTTAATCACAGAAGTACATGTGAAGGTCTTACTCAGCTCTGCCATCTCTGGAACGCATTAATTATTTGAGCATTCAGACAGTCTTCCTGCAATCCTCACCTGGTGTTCTTATGACAGACCACATTGCCCATCAGAGATGATGCAAAGGGAGATGGTGTGTGTATGTCTGTGTAGGACACGTGGAGACCTGAATATCTGTCATTGTCATACTCAGCAAGGCAAGTATGACAAGACAATCCTTACTCCATTCACTAAAAGAATAGAGATGGACTTTATGCACAAAAGGTTTAAAACTAAAAATGCTGATGGTCAATTCAGGAATGGCCAGCAGTGATATTGGCTTAAGTAATTTGGGCCTCTTTTCTTCAGGAAGTGAATTGAGAAAATGATTGCTGTCTCAGCTGGCTGCACTGCCATGTGGAAATAATGCTCAACCAGTAGCAGACAGGTCTGGCTTGAAATCAGCTTTTAGTACTGAGTCCTGCTATCCCACTGCTATTCCCTTAACCTCTACAGCTGTTTGATTATAAAATTTAGTCATGTGCCAATAACATGTCCTCTGAACACCCTGGTGTGGAAAATGAATAGTTAGGTTTTCAACAGATGTCTGTTGATGGATTATTTTTGTCAGGAGATGAATTGTTTTATTGGGTTCTGATGTTCTATTGTGCTCTTAGGCCTCATGTCTCATCACTTCATCCTATACTGTTTATTTTCACAGCCATAAATTTGGTTAGTTTAAATACAGGTGTCAACTGCAGTCTGTCATTTTACACATGAATAACTTTTGTGACTGATTTTACCTTATCCGCTAGATAGATACAAGTATCTATCCAGATTGCCCATGGTTCTCCATTTTGGTAGAAGGTTGTGCCTCTCCACTGCAGAGTAGTTGGCTGTTGGCAATCTGTATGTTGGCAACATGTGTGTTGGAAGTACTCAGGCACTCGCTGAGGTTTCCAGGTCTGACACATGCAACAAGGCTGCTGTATTTCTGTTTAATGGCCATATTAAAATTAACCCACTTGGGCACAGCCAGATTTTTGCAAAGAAGCTGTCTCTATGGAAAGAACTTCTAAAAGGGAACCAGATGTTTAATTCTGAATTATTTCAGCACAGAGCTTATTCTTAGTGTTTATGAATAAACAACGTAACAAAGTACATGCCTTTTAAGAGTCAAGAAGCATTGCACACGTTCACTATGCTGGAGTCAACAGTCTGCAGCACATTAACCTAGCATTCTAAACCCCTAAAGTAAAGTGCCCCAGAGGTTAATTGAAAAGCGACTACTAAAGACATCTTCCTTTTTCTTCAGAACTGCGTATCTACAGAGCTCAGACAGCTGTTCTCAAATAAACACCTAAACAAGAGCAGCCTCATGGGAAATCTGTTTTAGATAGCTTGTGCAAGTACTAGTGGAAATGAACACATGCATTTCTTGAAAAATTTTTGAAGATAAAAGAAATTATACCAGCAAAAGATGTAAATGTTTAGTAGCACTTTTGCTTTATTTCATTCCTCTATAAAACAGCACAAGTAAAGACATCCCCGTTTCAATATTTCTTCTCTGATGAATGACAGTGTAGACTTGGGCTCTTCAAGTTGAAAAAAAATTGTATGATTGGGGATAAAAGAGAATACCATGAAATCAGTGGTATCATAAAGGACAAAAATAGGAAGTGGCTGTATATTCCCTTCTAGTACACAAATGGAGGTCAAGCAAATGAACCGAGCAAATGGTAGGTGAAAATAAAATAAAGGCTATGATTCTTCACACAACATGCTATTAAGCAGTGGAACCCATTCACTCCTAAATATTTTGGATGCTAGTATTTTACAGAGTTTAAAAACTGGTTAAACTCAGGAAAGAATAATTTGTTTAAGATTACTAATCAGAAAGTCAGCCTCAGTTCAGGAAACTTATTTCTGATGTTTTTGATTTTCCAAGGAAAATACCATTATACATTTGCTCTATTCTTACTGTTTCCTAGGCACCTTCTGCCAGCAACAGACATTGGTCTAAACAGAGGAAAAATATGTCTATTTTTCTGTTCAGGTGGAAAAATTTTCTAGTCTGGTTAAGTGGTGTGCCATTTTATTGCCATAGAAGAGACCATGCTTTCTTTACCCTATCTTTGGTGTATACTGTGTGGCTTATTTAAATTAGGTTGTTAGCTGTTTATGGAGTAGACAGAAGAATTTAAATCCTTCTGACTTCCCATTTCAGATTGTACCTCTCAATCCAGATGAGCAGGACTCTTCTGGTGTAGCTAATGCAATGCAGTGCACTACAGACTTACCCAAGCTATTTCTAAATATACTTCCAGGATCCTAATCCACTCACTCACCTAGCTTTGTCATAGACTTTGATACAGTTATAACCTAACAAGAATGCAAAATAACCTAACAAGAATGCCAAGCACCTCTTTTTCTTTCAGTAGTTTCATGACATTAGGTGATGCTCCTTTTCCCTTTTTCATGTTTCATGTAGGTTCATCCTAGCTTCATATCTGGAGAGCACTTGCAAATGCCAGGGGAACTAACAGGTTTCACCTTTTATCTCTCTTGACTGATTGGGCCACTCTTACATCATTACAATACTTGATTCTAATTGTATGCAAACACTGATAATTGTAATGGATAAGTGCTCTAATCTGAGAGTAATTTACTGTTTATGCTATTTGCATGTATGTGGCTTTCAGTACTATCAGAAGGCTGAACAGAAATTGCACAATAGATGTTAATTAACTCCTGAGAACAACTTTTTAAACTAATACTCCTTATTCACATGTTAGTACAAAAAAAGAAAGACATAACAGGATTACCTACAGGAAATAATTTTTTCAGAGTTTGAAAAAAGACATGGCGCCAAAATATGACATATTTTGTGCAGAGAATTCACTAGAGACATCTGAAGAGGAATTCAGTGTGATCATGGTGGCATGGAAAGTGAATGAAGTTTGCCTCAATCTGTTGAATAGCTAAGAGACTGAAGAAGTTAGAATGTAGGCGTTAGTCCCATTGGTGTTGGATGGAGAACCCACATACTTAATAATATAGAAATAAACCATCACGTCATAGACGCCATGCTGGAAGGAGAATATGTGGTGGTTAAAATGATTCTGTTGGCTAGGTAGGTTTTTCATTTTCCCATCACAGAAAAAGTTAAAAATGACTTTCACTTTAATTATTTAAATTGCCTCTTCTTTCTCTATTGTACTCAGAGCAATTATGAATTTGGACAAGTCTTTTATCATATGCTAAATGAAGCACACAGGGCATTCAGAAATTATGTCACTTGCCTGCTTTTTTTAATAATCACTGTTTCATTGGAACTGCTCCTTATCTACAGCACAGAAATGCCCAATAAAGGTTATTTTGATTTATTAAAGAAGCCTTACTAATTTGATTTTAGCTATAATTTTTCATTTAAGTGAACTTTTCATTGCTTTTATTAACAAATTCAGGTGGTAAAAATAATTATTAATGGAAATCCTTTAATAATATTACAGTATATCTTCATTATACCTTAATCACTCAAAAGAGGTACCTGCAAAAAAACATTAAAACCATAAATGCATTTCTGATGAATAGCTGTTTTGACTTTTAATAATAACTGAATAACTGTTATGATGAATAACTTACGTTGACTCTGCATTTTCATTATGATTTTTTTGTAAGACAAAAATTGCCAACACATGGGATCTTAGATCCAAGTTTATCTAAAAAGCATGAAGAAAAAAATGTTGAAAAGGATGAGGAAACACCCATAAATTAAGACAAAGATAAAACTTTTCAATTATATTTTCCTATTTTCTCTTCATCAATGGGTTTATAACCTTTTTTTTTCAGCTTTTTCTTCCGAAATGCTTAAAAAACTATTATTCATACACAATATCTCTGATAGCAAAATATTTTATAATGGAAAGGTCATTTCATGTGATAAAATAGCATATTTGAATAACTTGTTAAAAAATAATTCAAGAACATTTTTAGTTACAGGCAAAACTATGGATATGGTGTCCATGAATTCACGCTGACACATTGCAATATCTTGGGGTGGGATGGTTATTCAACTCCACAGGCCCATTTAGAGTTCATTTATAAATGTTATGTGACTGGACATCTAAATCTGTTTCTTTGAGGAAGCTGATTCCTTCAGACATCCTTCAAACATGCTTAAGAAACTTTGACAACAATGTCAACAGTATAGAGAAATTGAGACATATAATGGCTTAGTCAGCACAACAACAGAAAATCCGGAGTGGGGGAGCAGTTTGTGTTATTTATTACAAGTTAAGCATGCTTTGAGTATGTGTGCTGGTTTTGGCTGGGGTAGAATTAATTTTTTTCACGGTGGCTGGTGTGGGGCTGTGTTTTGGATTTGTGCTGGACAGAGGGTTGATAACCTAGAAATGTTTCTGGTTTAGCTGACCAGGGCTTACACAGGGCCAAGGCCTTTACTGCTTTTTGTACTGATGCACTGGAGAGGGAAGTTAGGGGTGCACAGGGGGTTAGGAGGAGACACAGCTGGGACAGATGGCTCCAACTGATCAAAGGAATATTTCAGACTGTGTGACATCATGCTCAGTATATAAAGTGGGGCAAAGCAGTGAATTAAGTCCTCGTTTTGCTTTTCTTGTATTGGCAGCTTCTGCTTTCCCTATTAAACTGTCTTCATCTCAACCCAAAAGTTTTCCAGCTTTTACCCTTCTGGTTCTCTCCCTGATCCTACTGGCAGGGAGAGTGAGTGAGAGCCTGCGTGGGACTTGGTTGCTGGCGTGGTAAAACTGTGGCAGTATGTATGAGAGCTTGGGTCCTGGGAGGATCTTCAATGCTTTCAGTCTCCTGGAGCTTGGCTTTTCCATGGTGAGCAAGAAGCACCTCAACAGGTTTTGACTATTTTTGGTTTTGTCAGAAATGAACTTGTAGGTATGTGAAGGTATCAGATCAAAATGAAGGTATCTAATGAGTATTCCATTTATAGCCCTAAATTTTTCTTAAACCATTTTTCATATATCTAGGTCCTTCTTTATGGTTCAACAACTAGAATAATTATCTTCATAGCATGTTGAATATAGAGAAATATATTATTTCTTTGTTCTCTACACACTCAGTATCAATTGAAATACTTCTGTTTCATCAGGATATTGAAAGACAGTCAAAAATAGTCTCTATGACAAAATAAGGTGATGAGTCTTCTGAGGTCCAGATTCCAGGCTTCCCTTCCTTGTAACTTGTCCATGCTCTTGATCACTCTTTTCCTACTTCAATATGATATATCTGAAAAAGTAGGTTTGTTTTTTTTTTTTAAAGAGAAGTTAAAGAGAAGAAGTGGAGATCTGTTCTACAGTGGGCATACAAATACAATGTTGGCACTCTACATGTTATGATAGGTGGGATAAAGTATGTTTGCTTTCATTAAAGATGTAGGACGCACAAGACAACCATATACTCGGGGCTCTAAATTCGTCATGCACTACAGAGTTGAGTCAGAAGAAATATCTTGCACTCTGGACAACTGATGAGCAAATATAGTCCCATATGGGCTTGTTGTCCCAAGCACCACTGTTGAGGAGCTCACCTCCAAGGTAGGAGAGGTTCAAAGACAAATATTCTGTACTCATGTTGTGGAAGGCACACCTGACTCTAGTATTGTCCCTGAAAGGCAGACGTACCTTAAGGATGTGACCTGCCATTGGTTTGAGGAGTGGAAATGTTTCAGTTAACTCTAGCAGTGCAAATTCAGGCTTTCAAGATGAAAGGAAAGACTCTGTGAAAGTTTTATGCCTGAACTGAAACATTATTGGCTACTATGGTTTCATTGGTGTCCCTGCAGAAGAGTGAATTACTGATTATGAAATGAATGGTTTACACCTCTGTGAATTTGAGGCAATAGTAATAAATCAAAGGAAAAATAAAACTCCTACACAAATACAGTAAGGAAAGAAATTTTCCTATGTTTTTATAATATCCAACAAAATTCCAACAATCCTTATGTTCTACATAGTTTTGTGGGAATGGGGAATGTCAGGGAATATTGTAAAAATATTGTTTAGAGTTTGAACTGATTTATGTTCTTGTTTTTTGAATCCCACCTGTGTATATTTTTCATTTTAGATTGTTTCTTATATTTCTTCCTTTTGTTCTCAAAGAGAAACAGGAGGAAAATGAAAGCAACCTACTTTTCATAGGATCAGGGACTTAGGAGCCAGCTCTGGTATTGGGGGTGTGTGAAAGACTGGAATGTTAACAGTTAATGGCTCAAACTATTGACCATTTGCAAAAGCAGCAGGGTGCACACCCATCACCAGAGTGTACAAGCTGGGTGTTGAACAAGATTAAGAAAGAGGCTGAGAACCAGAAAATCCTGCAAGGTGGGGTAGTCTTTTTTATTGTGCCCAAAGTCCTTACACAAGTGGCTAAGCTGTGAAAACTCCCTCTGGGGAAAACTCCCATCTGGGGAAGTACCAGGACATCCTGTGTCAATTCCAGGACAACCTGAAGGTATTTGTCCTTTTTGATGGGCCATAATTGACTCAACCATGCTGATGTAAGAGGCATCTGTAATGTCTTAGAAGGTGTGATAAAACATCAAAGACTCTTCTCTTGGTAAGAATAAAAAAACAGTTAGAAAGTCTTGTGGAATCTCAGTCTTGTGTCATGTAGGTAACATGGGATTAAAAGGGGAGAGGGACTGAGAAGAGAAATTACATTAATATATCAAATCTGATATTAATACATTTGCTTTTGGCATCTAAAACCTGACCTAAATACAGAACATTCTGCATTGCACTTTATTTGTACATCAAGATTACTGCCATATACTAAAACCAAGTCCATTTCTAGCTTTACTTCTAGTCTCATATCATCACAGCATCATAGGTGAGTCTCACATAACTTTAGTCTTATGAAAGCTACTAAGATCTGCTCTTAGCAGCGAGTGAAGAAAGACTTGTTCCTCTCATGGGTGATTCATCCCATCCCTCAGATTTTTATTTTAGATTAGGTGAACTCATCAGCAGTTACCAGTTTCTTTCATTTACTACAGACTTATCATTGACTGCCTTAGACTGGACACCTGACAAGCCAGAGATAAAGTGAGAAAAATCACATTCAGTGTCTTTTGAGTGATACAGTTCCATGTTCACTCTGAGCTTTAGCTTTTCTTCTACATAGTCACGTCTTCACTGTGACCTATTGGGAAATTAGAAATATAGCCTCAGAGCTTGCTTACGGTTTGTTTTATAAATTTATTCTCATAAAGTCTAAAGTAACAGAAATATATAGTGCAGATGGATTTTGTTTTCATTCCTCTACAAATTAAGGCAGCTCCAGATGCAGAAGTTAGTCCAGTTGCAGGAATCTTAAATGACAGGATTTAATTTCTTTATGTTGGTGCTATTCGACATTCCTGAAAGAGCAGTAGTGCCAGTGGGATTCGCAAAGGTTTTACTACTGAAGTGAGGTCTGACTTACCAGAAAGAAGTTTAATGCGACCCACTGTTTTCAAAAATATCTGAAAATATGCCATAGAGTTGATTGTCAGAATGCAATAGTTACAGTGAAACACCTCAAATGCTGTTTTAGAAGCTGGTTAAATTTAAACGCGCATATAATTTCCTGGCACTTCAGAATTCATTGCTACAGCAAGAAAAATAGTAAGGATATATACTAACTCAACCACAGAATTTAGGGTTAGAATGGGGATGGTGAGGTGATTATCCTTGCCTCTAGCCAGGATCAGCTGTTGCAGTGCATCTTTTGACACCTTTGCAAACCTTTCCTTTGAAAGTTCTGAAAATTCTGTGGGGTCTACAAATTTCCCACTTATTAACTATTTTTGTAACCAGACAGTGGTATCTAACATTTAACCAAAACCCTGAAGTATTTATATATTTTTTTTTCTTTGATAGTTGGAGCATAGGCAGTGAATCTAAGCCCATTTTCATTTCTGCAGTGAGAGGAGTGTGCTCATTTTCTTCTTTTTGTCCTCACACATCAGAATTTTAGTCAGCAACCAGAATCACATTTCTGGTAGTAATACACCATGCAGATCAAAAGAGATGGAGCCTACTCTGCAGGAAAAAAGTATTTTTAGATATGAATATTTGTTCCACATAGAGTTCCTAATATTGTTATATGAGGTTATAGTTTTTTGTAACACAAAGGCAGAATTATTAAACTCAAGGCTGTGGTTTGCAAGGAAAACATAGTGGTTAAAAAGACTGAGTTGTTTTCTATTCTGTCATGAGTGACTGGGAGATGCATGCAATGGAACAAATGTTTCATAGAATCTTGTGGAAGGCTGAGACAGGAACCGTGGGAAGGGAAAAAGTTTTGGTGGTGTGATATCAGGCTCTGTACTTCTCTTCCTGAGTTTAGATAGTAGATACTTGTCTCATGAGATAGCAGTGATTATTTTTTTTTCTTTGACAAATAAAGAACAGAATCATTATCTAATATTTGTTCCAATAGAAAAGAAATTAAACATATGAAGAGTCCTTTGGACATGTTAAAAGAGCAGAAAAGAACAAGGTAAGGAGTTGGTTTTCTGTCAGGCACAATGATGAGATCTGGGCCCTTCTGCTTTCCTTTCTTACACCAGTGAGAGTGTAATAGAAATTATTTCCAATTGAAATTGCATAAAGGGATGGAACTCGTTACATTTTTTGTGTAATCTCACATATTTCTCAGCTTTTAAATTGGATGAGTTTAGCAGTTACTGTTTTGGTTTTGTCGGTTTTCAGATTAAGACAAGTGTTAACACTATGATATACATCAGACTCCTGATAGTTAAAGACTAGACGACTTTTTAGCTAAACTGTCATTGTCATAGTACATAATTACAAATATATATGTATATATAATTATTATTATTATTATTATATTTTATTGAGATATGTGCCAAGCCCCATGCTAATACGTAGCAAATGATGGTTACCAACAACAACAATTAACAGAGGAACCAGACTAGAGGAGTTCAGGAGCACCCTGCTTGGGTGCCTTGTTTGGCATGAGCTGGGATTTGACAGATTCATGAAGCAAATAATACCCAGTCCTCACACACATGATGACGATCATCTCCATAAATACTTTTGAGACCATATCTGGTGGGTAAGGTAATTACTTGCCTGTGAGGTGACAGCAGTTCCGTCCCCAGGAAGAGCCAAGCTTTCTGACATGTCATAGATGCAAGCCTCCATTGTCTAGTATCCAGTGTTTGATCAGTTTTCCAAAGAGCACTGGGATCACACTGCACAGAGGCAATTTTTATTTCCCAGAGTAACATGCAGTCAAAATTCAGGGTGATGTTTGTCCATCAGTAGAGGGTGGTACAGACTGCTCTGTGTATTTGGGTGCTTGCCAGAAAACAGAGAAGGAAGAGAATGCTAATTTTTTAGAGGGTCAGTGTTGCAATTATTAAAGGATCAGGGGCATGGATCATTGATAGAATTATGGGATCAATAGAAGAACTGTACAAGCAATAGGCCTAGAAGCAAAAGGCCTGTGTGTGAGAAAATACTCTCCATGGGAAAGTCCCTGTGTGAAGAAAGCAAGCAGGGCTGGGAATAAAGAGGAAGTTTTGAAACAATGCAGCTGTCCTGATAACATGTGCTAACCAGGGAAAAGGGGGGTGAACACTGAATTCTTTTAATCATAACATGACTGTGGAAGCTTGCCAATGTAAGTCCAATTACGTAGAAGTAGAAATGTGTTTTGATAAGCTTTAAGCCACTTAGGAGTTAACAAGCTGGTATACTATATAAGTGCCTTTGGATTGCTAATAAATGGAGTTTTGCTCTTATCAACCATATTGGCTTGGACTGCATTCTTCTCCCCCCGCCCCCTGCTGGGATCCCCAGGCTCTCGTCCCTTTACAATCCCAACAGGTCAGCAGCTTCAGCTGCAGAGCTTGCAGATTTATGCTGGCTAGGCCAATTGATTTGATCAGGGATTGATACCCATCAAAGCTATTACCAAAAAAATAGTTAAACAAAAGCAGACAAATCTTGGTTGTGGTTTGCAAGGGAAATTGATTGATTTGCCTACTCTGAACATTAGCACTGTACATCCAAAGATAGCTCCTCAGAAATACTTGCCAAAGTGAATGTTACCGTCCCAGGGAAGAACAGAAATTTCTTGAGAGCAGCAAAATCTGTGTAGCAGTGACCTTACGGTTTCTTGGTTTCCATTACCTCCAAATCACCCAGAGCCTCATTGTGCCTTGACTTTGCTCTCATCTGCTTTCACCATTCTCTTGCTTCTCATTTCTTCCTGGGGTGAATGTCTGCTTGCAGATCTGGTCTCTCCTCTCAGAAAGAGGGAGAGGGAAGGAGTGAAAGAAGGTCTTCCTCAGGAAGGAGAGATTCCACTAGCACATTTGCAGTCATGTTTGTGTCCTTTATCTCTCACTATTACGCACGTGATTTTCCACTCAATAGTTTTTCTCTGTGCATTTTTTACATAAGTTTAAAATTGGTATCATAAACCAGTGACTAGTTTGGATATTTTGGAAAGCTTTCTATTAAACCAAAGTCTGTTTTCAAACTTTTAAATAATTTAAGTTGGTTAATTCTAATATAGAAACCTTAATTTTAATGTATAAATCCATGCACATTTAATATAATCTAAGTTGTTGTCCTAGCTAAACATTTCAGTGCTCCAGAATGAAAAGATTTACAGTTTTTCCAATTTTTCATCTCCTGGAGAACAACATTGATGGGTTTTGTTTGAATCTGTGTCTCCTGAAGGTTTTCATGATAGGAAAAATCTGATTTTCAAAATCAAATACAATAATAATTGGCATAGATTCATCAGTGGACTACAGTGAAGTGATTTATGGCCTTATGTTTAACATAGCTTCATCAATGTTAACAGGAGAACAGTAACATAAACCTTACTAAAATGGCTGTAGTTGTGTTTGTGGAAAGAAGAGACAGGGTGGCACTGGAGACTGAAACCTCATATAACTACAGACAGCATGGGAAAAAGAGAGTGCTTAATCTACAAAACGTTTCTTAGTTTATCTGAAACAGTTTTTAAAGAGTTGCACTATATTCCAGCTTGAGTTATTTGACTCCATATAAAAGGCCACAGGTTAAAATATAAGGGCGTATTTCACCTTTAAATTCCATGAATTTACAAATGTATGCTGAGGGAGTGTGCTTAGGTCACTGCACATCCGTAGGAGTACAGGTGCCTTGCTGCATCCACACACACACACATTTCTTCTCATCAGTCTCTGTATGCTGTCTTTCCACTAATTGTGAAAGTGATGATATCTAGCTAGGGTGTGGCTCCACTAGACGTATTTTTCAAGTGATTCTTGTTTGAGCCATCAACAGGGAAGAAGCCATACACAGTGTAAAAAGAATTCATTGCTGGCATCTCAGAAAATAGCACCTCTGTCACATACTTCTGGGTTTAATTATTGTTTGCTATTTTTTAAAAACAACCTTTAAAGCGTGTGAAATTATTGGAAAAGGTCTCCTTTGATCTTATTAAAAGTATCAAACAATTTAATTTGAATAATTTTCTTTCACTTAAAAGTTTTGGTTGAGACATTTATATGACCAAAATAAAAGAAAGTTCTGATCTAAAAATGGGAACCAGAATTTTCTTAGACTGAAAGTTCCATTACAAGCCTAAAGTCTTCAGCTCCATCGTACAACTAAGTTCTTTGCATCTTAGCTGATGGTATTATTTATACAGAATATCAGTATTAGAGAAAAAGTGTTAGAGAATGATTTTAACACTCTAACATATGCATTTATCTAAACAAAAACAGAGAATTATACATTTTTGGGAGCAAAAGAATGACAATGATTGCATGTGATAAAAAACCCCTTCACAGCAGAGGTCTCAATATGAAGGGTGATAGCTGTCAAATGGGATCATACCCAAACTCGTTAACTGCTCTATTTCTGCAATTTTTTGAGAGAATTTGTCAACTAAATTGCAGAAATCCTTTTCTTTGTAGACTGCCAATCACTCCCATCCATGACACAGCTGCCCACAAACAGATAAATCTATAAAATATCCCTATGAATATGTGAATTGGTGTCCCATACCTGGATTTATTTTGAAGTATTCTTGCCCTTGATTACATGGACTTGTCATTTTCACTAATTGTAATCCACTGAAAATGTAGGACATCAATAACATTGCTATCAGCTGAAAATGCTAAACGATTTTTTCCTTAAATCATTAACTTTTGGGCAAATTAGAGGCATGCTGCTGGCTTTATTTTCTGGAAGCTGAAGCACCCAGATGTTTCATTTTCATGGCATTTAGCATTTAATAACCTCAGTGTTACTGGTACTAATTTTCTAAATGCTTTTTCTGCTTTTGTTTTGAAAATAGATACATGACAAAAGGCTTTAGTACTTCAATTTTCTCTTCTACTGTTTGGGGAAGATACCAAAATGATCAGCTAAATGATCAAGCAGTTAAAAAGAAGTGAATTTGGGGTTGGATCCAAATGTCCCTATAGTCTATAGGATTCCATTAACTTCTAGTACATCTGCCCAGAGATGATAAATCAGTTGGCAAGGCATTAATGGGAAAAACCCACCTGGCAAGAAACTAAAAGGGAGGATGATTTGTATGATTTAAAAAATAAGGGTCATAAAATCTTGGAAAAACAGGTTTTTTAGTTGGTTTTTATCTTCTATTTTTTTTCATTTTTTTCATTATCATTTTTTGTGAATTTAAAAGAACTAATTTGATCTATCAAAGAACGTGTTGTCATTCCAGTTGAAATGTAGATATACCAGTATACCTATGTACACACTTATATGTGTAAGAGAGAAGAACACGGTATTGACTTTCACACTCAAAAGTTCAAGTCATCGAGCAGCAGTGAAGCAGTGCTTTATTCAGATTTTCTTAAGGCAGACTTAGACACACTCACATCAAGGCAAAGGAGACAAGATAGGCTCAGTTGTTTTGGGAAAGGCTGGTCATATCACTTTGGCAGGAAGATGCAATATTTAGAGAGGCGCAGGGAAGGTTCTCATCAAGTTATCTTCATGTTGCCTTTTCTGCACTGAAACACTACTTCTAAGCCCTAATTTAACAGCATGGTACTTAAGACTTCTCCTTTGCATTGTTTCTTTTCCGAAGGAAAACAACCCCACAGGAGGTGGGTTGCACAATAAACGTGCATTTATATCTTTGTCATTCAGCTGGAAAGTATGTCTAGACTATTAATGTTAGCAGCTTTATTTTCCCATTTCTTTAGCAGGTTTGAAAGCAAGAAGACCTTCACTTTGTAAATACCCCTCTTTAGAATAAAAAAGTAGATGAATTAAATGTTTCTGTTACTCTTTACCAAAATCAAAATTTTTCAGTTTGGTGATTGAGTTTCAAAAAAGTTTGCTTTTTCTATCAGGAGGAGCTTAATACGGGATACATGGGAGAACAAAGTAATTTCTGAGCAAAATTTAGCAGAAAGAATGTGAAAACTTTAGAATTATGAAAGCAAATCTCATACTTAACAGGAAGAAACTTCTTATTACCTCTGCTGCTACCCAAATTCAGCAGTTTGCTGTTTCAGCCACCAGCCATACTCTCTAACAGAATTTTATTGGTGACTGAGACAAAACCCAGAGGCTTAGGATATGGACATGCTTATTACCATTAGATATTCTGAGAGAAAATTAATAGAACATTTCAGGTAAAATCAGATCTGGGAAGGAGTTTGCCTGTTGGCAGAGTATCCATTAGAATCATAGAATGATAGAATGGTTAGGATTGGAAGGGACCTTAAAGATAATCTCGTTCCCACCCTCCTGCCTTGGGCAGGGACACCTTCCACTAGAGCAGGTATCTCAAAACCCTGTCCAACCTGGCCTTGAACACTTCTGGGGATGAGGAGTCCACAACCTCTCTGGGCAACCTGTTCCAGAGCCTCACCACCCTCACAGTAAAAACTTTCTCTCTAATATCTAAACTAAACCCAACCTCCTTCAGCTTAAAGCCATTCCCCCTTGTCCTGTCACTACATGCCATTGTGAAAAGTCCCTCTTTAGCTCTCTTGCAGGCCTCCTTTAGGTACTGGAAGACTGTTATTAAGTATCCCCGAAGCCTCCTCTTCTCCAGGCTAAACTGCCTCATCTCTCTCAACCTATTTTTGTAGGAGATGTGCTCCAGCCCTGTGGTCAACTTAATGTCTCCCCTCTGGACTTGCTCTAACATGTCAACATCTTTCTTGAGCTGGGGTTGCCAGTCCTGAACACAATAGTCCAGGTGGGGTCTCACCAGAGCAGAGTAGAGGGACAGAATCACCTCCCTTGACGTGCTGGCTACACTGGTTTTGATGCAGCCCAGGATACAGATGGCTTTCTTCACTGCTAGGACACACTGCTGAGTCATGTCAAGCTTTTCATCTAACAGCAACCCCAAGTCCTTCTCCCCAGGGCTAGTCTCTTTCCATTCTCTGCCCAGCCTTAACTTGTTTTTGGGGCTGCCCCAAACCAGGTGCAGGACCTCACACTTGGCATTGTTGAACTTCATGAGGATGACCTGGGCCCACCTCTCAAGCCTGACAAGGTCCTTCTGGGTGTTATTCCTTCCCTCCAGCATGTTGACTGCATCACATACTTGGGTGTCATCAGTAAACTCACTGAGGGTGCACTGAAACCCACTGTCCATGTCACCAACAAAGATGTTAAAAAGCACCAGTCCCAATACTGACCCCTGAGGAACACCACTTGGCACTGCTTTCCATTTGGACATTGCACCACTGACTTCAGCACTTTGAGCATGATCATCCAGCCAATTCTTTATCCACCCAGTGGCCCATTTGTCAGATTCACGTCTCTCCATTTTAGAGATATAGATGTCATACGGGACAGTGCCTTTGTACAAGTCCAGGGAGACGATGCCTGTTGCCCTTCCCTCATCCACTACTGCTGTAACCCTGTGGTAGGAGGCCAAGAAATTTGTCAGGCATGATTTGACTTTAGTGATGCCATATTGGCTGTTACCAACCGCCTCATTATGTTCCACGTGCCTCAGCATATTTTCCAGGAAAAGCTGCTCCATGATCTTGCCAGACACTGAGGTGACACTGACTGACCTGTCATTCCCTGGTTCTTCCTTATCTCCCTTTTTAAAAATGGGTATTATGTTTCCCCTTTTCCAGTCAGTGGGAACTCCACCAGATTGCCATAACTTCTCAAATACGTTGGATAGTGGCATAGCCACTTTCTCAGCCAGTTCTTTCAGGACCCATGGTTGTATCTTGTCAGGTCCCATAGACTTGTGCACCTTCAGGTTCCTTAAATGGTTTTGAACTCGGTCTTTTCCTGCATTGGGTGGAGAAGAAAAATGGGACGACTTAGGTTTTTCTTAATACAGAACAAGAATCAAGTCAAAGGGAACACAGGGGTCACAATTTGAGCAAGAACATATTTTTCCCCTTGAGAATAATCAACTCATCCAGAGAAAAAGGCTCAAAATTGTAAACAAATTTTATCTAATGAGTATTGGTAAAAGAGTTATGTAATAAAAGTGATATTTAGAAAGTGCATTTTTTGCAAAACTTTTCCAAAGGAAGCATTTCTGAATAAGTTGGATTGCTAAGCTTTTGGATCAGGCAAAATAAAATGTATTCTAAAAATTTTACTCATTTCCATCATAATAAAAGACAACATTGGAAACTGAAGGAAAGTCCTGAGAAGTATTTACTACACTGACTAACCCAGTCCTTGAGATTTGAGGACTTCAGAACAAATGGTTGTGTGGTGTATGTATCACAAAAAATGTGCATGCTCAGAAATCTATAAACCAAGAGAAAACCCAAAAAGTGTCATGTTATTTCATTGTTTAATTGAATGGCTAAGAATTCGGCATTGAGAGGTACCTTCTGTTTTGCCCACAGGTGAATAATATGACTTCTTAAGTTTTTGGTTAATTGAGAATTTATGGAGAACTTCTGGTATGCAAGCTATAGATCTAGTGACATTTTCAGGTGCATAAATAATACATGCTTCATATTTTCAATTGCC
Organism: Corvus cornix cornix; assembly: GCF_000738735.6. Taxonomy (NCBI): domain Eukaryota; kingdom Metazoa; phylum Chordata; class Aves; order Passeriformes; family Corvidae; genus Corvus; species Corvus cornix. Next base: position 63,256,860 of record NC_047056.1, on the reverse strand, counting down.
TTTGTATTTCTTCCTTCTGGAGAACTAAAAGGTGGCAGAAATATCACCTCTTTAAGATGAATCTTTAACAAATTCTTCTTTTATGTATGGTTCCTGCCTAGGAACCCTCATAAGACATTTTATATTTACTCTTATTTTGTCAATTACAAGTCCTTCACACCTTAACTTTCATTATTACTACTCATGTAATACTTTTAATTTTTTTCTTGGCTTCCAAAATCTTCAATCCCTGGAAAGAAGTGCTGCCAAAGGTGTGTAACTGAGGGCAGTCAGATGTTGACTGTTTTAAGTTCAAAGCAGCTTAGAGGGCCAGTGTTCTCCCTAAGGGGATAAGTCTCTGATTTCTTACTATACTGAGTGGTAGAAGAGTATTAAGTAAGATAGGAAAGGGAAAAGTGTTTCAGCTGCTCTCCTGAGTGCCTATGTCCTAGCAGATAAAGACATCTCTTTACAACTCTGTTTACTGAACTTCTCTTATGTTGTCTTAGAGTTTTTGTCATACAGAATTTGGCATATAAACAAGAGTACATTAAGCAGTAAGTGGCTGTGTATAAAAAAACATAGCAGTGTAGTTCTAGAGCTGAGGATTAGTGGAATAAATCTTTGTGGTAATGTACAATTTACAGATGTTCTGTCTTGTGTTCTAAGTGGTGACCGCAAGTGTGGGACAAATAGCATTTTGCTGGTTTTTAGTAGGAGATGTATAAGATCTGTGTAATAACCAGTTGTGGTGGGTCAGCCTTGGTTAACAGCTGCTCACTCCTCCCCTCAGGGAGGGAAAATAGGAAGAACAAGAATGAGAAAGCTCACAGGCTGAGCTAAAGACTGGCAGATTGGTTACTAATTACCACTGTGAACAAAGAAGACTCAGGGAAAATAAGCTCACAAAAATGTATGATTTCACGATTTGGATAGTGGGAAACAGAAAGGCAAACATTAAATCAACATCTTTCCTCCCCCTTTCTCAAGCTCAAGGTCACTCCTTCACACCAGTCTCCATCAGTAATGATTGGCCCACGGTGGTTCCTCTTCACTGCTCTGTCCTTCTCAGACTTTTAGCCTGCTGTGGCATGGGTGCTCCACAGGCTGTAGGGAAATCTCTGCCCTGATGTAGAGCAGCTCCTCTTCATCCTCATCTTCTGACCTTGGTTCTCCATCTGCTGCTTTTCACTCTTTTCATTCTGTCTTCCTCTCTCTCTGTGGCATTTTCAAACCTTCCTTACAGATGCTTTCCTTGAGGCACCACCATCAGGGCTGTGGGGCTCAGCTCTGCCCTGAGGTGGGTGCCTTGTAGCCATCTGGAACCAGCCATGTCCAGCCCAGGGCTGCTCTTCACAGAGGTCACCCTGCAGCCCCCACCAGTGCCTGGGCACCTGCACACTGTTAATCACTAAAGGAGCTTCTTACACAGACTTTCTCAGCACCCCCTCACTAACTGGTGCAATAGGAATGAGCCATTGAGAAAAGCTCCGATTCACCAGAAGGTTTTAAAACAGACAGAATTGGACTCTAGCTGTGACATGGGTAGATGTGTAAAACTGAACAGGGACTGAAGGATGGGGATGGAGTCTGAGGGCTGCACCAGCAAGAGCAGACAGCTCTTGTAAAACTTATCTCACTAGGCTTGCTGCAAATTGACTGCTCCTGTTGACTTCAGCATGAGGATTTTAGCACCTCAGAGAAAAGTGCGCAGCCAAACTGCCGAGTGATACACCTCATACATGGGATGGCCCACCAAACTCTGCAGGGCAAAGGTCTCTTGAACCCCAGTGCAGAGCTGAGCGCCTGCAGTTGTATCACCTTCAGGCTCTAGTCTGTTTCCCACACCAGCTCATCTGCCTTAACCATTGCTGATATAAGCCATAGTTCCTGTGGAGTGTGGGAGCTGGGAATCTCACCTTTTTTTGCGGTCTCACTTTCTTGATGGCCATTTTCCTAAGAGTCTGAATGATATACTTGTCATTGGAGATCACAGCTTTGTCTGTACTGGTTGTGCAGCTGTATTATAAACAAGCCCTTTGATGAACATACATGATTTGGTGTAGATGGAGTCCTACCTCGAATGACTGCAGCACCATTTAGCTTTCCATCAGAGTGTAATCAATGAAGTGTGTAAAAAAGCTGGCTAACTATTGCTAAAAGCCCATTAGGAGTAAATACAATGCGGAATGGGCAATTTTCCAGCCTCTTTGTAATCAGAAGATTTCTGAAGCTTGAATACATAAACCCTTGTCCTGCACTTTTGAATTCACAGAACAACATATTAGAGCCACTGAAACAGGGTTTATATTTTTTATTTTCCAAAATGTATAACAATCAGCATATGTTTTTGCAATATTTCAGGCTAACTTGAGTAAAACCATGCAAACCAGGAATTTTTTTAGTTTCCAGGTGAATTTAAAGAGAAAAACACTTGCATCTCTGAGAGAGGACCTGTTTCTCCTGTTTTTCCAGGCAGTGACATAGATTAGGAAACAAGATTAAAAGATTGATTTTATATCACTTATGCAATTTTGTTAATTGTTTATATTTCCAAAGCTTTCAGATTTCTAATTGGAACATTGTGAAAATGAGATCTGGAACAAATTCTTGTCATCTCCCATCTCAGATAGGAAGAAAGGATTAAAGCTAACTATAATGAAAAAAAATTATTTTTCCCAAAGAAGCTGAAAAAAAATAAAGGCTTATAGTATATAAATTTTTTGTCCTGATTATTGGTGTTAGATAAAATCTTGAAGTAACTGATTTTGCAGAAAGTTAAAATCTCATTTTTAAGACAGCTTTCACAGTAAAAACCTAGGGCAATAACATCCATAATAATATATACAAAATCACAAATTGGGAAGGAAAAAGTCACTGGAAATATAAAAAGAGACACAGAAAAAAAATTTGAAGATTATCATTTACCATTAAAAATTCTCTGTTGTCAGTGCTATCTCTGGAGCAGATTTCACAGGGGTCTGTGGGAGCATTCACCATGAACACTCATATCTATAGTGTAATTCTACATGGGAAGAGCTACTTCTAGAGCAGGACCTGTTCCTGCTGCTTTCTGGTCACCACTGCCTAAACTGCTTGTAATGACGGTTTTTGCAGCACAGGACCTGTGCAATATCAGAGCACATTAAGGCCAAGGATCCAGTTCACATAAGGCCATGACCAGTATTCAGAGAGTACCAACTGGACCCAGAAGTGTAACAGCAAAGCTTTCTGAATTGCACTAATCTGTCAAAGAATCAGTTGTCCAAAACTTACATGAGTCAATTATTTGATTAGAAGTAAGAATGGATGGGGAAGGACAGTGTATGAGGAAGGAGGCCAATGCTATCTTGATCTAAACTAAAAATAAAAAAGTGATATATAGTTTTTGGTGTGTTCAGACTCTACAAGTAGTCACATTCTACAAAGAGCATCATGTTGCTTCAGCAGGAAACTACATAACTAAGGTCACTGCTGTATATTTCCCAGATTAAATGCAAAAATATAGTAAGGAAATGCAAACGAATAGCAGCTTGCAAAAATGTATGATTATTTACATTGCCAGATGTAGACTGGTGAGATGCCAATTTTCAGTCATGTGCCTTTACATGGATCAAATGCCATCCTGTCTCTTTCCTGGGGCAACAAATCCCTTATTTCTACATAAATGTACAAAAAAAGGTTGAGGACAAGCACATCTACTTTCAGTTCTACTGTAAGTTATTTACAGTAGTGTGCTGTGAGGAAGTCTTTTCATTTCATCTAGTAAAATGAGATACCTGGATTATTTAATGTGTTTATGTTTCTTTTTTTTTTTTTGATTTTTTGTTTGTTTGGGCTTGGTTTTGGTTTTTTGTTGTTATTCACTGATCTGAGATAGCATGAAATTCACATAATTACTTACTGGAAATTTGGTTTGCTTTAGTTTCATGAATGGCATCTCACATCCTAGCTTTTCATCTGGCTTATGCTAATAGCAAATTGTTGGCTGGTATATTGTCCATTTACAAGGTTTTTGCTGCAAGACAATCTGATTTAGCCACAGAATAAAAGTGGAAGCACTATAATTATTTCGTTAGTTTCTTTGGACTTTCATGTCGGTAAAACAGTGGTTTTCCTAACCTTTGCCATGTGGTTTCACTTTCTCTTCTCACTTTGGGCCTTAGGAAGAGAAGAGCTTGTATTTCACCAACAGGCAGGGCAAAGTGTCCATCCTTTTACAGCTTCAGATTAAATAGAAATATTCATCATTAACATGACTTGTGGAGTCAACTTACTGATAGTGTATTGAGCTGCTCCGATTAAGTGTGAGCTTCAGGCTACACTGGTCAATGAGACATAAAAATAGCACCAGTCACAGAGCACATTTTCATGACTTAGTGAGGCTTTTTCCTGTCAGCAATTTGATTGAATGTTAAGAAGAAATAGTTTAGGATTGCAGCTAGTCTTGCAATCTTGCTGATATAAGAGCTACATTCAACCTTTCACTCCTTAGATAAGATTAAATGGAAAAGAGACTCACTTCAATGCTGAGCATGTAGGTAAAGAAAAACAAGAGCAAAAGAGGCATGAAAACACACGCACATGCTCACACACACAGTCACATCAATGCTTTGTTAACATTGCAGCCTTTCCATGAGAAACTGGGCATGAGAAACTTTTACATTTCTGTCTTTGTTAAACACAGTTCATTACTGCTTGTTCTGCCGCTGCCCCATGGAAACTTTTTCCAGGTACATGTGTGCAAGTGGATCACGTTCTTGCAATGACAAGTACCACTGCAGCTACTGTGGACCTCAGCAGAAAAGATAAAGTGCAAAATATCAGTGATCACAGGACTCAGTCTCTCTACTGCCCCGGTTTCCTTGTCTTTCTCTTGGAAGTCTTTGAGTGAGTCTTTTCTTCCTTGTTTGGAGGGGCATTAATAGGAAATTGCAGCCCAAATCCATTAGGTCCATTTAGGAAGACACATTGAAAGTAGCGGACAGGAGCTAGGAAAACAAGGAAGAGAGGATTAATGTTTGTGGTTTCCAAACTGGGGCCATGAATCTATTCCATGTTCTTTCAGAAAACATGTGTATGATTTCATTCCCATTAAGTGAGTTATAACAGCACAAATCTCTAGCGTGATCACAAGCCAGGTTTCACATATCAACAGGATTTTAGCTAAAAAGCTCAATGAGAGATCTTGTAGCACAAGATGAGAAAATATTGGCAATTTCACATTTAAATACATCATTCTTCTCAGTGTTATAGCTCTACTTCTCCCAGAATACTTGTATTTTGGGATAGCTGAATGCAAGCCCATCAGAATTCACACATATATTTTCTGGTTTTTATACTTTGCAATGACTTTCAGATGCATTGAGGAGTTCCAGAAGGACTCATATCTAGTTCATATCTAACTCATATCTATTTTATTAGACTTCAAATGAATTATCTTTTATTGTGAATAAAGAGATCATAAATGTACCTATTTTCTAACCTTTCACAATCATGGATGTTTTCTCCCTTTTAATTTTTGAGTACTATGTATGTCGTCGTACTTTCCATTATATTTTAAAAGCTTCGAGAACACATGCTTCAGCACAGATGTAATTGATCTAATTTGCTTCAAAAGCTATTTTGCACTGTGAGATTAACATTGACAAGATTTTAAAGGACAACTATTAGCCAGCTATGTGTTTGGGAAAAAGGCTGGAGGAATGTTGGCATCTGAAACACATTAGTTTTCACATGTCTGATATTCTGATGACTTTTTCTTTCCCCTGATGTTCATCCCATATTAAAAAAAAAAAAAAATTAGATGTTCCCTGTGAAAATTCTAAACTGAGATGGACTCCAGGGCTCCCTGGATTATAAGCTGGGGCGCAGGCTTTATTTATTGACTTCCAGGTCCCATTAAAAACCATGTCCCATAGTGGAAAACAGAGCAGCGTGTCAGAAATGCTGGTATATTCAGTCCAGTTATATTATCCTCTGTGGTTTTCTTTCCTGACTCATGCAAAGGTTAAGTCTTTTTTATCTAAAAGCACACTTGAAAAAAAATTGGAAATGAGATCCTTGTGGATCTAATGACTTACTGCTTTTTCACTAAGTCTAAGAATGGGAATGGTTTTTTTCCCAAAATTCTCAGTGTTTCTATGTTTCTCTGTGAGGCGAATCTCAGATCTCTTTAGAAAACAGAGATAAAGCAACTCCCCTGAATAGAGTTCACAGCCCAAATGTGTCAGACCAAGGTTCTCCTGTGAGGCTTGACAAGCCATGGACTGGTGAATGTGCTATGTCCTCCACCACTAACCTTTCTATGTACACACTTGGGCAGAACCAGAAAGTTTCTGAAATATATTTTCAACAAATAGACTTATTCCATTCTTGAACTAAGGTAAATTTCATGAGTAAAATTACTAAAAGCAATATATTGCCACAGGAACTACTATGATTAAAACCAGTATGCTCTAACCAAAATAGTTAGTCAGAGATTTTTCAATCAGATCTCTTAAAAACACCCCACAAACACAAAATGCCCTAAAATTTAATCACAGTGGATGCAAGATTGACAAAGATAAATTCCTTAAAGGAAGAAAAATGCCAATTACAAATCATTTTTACTGTTAAAAGGAAACTATTTCTGTATATTTTTTTATGGACACAAAAATGAAAATAAAAAAGTCAATTACACTCTTCTTCATGAAGAAGGTGAGTAGGGCACCATGCACTTTCTAGCTCCAATAAATACCAATAAATATTTTACTTATGGGTAAAAAAATTATTATCCCCTGTATTTTACATGCTATCAGAATGCAAAAATGTAGCTCTTTTTCTTCAGATGCATTTTTAAAGTTCTGTAAAAGACTAACATACACAGCTGCCTACTTGCAAGTATTTTAAATGGTTATGTTATTTATGTGTTGCAATTATAGCATCTCTGACACTACAATGTTTTCCAGAGGTGTTACCTGATCATCATTCTAAAAACACTAGTAGAACTAGCTGCTACAACAATTTAATTTGAAAACCTGATGTATAGTCTATTGTTAAAAGCCACTAAATTCATGAAGGGGAAGGGAAATGGCAAACTTTCAGATTTTTGCAACTCAGCCAGCAGCTACAAAATAATTATGTGGGCCATAATTCTAAATTGGAAAAAAAAGGCATAGAAAACAATTCTTTAGAAAATATTATATAAGAATTATGTTTATTTGGAACGTGTAATGCTAAATATCACTTTCTAATTGTTTATTTGGAATGTTAATGCTTTGTTGCGTTATTTCTATCTGCAATGTTTGTGAAGTGAGCCCTGTTTTTTGGCTAATATGTACTCGTGTTGATTGCAATATGTTGAAGTGATATCCAAATGTTTGTATAGCTTATTATTTATCATCTGTCTTTAGAAAACATCAGAAAAATGTTGGCTAAAGAAGAACCTCAGGAGAAATAGGGATGGTAGTAATGACTTTGGAAAATTTTCAAGCTAATTGTTTTCATAAGACTAGCACAATTTGTTTCCAATTTGTGAAACTTTCAGTGTTGAAATTAGGCGCAGGCCATATTTCTTTTTTTTTCTGGCATAGATCCCTCAAATACCCCCAAAAGGTATATATATATATATATAAAATCTCCCCCAAAACCTCACCCAAAACCAGGATGTTTTGGTTATTTCTCTGCCTAAAGAGTAGAAGTAAGACAGGATAAACAGTGCAAATGGGACAGGAGTAAGAACATGGGACTAGAAAAGGCAGGATGTGTAAAACAGGTTTTAAGGTAAGGAGGAAAAAACAATCATGCTTCTTCCAGGATGTGCTGGTTTTGGCTTGGGTAGATTTTGTTTTCTCTATAGTGGGTAATATGGGACTATGTTTTGGATTTGTTCTGGAAACAATGTTGCTAGTTCAGGAATGGTTTAGCTCTGGCCGAGCAGGATTTACACAATCAAGGCCTTTCTGCCTTTCACCCCACCCCACCTGCGAGGGGGCTGGGTATGCACAAGGAGCAGGGGAGGGAAACAGCAGGGACAGCTGACCTCAGCTGACCACAGGGATATTCCGTAACATATGGCATGATGCTCAGCATGTACACCTGGGGGAAGAAGAAAGGGGAGGACATTTGGAGTGATGGCATTTGTTTTCCCAAGCAATGGTTACGCAGGGCGGAGGCCTGTTTTCTTGCAGATGGTTGAATGCCTGCCTGTCCGTGGAAAAGACGGAATGAATTCCTTGCTTTGTTTTGCTTGAGCATGTGGCTTTTTGTTTTATCTATTAAACTGTCTTTATCTCAACCCACAAGCTTCGAAAAAAACTTCTGTGAATATTTTGAAGATCTACAAATATGGAAAAAAAAATTTATTAATAATTTTTAACTGTATTTTCCTTGGAATTAATCTGAAATATTTCACCCTTAAAAGTCCCCATTTTCTTCAAATGTTTTTTTTTAAGGGTTAGACAAACTAAGGTACAATGCTTAAAGGATTTATCCTAATACTAAGGCAATGTTTATACCTGATTTAAAACTTAAGCAGATTCCCTTGGTAAAAGGTTGAACTATTTTGATATGTTGTAGAGTGTGTGTGATCTAGTGGCTACAGTTATTAGAGTACAAGATTTGATAAGCAAGGTATTATGCTTCCAAATGTAGGTAGAGAAAGAGGTAATTTTCAGGTTTTGGAAATAGTTAAACTATTAAAAAGAAGTATTTTTCCCGTACTGTCTTTGTAGATTGTGTCTTATTAATTCTCCCAGTGCAAAACTACTCACTTATAAAAGAAAATTTCATCATCATCATCATCATCATTCCATGATGGAATGGATCTTTTATATTTTAGCTAATTAAGCAATCAGAAGCAGACATATTGCAAGTTTCCATATTTTCTGGTAAGTACCTCATATTTCTTTTTTTTTTATGGCTGATGAATTTCATACTTTTTATAAACTGAATTTTCTGTCTGTAGCATATTCTAACTTGTTAAGTAAAACAAAGTCAGCTGCCCATATAGTAAGTCTATGCAGGATGAAATCGCTTCAGTATTACACTTTTGGCTTCTTTACAATTCCTGTTCCATGTTACCCTTCTTAGACTGCTTTATATAGCAAACCTCAGCTGAAAAACATGCAGATAAGAAATTCATTTGGAAAATACCACCATCTTTGGTATTGTGTCTGCAACAACGTTATGATACAAACCATAGTCAAGAGAACAATTTGAATTTTGGCATGCAAATAAGAATAAAAATACATCCCACACTGCCTTTGCAATTCCCACATTCAATATGAATGCAGAATGTCTTTCAAACTGAAGAGGATTCTCACTTTGAAAGTATTGTTTCATATCTTCACAACAAATGTTACCAAAAAGAAAAAAGGAGGAACAGTAGGAGAAAAACGTGGTTTAACAGTAGACATATTAAATAGATACTATCAGCTTAAGCAGGAAAAAAAAGCCTTTTATCTGGTCTGTACATTTGTTTAGGACGTAGTTTATTAGAATTCATATAATTACTTAAATTTCCCTTATGGGTGTTATAGGAACAAAAAAGTCAGTGCTGGAAAAGTATCACAGAGTTTTTTTAACATATTAGAACTGGTGCTCTTATATAAGGGCATCTGGTACCTAAGATGAATTAATGTCTAAAAGGCTGGAGGAAGGGATATTTGCTTCTTTCTTTTTCACTTTGGGAAAGGAACAGGAAACTTTCACCTCAAAAAAGATAAAAAACAAAAAGAGAGAGAGAGAATTCCTTAAAGTAGTTTTTTGCCAGGATGGAAATCAGTCAGAGAAAGAACAGCTAAGATGAACTCCAGAAAGAAAAGAAACCCCCTGGATTTGTTTAGGAGTTATGTAGTGGAAATGCTAAGTACTGCGGTTACTCAATAAAGTATATAAATATTCCATGGAGCTTATTTTTGCTCTTGATCTCTAAGTGACATGGGTGTCACATAGAGGGCTAGTTTCAAGATCTGTGTGGAATATTGTTAAGAGCACTCTCCTGGTGTTTTCAATTCTTTAGCAGAAAAGAGAAAAGCAGCCTAAAATAAAATTTATTACTCCGAAAGTTCCTGTTTATGTGTTACAATGATTAAAGTCTCCTTTCTAGAAGACTCAGATAGCTGTTTTTAATGCAAGTCACCAAATAAAATATTCATTAAAAAGAAAACTCTTTTAGCAATAACACTTTGGTTATTAATGGAAAATTACAGAGAATGTGTGACAATTGTTTTCTAGTTTGAATCCAATTTCTTCACTTAGAGGATGTCCTAATAGAATTAAACAATTCAAAATCCACAAAAATTCATCAATCATAGTAATCATAGCATTAGAAACTACTATTTGGTAAGCAATTACAAATAAAAGAAAAACTTTAACAACTGCACTCATTTACTTGTGACTGCTTCTCAGGAATGCACGTGAAGTGCAAACAAATTTCAGTGATCAAAACTGAACCATACAACAGCAAAAAATTCACTCCAACGAGTTGGCAGCCAAAGATTTTTTTGCTTACTAAAGAGTCAGGAATAGAAGCAAATACTTCTCCCCCTTGCTCTCCTTTTCCTGTCAGTCAATTTTGGCCCCATCATGTAATATTCAGTAAAATTACAGTATGACAAAGTGACCAGACAAAGCACAGGGCAGATGGGGAAGGGAAATCATGTGGAATCCTTTATAAACATCACAAATTTTTGTCTTCACACTTTCTAAAAAGAAGAATATAAGTCTTTGTGCTTAGTGGCACTGTGCAACTGACATTTAATTACATCTTATTTCTTCAATAGAAAAGTTGAATGCTAAGGGCCTCTGCAGGAGACCAAATATGGTTTTCTTAAGTTCACAACATGGCCCATAGATACCTGCTATTCAAAACAACATGATTGGGTCAAAAATTAAATTAATTTATTCATTTTCTGACAAATTCTTTTCAACTCCTTTCTTATTGACCATGCTCTACAGCCATACTACTGCCATTCTCAGAAATTACAATGCTTAATGGGAAGAAGGACGGGAAAAACAAGAGGAGAAAACATGTATATGTCTGTTACAAATAAACAAGAAATACCACTACCACTTTAAGTCAATTCTATATATCTAAAAACACCCTCTAAAAATGCCATTTTTCTAGCACTGTATATACAAGCATAGACAGGGAAAAAAAAAGCAATTATCCCATGAGGACACTTCTTTTGCATCTTATTTTGTGTCTTGAATAACAAAAGAAAATTAAAAATGTTTGGAAAGTAGCAGCTCTTAAAGCTGCTTTCAAAGTGTCTGTGATGCAATGCAATTAATTGCATAATTTGCAACGACCATCCAAGCTTTCATATCTGTTTTATCAAGGAGTATGTCAGATATTAAGTTGTTTAATGAAAAAGGACTAAAGATGTTTGAGTAGCAGAATTAAATGCCAGCAATAACATTGTTATTACAGCCATGAGAATTCAGATTCTCCTTAACAGATCTTTTTCAGGCATTGTGAGACTTCTCCATCAAGGTCTGGGAAAAGTAAAATAAATTTATTTTATAAGAGTAAATATGCCTTTTCTCACAAATAATGCTCAGGTGTGAGAAAAAAACCCCAAACATCTAGAAGGTTGCTTCATTTCTTATGAGTGCCTGTGGTCCCAATTTGCTCCCAAAATTTGTTAAATACATCTAAGTGCTTCAACGTGGAAAAAAAATAGTATCAGTACAAAGTCAGTTGTATGTCTCTAATTCGTATAACACCTTCTTAGTATAAAACATGATGAAAATGTATCAAATCAATAGCACTAGAAGGGCACTCTCATTATATTTAATGTCATTAGAAGGGAAAATATCACCACAGTAAAAATACATGTAAAGTTTAAAGGAACAGAACTGGTTAAAAACAGTTATGAGCTGTCACCTGTCAAAGTCAATGCTCTTTTTGAAACATAACAAAACTCAATGAATGAGATCTTTATTCTGAGAAAACCAGTTCTGCAATAGAATGTGAAATTTATTATTTCTGTCTTTTAGCTTGAGTGTGATGGATTACATCTAACAACAATTTAAGGTATCAAAAAATTCTTTATTTTGTTAACTGTCTCTTGCATTGTCTAGTAAGAAGGTTAAATGGATATATAAGCTGTATATTTATGGAATATTGTTACATTCCATGTTATGGTCACTGCACACAAACCACGTAATTCTCCCATAAATGTGTGAATATCCCCAAAGTGACATTCCCCCAAAAGTCATTAAAAGAATTCTTTTTGTTAGACAGTAAAAGCATGCAAGATGTAACAGTGCAACACATATGTGGTAGTGCAGGCGCTTCCAACAAAACACAGCAATAATCAGAGCACACAGGATTTACAGTTTTGCTAGCATTGAGTTTTCAAAGGAGTCCGGTACTGGCATGATTTTTTTTATTACTGAAACATAGGAGCAAATGGATGAATCATTCAAGAAATTATACATAAGAGGGATCAGAAGTTATTGGATTTTTTCACAGTGCAGTAATAGTTACGGGAGACTTCAGTGGTATTTGGTGGCAGCAAAATCAAACTGGATTTTCTTGCTGTTGCTCAATAAACACTGATGGTATCATGGTAGGATACACTGTGTGCTGGTCATGAAATTTAGGCATGTTGACATGACATAGTCTCTGTCAACTTATTCCTATGTCCAGTATGTTCAACTAACGTAGTTTCAACATATCTCAAGAAAATAGTTTCTAAATAACTTTAATTCATTTTAAGGTTGGTTTAAAATTTACATACAAACATATTTATGTACACAAAAAAGGATAAAACCAAAGAAGAAGGAATAAACAATCAGGGATCTTATTATGTTAATAAGAATGGATACCAAGTAACTGGAAGTTAATACGATATATTTACTCAGCTGTAAAGTCATGGGATAGAGAAAGGAGGGGAGAAGAGGAGAGGAGGGGAGAGGAGGGAAACAGTGAATGATAAGCAGTTAAGCAGCTAATGAAAGTGAAGCTGATGTTTGAATGATACAAGTGATTTCTTCATTTCAGCTGTCATTCTAACCAAAATCTTTATTAAATAAAAGCTTGGGGGATTTTTGGATTTTGTGTAGCATTATGTACACATGCTTGTGTTTCTCAATGAGAACTTTTCTGCTGGGAACAGCAGAACTTCTTTTATGACAATAAAAGCTCAGTAAAGAGACAGTGTTGAACTGTCTGATAAACTTGAACTGCTAGCACACCCTGATAGACCCAAATTCACCCTGCTCTGGAGGCACTACCTTCTGGATTTAGCTCTAGCCACGTGACATAAAGCTAAAAGTAATTCAGATTCTGAAGGGATGAGTAACCCATTGGGGAAGTTCTCTCTGATTTACCATGGAGCATATACTCTCTTTTCTAAGTGCTTGAGATCAGAAAAGATCAGATCTGTGCCTGTGTGCTACTTACAATGAAAAATGGAGCTAAATTAGAATGTCTTCTTCACCCTGAATTTGCACAGTTCTGGGAATAAGTAAAGACAGAAAGAAACTGCAGGAACTCAATAGGCTGTCTTCTTAAAATAATTCACAATATCTGCTGCCACTGATTAAAAAATTGTCACATAATTACAATTTTTCCACTGGATTTCACCATACTGATGATAGCCTGGAAACATGAACTAACTCCAATATCAGGATGCCTGCTCTTAGCTGATAATTTTTAAAAAATAAAACCAATGTTGATGAAAAAATATGACAGCAATTACTTTCCTAAAGTTGAAGAGGGATTTGAAGAAATGTCCACTTATCTGAAACAAAGATAAATAATCTCTGACTCAGAAAACTGCTGAAGAACTACATTTTGTATATAACTTTACTTCCACAAGGTATGTCATGGGAATACACAGTATGTACTTTTTTGTCTTTTCTTGCAGTGTGATTTAAGATATGCCAGTCAAACTAAAGGGCAAAATGAACATAATGATGTTCATTAGGATACTAGACATTTATATTTTGTTTGTGGCAAAATTGTTCAGATATATTTTTGCTTCATTTGTCTTGAAATAAATTTCACATATATTTACAAGTGTTTGGAGCCACTTAATTTAGTTCTAGAAAAATGTTTTGACCCAGTTAAGGGGAAGAGAATGAATTCATTGTTCAACAGGCATAAATAACATTACTAATTGGATTCATTTTGCAAAGTTAGGCAAAAGAGATCCTTTTTACTGGACCTAAACCAGCATGCCAAGTAATAATTTTTTTCATAATCTACTTTTTTTCCCATAGGCTGACAAATAATTTTCTGACAAATCATTTTTGGGATTAACATAAGAAGGAATCAATGAATGAGTTCATTGTGAAAAAACCCAGCTTTTGATTACTTTATGTATTTTTAACTTTTGCTTATCCTCCAATTCTTTTTTTTTCCCAAATGTCCTCTTTATTTCTGGAATCGCCTTCTGTGAGTTTTCCCTTAGTGTATTCCCTGGTAAAATTTTTTTCGTCCTCTTTTGATGTAGAAAACCACTCCAAGCTCGTAGGGCACATTATGAAGTGTAATGGGAGAGGTCTAATAATGTTTGTGGACCAAGACTTAGGATGGACTTCAGACACCTTTACAAAATTTAGGTTGAATCCCAGCACATACATTTGAAGTCATGTTCACAAAGCAGCACTTCGATGGCAACAGCAAATATCCCTCCACTATGAACAGCAGAGCTCTTCAGATATTAAACTTAGTGCTGTGTATATGCATGATCCACATGAACCAGCTCCATACATTACTAGATGTGCCTGGGAGCACAAAAATTAGTCTGCAGTTATTTTACCTGGTAATCATTTTGAAGTATTTTACGTAAAGAGGTTTCTGAAACAGAAACAGACCTTTGTATCAAATAGGTAAGTCTTGTCTATTAACCTGCAGTACCAATGACTCTTGTATTGATGGATCTGGAATTGTGCAAAATCAAGAGGAACAAGCAGCTGGCACTCCATCTACATTATTTTGTAACTCAGTAGCCCTGAGTGTCCTCCTGGAAAGTAGAAGTTATAAAGCTGAGTCTTTCCAGTTGAAGAGGGCTTCGAAAAAGTGTCATCTTAACCCCTTGGAGACTACACAATGACTTCAACAGTGTAAAGGAACTATCATTGTCTCTCACATTTTAAAAGCAAAGTACCTACAGCTGTATTTTGTCAAGGGCCTGATGAAGATGGTTTAGTTGTACTCAAAACATGTCTGGCAGACAGGAATTGTTAATCAAGTTTCTGGATCCTAAGGATGTTTTTGTAGGAACAGAGCGCTACTACAGCAATTTTGCCGGTTTCAAAACCAGGGATGTAGGATATAAAAAATTCTGTGCTTGCACAGTAATGCACCTTATATATGTATAAACCTTAAGCTTTATGCAACCTCTTTGACAGATTGTTTTGGCCATTGGAGTCTTCTAAAATAATGTTTTGGCTCTGACCTTGTATTTTAAACAGAAATTTTCATGGTTGTTTGGCAAGAACTCATTCTGCTTATTGATCTTCAGGATTTATCTCTTACAGATTTTAATAAGGGTCTATCAATGGGATCTGTAAAGCATATTCATGGTTGTGGCACAGCTCAGGTTCGCATAATAATCAAAGGTTCTCAATAGCTAATAACATTCAAGTGTTATTAACATATAGCTAATATTTGATTGTTACATGGAAACAAAACTGAATCATCCCTTCTTTTTTCACTGTGTTGATAGCTGTGAAAACTTATGACTGTTTTCTGGGGAGGTGGCCTTTAAACTGAGCGCAAATAACCCTTGTGATAATGTAGAGATGATTGAGATTCAGTCTCAGTAATTCCCAATTGTAAACACATCTAGACAATAAAACTCAAGATAAGGTAATGAAATTCCCAAATATAGCTAAAGTTAAAAAAGCTTTATTTAAAGCCGGGAATAGAAGTGGAAGACTCTCCTGTGGAAGAACCAACATGAACCCAAAGTGCTTCTAGATTCTCACTGTGAAGTTTTTTTTGTTTCAGAAGATAAAACTTAACTCTTTGGGCATTTAAATAGAATCTCTGGAATTCATAATTTAAATTACATTGTCACTATTCTGAGAGGTTAGTTATAAACTCATCATTAGCATAAAACCTTATATTTTGTTCTCCTTTTTGGTGTGTCTTTACAGATTTTGAGTTTCAAAATTTATTACAATCTATTAGAAGTTTTCCAGTGACATTTAACCAGTTTCAGGACAGATCATAAAGTTTTCATTTTACCTCGTTACCAAAATATGGTAATTTCTGCCTTTGATATCTTTTCTATATAGAAAAAATTGGCAAGAGTAATTCAAATTAAATTAAAAAGAGATTAATTAGTCCATATAAAAATGTTGTGTAGATGCTCATTCAGAATTAAAGCAGCCTCAGTGAAAATTTCACAATAGGTTTAACTAAATTAAATCAAGGTCACCTTAGTCCTTAATAAATGACCACTCCAGCATTTAGGATAGTCTAACTGTGCTCTTTAAACATACACATCTTCTAAAAGGGCAGTATTCCTCCATGTCTTCATTTAGACAAGCCTGATGTGATTTAGACTCCAAGTATTCGTTTAAAAGTCAATTTCAGAATAATGGAATGACTAACAGCAAGTTGCTGGAAGGCCTGCATATATAGGCTTGGTCCTCACAAGTCTGACCAACATGAAATGTTGAGACATTCCTGTACACCCACAGAATGGAGGCTGTTCCACATGGACTCTCCTGCAAGCAGCCTTAGTGCACAGTTCTTCCTGCTCTCATGATGAGTTCTTGTACAGGAGTGTGATGAACGCCCCAGAAAATCTTAATGAGAATACCCAGCATAGACACCAGTTTTGTAATTGAATGAGAACAGATCTTTTAAAAGAAATTCTGAAACTTCTCAGAGTGTCAGTTCCTTCTAATTATTTTCCAGCCAGTGGCAGACTTTCTTATGCCCAGAAAACAACAACATTAATTTTAGTGCTTAATTGGTGAATTCTGGTGAGAAAATTCTAGTCAGTATAAGTTTATGCAGCTGAATTATTGGAAGAAACTACTCAGAGAATACCAGAACCATCATACATCTACATCTGAGACACACAGACTGGCAAGGAGAGTAGCGAATATAGTATCTGCAGTTCATCGCCTGTCTGTAGGTGAGAGCTACCTGCACTGCAGTGATGAAGTCCTCGCCTTCTCTTTTGACTATTGTGCAATATTTTTAAAGTAATTCAATGCTTTTATATTATAGAACACTACCAATGTTTGTGCTTAATGAAATTGAAAAAACTTGATACTCCAGAACAATGAAAAAGATCATATTTTACTCCAAAGTCTTCAAATGCTCCAGAACCAAGGAAAAAATTAAGTGGTCTCTCTCTTTCAAAATTATTTTACGTGGGAAAAATCTCACACATTGTACTGCTGACAAATTTATGTTCCCTTAACATTGATGAAACCTCCTTCACAGTCTCTCAAATGGCTATCATATCAAACCTCACATCAAATAAAACTTTTGCTTTTGCAGATGTGGAAATCATCTTTGCTTTGGAAAAATATATTACTAGACAGAAAGTGCAAAGCACTAAAACAACCTCACTTAATAAAACAAACCCCATATGCTTATAAGATATGTAATGAATTCACCCCATACAATTGTTGAGGTTTTCATGTGGTGATTACTATGTGCTATTGAATATATATTGATAGTATGATGAAATGATTGCTCTTTATGCTACAAAATGTTTGAGGAACTGTATTGTATTTGAGAATCTTTACCACTGCAGTAGATGAAAAATCTAGTTGAAATGTGCTTTTCCTTCCATAAAAGTTTTCATAGTATGTTCATATAAGCAGTGTTCCAACTCTGCTTAATGTTAATTTCAGTTTTCACAGAAGTAAAAGTTCTTTAACTAAACAGTAAGTGTAACAGTTCCCATGTCAAAGAAAGTTTCAGACCTCTAATAATGTATGAGGGTAGATGCATGAATTATGTAAGTCTATTTATGAGACATTTATTTACAAAGAATTTGTCATGACTGGCTTGGTTTCACCTGACCTTGAGAATAATCCACACTTTTCTCTAATTTTAAAAAAAAATACAAATGGGAATAGTATCAGTTTCATTAATTCTCACTTTTCATGCTCTTTGCAACACAGCCTTTCTTTATTTCTGCCACATTTGCACTTTTTGGGCAGTAAAATCCTCAAACCCTTCAACTAACTGTAATATATATGCAATATACATTGGTTCCAGAGTTTTCATCCAAGAGGGCAGTTGGAAGGTAATTAGAATAAATATAATCAACTTTTGGTCCATTTAGATTTTCTTTCTCTGGTATTAGCCATGAAACAAGCTAGAACTTGTATAACTGTACAGCTGTTCATATAAAGAGTATGGTAGATTATCCTCACTAGAGAGTTCAATTTGTACACTCTTTAAATTTCATTCCAAAAGTCAAAAAAACTGCTTCTGTGTGCTTCCAAAAACATTTGTTATAAGATAGAAATAAAAATGATGTTCCCAAGTATTCCCTGTTTTTTTTTTTTTGCTGTTGGTAAATTTCAGTCTCAGTACAGGTGTCAACTTTGACATTTAGGAGCAGAAAAAGAAGAGGAAAACATTCTAATTAATTGCTTGCAAATCTACAGGAGAGTGAAATTTAGTGTCTGGTGCACATAGCACCATTATTTATGAAAGTTACAGTACTGCTTAAAATTCTGTTCAAATGTGGAGCATTCTAAAATTGCAGCTATATACAGCTTTTAAAATTGCCTTTCTTCTTTATCTGATTGCTTCTTAATATCAGGGAAATGTTGAGTGGGTCTGAGCAAAAGCTAGGAACATGGGAATCTACTCTATTAAGCTTTTGAAGGCTGAAAGAAGATTTACTATTTAAAGTTTTAGATTAGTTAAGAAGGTTAAAATCATTTTCTACTTCCATTTATCAGAAAAAAAAAACTAGTATTCAGTGCACTGGGGAAAAAGCACTGGCTTCATCTGCAAATAGAACAGGGAAAAGTTATCAAGTTCCAATTCAAGTATACATGACCTAGGACTTTGTCTAAACGTTTAAATTCTCAATTTGAAAAAATGCCTAAAAACAACATCCATAAAAGAGTAACTTTGATGTTCTTCTGGTAACTTTTCATCCATTGTCTGAAAACTAACTATTCCTTACAGTGGACAAAGAATATTTTGGAAACACTTACATAGTAAGTTAGTTTGCAAAGTTATGAAGAACTGGTTTTGTACAGAGCTGCTTATGATCTGAGAAATATCCAGTCAGGAATAATTTCTCAGTGATAACATACATTTAAATTAAACAATCATAATAATTACTTTAAAGGAAAGCCACAGAAACACAGTGTTTGAAAGATGTAAACTTTATAGGAGGGTGGTGGGCAGGAGAAAATCCAGTGACAGAAAATTTTTAGTACATTCTTGTTTTACACTAAATTTGGGATTTTGATGCATAAGAAAATTCTTTTCTCTCACGGAAAAATCTTCGGTTTAATGTATTGGTTATATATTTTGACTAGCACTTCCTGAACTATAAAAGTTCTGTATTAATAAAATAGCAATAAATTTTTGACAGCATAGACTCTGCCTTCTGTATCTGTCAGTTAACAACATCATAATCAAGAGGAATTAAAGTCTATATCTGACTCAGTATCTCTGTGTTCCTGATTTAAGAAAAATAAGATGAAAAAATCCAAGCTATTCTTTTATGTAAATGTAGTTGCCCTTATGAAACAAAGTGATCCATATGTGCAAAGACTTTCGTGTAATACACGTGGCAATATTCATGTTTGATCTTAACACTTCATTTGTATTTTCTCTTCCTTGATAACAGATTGTTCTGCAGTTGTTTTATACTTAGGTATCTTTTTTATTATTCTATGATTTAATGTTTCTATATATGGATAAATAGATATTTCTAAATAAATAGATACAAATAACTGCACATATATTACACATTTTATATCATGTATATAGGACGCTAGATCATTCTACTTACAGTAAAGAGGTGAAAAAAGCATGTACAACAAAATGGTCTGGATGATTAGAAGTAATATAATATACTTTCCTCAGTAGGTTAAGACTAAAAAGTTTCATTAGAAGGAACCATATTCACATGTAGTTCATATTTTCTGTGTAAACCAGTTAGACCTCAGGTGAGAATAAAGACTTTGATCCTTGTCTGTCATGAAATAGTGAAGTTCCACTGAAATCATAGCTATTAATTTATACTAGTCAAGAATCTGGAACATATATTTCCCTTCTCTGTAAACTAGTAAAAACGTGATTACACAATGAAGGGAGATTTTTCTTTTGAGATGCCCTATCTTTATTTGCCATTTTTGCTGGAGTGGAGTTGGGGCAGACCGTGATGGGAGACAATATTTATTAATGTGAGATAACAGAAATTGAACATGTTCCTCCCTATGTGACTTTGTTACAGAAAAGATTTTCTGTGAGGAGAATATGTTTGTTTTAAATACTGCACTGCCAAATTAATTAGAGACCTCTTGTTTTATAAAGTAATCAGATGAATATATGTTTAAAAATTTAGGAAGGTGCTAAAGCAATACCATTTCAGCAATTGATTCTTCATAGGAACAATATTTATGGATTTGATTTACCTGGCTTGTCTCACATCTTGTCCTATAGACTTGAATTAGAAATGTGAAAATATTGTGTGATCTCCCTTACAAGAAAAACCCCCAAAACCAAACCAAACCAAACAACAAACCACAACTTTCCTGAATCCTTTACAATAAAGGAAAATCATGTACGTACCTGATGTCAAGTTCTGATGTCGTGGGTCTTCTTTTACTGGTGGGACAGATTAAAAAAACATAGATAATAAATTAATCTACAGTTTCAGGTGAAAATACTGAAATAAATGTAAATAAGAAGTATGTTTGTTTCTTGGAATCCTCTCTCAGATAGCAATTTCTTTAAACCAAGTATTTTTAAGCCTGACTCTCCTAATTAATCATTTAAACAGATAAATTTTCTGTCCAGTAAAACCATATAAGAAAACTGCTTCTGGATAGTAGTTTAGTGAACTTGCTCGAGTGCCACTTTTATCCTTTGAGGTTCAGGATTTCAATATACAAATTTTATATGCAAGTCACTGTATTTAACCAATGTAGAGAGAATATTTATGTCTTCGAACACTTAATAAAATACTGTAATTTATTGCTATTAATTATCTTTAAAGGTATAGCAGAAATCATTTGTCCTTTTGCATGTTACTGTGAGGAAACTATCAAGGCAGTGCTGTGTCCAAGAGGTTAGCCAGAATATGGGTGATCATGAAGTCCATCTTGTGTAGAAAAAAAAACGTTTCTTGTTATCACTGTAGATATTTTACAGCATGAAGCTGGTGACCTAATGCACCAGATAAGCTAAGAGGTGAACTTTGCACTACTGTGGTAGGGAGCACAAGAGCAGACGGAGTGGGGACTGCTAATCCTCGGCTCCAGCGCTGGGGGCTGGACAGGTCGCTGCTGCGCCGCTGTGCCAGCTGGGCAGGGTCACCGGCAGGGCACCGCTGCAGCCAGATTGGATGCGCTGATGTGATGCTTGATACTCATATGCAAAGGAGGCACCAGGCATTCAATTGCTGGGGATTTATGTACAATTTCATCGTTTTGGCTTACTCGCATGGATGTAGAAAGACTAACAAAGCTCCTCTTTCCAATCCCATAAAAGCCCCCAAACACGAATGTTTGCATATTTATTGCTGTTTGTAGAGATTTTCATCCCTTTATTACCTTTAGCTTTATCATCTTTCAGCTGTTTCTTCTCAGTTGTTTTTTCTGCAAAGAAAAAGGAGCACAGTTAAAGCTTGGTAAGCGGTCTGCTGAATAGACTTTACCTAGAATTTTCAAGTAAAATTATTTGACAATTAACACATATATTTTGGGGGTTGCTTCAAACCACAATACATGAAAAATTTGCAATCTCATGCTATTCTTATTGTGATCTTCTACATATATATGAACACATGGAGTAAATTCCTACCTTCTTTTTCCTTAGTTGTCTTTGGTTTTTTTGTGGCTAAAAAGATTTGCAAAGAAATACCATTAAGTGGCAGGCATCAGAAATACAGTGCTTTTACAATAAGTACATGGCACAAAGATTGTCTCCCTTGTAATTTCTCTGGAAGAATTACTGTGGTAAATGTGTCTCATGGCATGTTTACAATGTCTGTAATACTGCAACAGTGCCTGCTACCCTTAGTGGCAATAGCAGTTGTGGGCTTTGTGTAGGGTTGTTGGAAATTGTTTGAATATTGCTGGTTGCAGAATAGTTTAGAAAATCCTGATAAAGACTTTAGGCACTTAAATTCTGTAATTTCCTAACTACTTCCAGATTTACCTATTTATTTGGGGCCAAAGTACACCAGGGAAGGCCATTGCCTATTGCTTGCTTCTTACTCTTTTTCCCAGAGTGATCTCAAGCATGTGAAAGAAATAAACAAACAAAAAATCCCAGGATATGGAGCAAGATGGACCTTTAGAACTGCCAAATGTGACCATTCAGAAGTCCTGCAGCATTAGACTGTGATTTATTTAGGGTTTTTTTTCCTAATCTACATTCATTTAGAGCATGTGCTGTTTTCTTTTCAGCATCCTTTTTTCCCCAGCTGTAAATGCATTTGGTCTGTGACTCCATTCAGCAAGGCAGATTGAAATTAAGCAAAGTGTATAGCTTCAGGCATCTGAGCCCATTTCAGTATTCCCTGGTGACTACAGCAGACAAATAGCTGGCTGCCTTCAAATGGTTCATTTGCACTTTGCATCGTCCAACCAGTTGTAATAACGCTTTCTTCAGTGTCTTCTGGCAAGTGTGTTACCTGATTTATACCAGCTGTGTCAGTGAGGATCACCTGTATCTAGCTCACCAAAACATGATGCAGAAGGTGAACAGTGAAAATCACATAATCAGCTGATCAGAAAGGCCTGTGGCAGAGACCTGCATAGCTGCAATGCTGTCAGTTCACCCATGCTGCTTTACATTACCACTGTTCCTTGCTGATGAGCAACATGCATTAATCAACACTGCTCATTAGTTCTTTCCATAAGGCATACTAGAAAAATGCAATATTTACCTGCTGTTGGGATTTCAGCTGTTGGCTCTCCAGGAAAATAACCAGTAATGAAGAGGAAGGGGGCGGGGAAGGGAAGGAAAAGAACAAGAGTTTCAGTACCATGTTTTTTCAGGGCAAGCAATCATTTAAATAGATCTTCTCTTTCATTTGCAACTTTTCTGCAGGATATTAATTTACAAAAAAATATGCCTTAACAATGGGCATGTACATAGAATTTCACACTGAAAGCTGAGTCTCACTCTTTGAAGTACTATAATCCAGCATGCAATGATTCCTGCAAATGCAAACACCATGCCAATCAAAGCTTTCCAGCAAGCAAATATTTAAACAGACTTACTTTTAAGTGTGCCTTCATGGTTATAGCTGACTATGCTATTTTCCAAAAAATGTATTCATTTTAATTTTTATCTCTCTTTTCTTATCATCCACACATCCCAACCAAAGACTGACACTGACCTTGAATAACTGGCATTGACCCGTCTAAGAGTTTCTCCCACATTAGTAGCTCACCTTGCGTTTTAAGAGTAAAATCTCTTGAGAAATTTTGACTAAGTCTTTGCACACCACCTAGCACAAAAGAAGTGTACATTCCTGGGCTGTTATAATACCCAAAATAATTGATGAAAATTGGTCAATCTATTGGATAGAAATTCTTTGGTGTAAGCGGTCATCACTCTTTTTAAATGAAAGAAATTCATTAAATCATCATTTTGAATCCAAGAATTTTTTACCCATCGTTACTTCATTAGTCCCAGTTTTATGTAAGAACACAATTTGAAAGAAAAAGAATGACCTCACTATCCAAGAAAAACCTCTTTTCCTAGAACTTAGAGCAGGACAAAAAAAGAATAAGATCACAAAACATTTCAGGGTATTCCTTTGATTGAGTTATCTCCGTACTTTTTTCCTGCTGAGTTTTGGCTTCAGGTGAACATGAGCTCACTCAAAGGTGAAAATGTTTCAGTCAATGCTTTTTCAACAGGAAGACTGAGCAATTAAGCATTATTTTCCCTAACACATCCCAGGAAACTTTCCCTCAAATCTTGGCCCATAAGGAGACCTGTAAATGTCAGTGCTCAATGCTTAGGCACCCTGGCCATTCAGCAAAGACCAGTTTTGCTGCTATTAAATGCTAACATGCTAAAGTCCTTTAATATTTACCTTTTTGCATATAATCTTCCTCATAGCTTCTGGAAGCTGATACATTACTGCACTCTGACTCATGGAATAATTAATGTTTTTTTCTTTTTCAGAAGAAAAAAACCAAGATTGTTTCTAAGGTGCTGAATCTAGGACAGGGGCTATGCTCTCACTTCTTAATTGAGGGAGTGTCTCTCTGGGGGATCTGGACAGGCCCAGATGGACATGTACCCTAACTGATTTCCTTAGACAGTCAGGTATGGGAAGATTCTTGACCTGGAGGGCAGTTGGTTTGACCCTGTGTTGTATGAAATATAAGGGATATTTCTTCCTCTCAGTGCATCAACAAACTTCCACTTACTCTGAGAACATTGGGAAGCATATGACCCCTAACATGGGGCTTTCATTATAGAACTAAATGGGAATATAATTTGCCAATTCTTAGGGTATTTTTAAAATATCAGCCTACGTGTCCTTTTTCTTGACTGCAAACTGCAGTTTGGTATTTCTGCATGTGTAAGATATGCCACCAGCTTTGTTTTCTGTTCAAGGTAATGTCTCACAATTTGTGAGTCTTTAGTTAGTATGCAAGGAGTAAATTCTGTATCATTACACATTTGAGTTTGATGTACAGGCTGTCAAAGATCTTCTTGTACACTAAAACAGAAATAGTGAATAATAAGATTATTTGCTAATTGCTTTTAAAATTGAGTGAGTGGCTGTGTGGTGGCCTGCCAGGTTAGATCATGGCAGCGAGTTACTACTATAGAATTGTATGTGTTGTTAATTTGGGTAGTTTTCAAACTCAGCCTTGTCTTTCTTTTTATACATGCATTACCTAATGATCCAATCTCTTTACTGACTTAAACCCCATTAGCTTTTACAGTAAGACTGAGCAAGATACAATGTGTGAATGAATTCAGTCCAGGATAAATATATTAATTTATTTTACATTCCTACTGGACCTGAATTCCAAAATCAGTGGGTATTTTGTGCCTGTTACTACATCTCATACTGAATTACACAATAGCTATGTTCATGTTTTGGCAAGTACACTGTACACTTGGCTAAGAAATATATGAAACAAAGCTATATAGACCTCTATAAATAAAGAAGGTGGTGATCCAGCTAAGTGTTCTCCTTTAAGTGGAGAAAATAAATTTAAAATAGATAGATTTGGTGTTTAAAATCTTAAGCTAGATCTATTCAAGGATGGTTAGCTCAAAATGGGCAGTGTATACAGAATTACTGTTTAAAATGACTATAGCCTGCTTATTACTGTTTTCCTTCTTTTCCTTTTATTTTTTTTTCCTTTTTCTAAAGGCATTGTTAACATTTATAATCATTTCAAGCAGCAGAATATAAGCTCAAGAATGTGGTACAGATATCCCTCTGCAAAGGTCAAGGGAAAATATCTAGGCTATTCCTTATATTCACAATATACCAGGGTAATATAGCTCTTGATAAAAAAGCATTGTAGACAGTGACTTTGGGTTGAAGTGATTAAAGCATAAGGTTTTAGTCGCTTAAATATGTGATTGACCTCTAAGAGTAGTGATTCCTCACAACTCTTGAGTGCCATCACTGGGTCTCTCAGATAAATCAGTGCAGAAGACATTAAATGTCAGTGAACAGATCCAGTGAAAACGAGACTGAAAAAACTGAGTAATAGAATCAAATAGAGCAAAATTTTCTTAAAATACTAGCAAAAATGAAAATAAAGCCATGGATAGCTTCACAGGAAGTAATAATTTTACAATGAAAACTCGAAAACTGGACACCGCAGTTCAGGGCTGCAGGAGATACTTCAATGTAGGCACATTTCAGATGCCTCGTGTTCACACTTTCCCTTTGCACCTGGGGTTCAGGGTAACACTGTTTTCCTACAGGTGATTAAGAGCAGGTATGCATCTTCTCTAACTTTAAGTAGCTAGCACAGGTGACTGATTTAGGAAGTTTAAGGGAATCAGTTTGCTTTGCCTTGTCGTCAGCTTACTTTTTATTAGAATAACGCATGGTTTGGTCTTGATGTGCCAGGCACAGCACCAAAAAGAAAACACGGATCCTGTGCTAAAGAGGCAGCAACTAATTGATCTATGAAGGTCCATACTTCAGCATTTTCACAATTCAAAGCATGTAGTACAAACACTGTCCTGATTTTTGTGTGACCATGCTTTGGAGTATGTAATGTGTAACGACTTGTCACAATAAGCTTAGATCCCAGTCTTTTTCTGTTCAGAAGTCTTCCTTAAAAATGACCTTAAAAAGTACATTATCCAATGACTTCAGTGGAAGTTTTTCAATGTGACAAATTCCCCTTGAATCCTCCTTAAATCTAATCTAAATTGGAAATATTCATTTCTCTTCTTTAATTAAATTTAGGGTTTTTTATAAAAAAAGCTTTTATTGGAACAAGGCCAACAACATGCTTAGTGAATTAATGATGTAAGTAATTTCCAAATGGTATAAGAAGTAAGAAAAAGGTTGTCTAATTAATTTATGCTATATGCTGTTTTCTTATTTTCAATAAACAATATATTTGCCTAAATATAAATTATACATCTACACTCATCTAAAATGACCAGAATATCAGTTTTGCTACCAGTGTAATTTACTTGATTTTCTAGGAAGTAAAAATTGCAAACAGAATTTGAACATTGCATCTTCACAATATTACATTATAAATGTTCTTGGTTTCGTTGTGTTTGGCTGTTAGTAAGCAGACAGAATACAAGAGTATCTGTAGTATAAGCAAGAAAATAGCATTATCTAACATGACAAAATTGCAAAAGTGCAAATTGAGAGAACATGCATCTGGACAGAAGGTTTATATTCCATACGAAACAGGTCATGACACGTACTTGCAGTGTTCTTTGGTTTGACTGGGGAGTAAAAAGAGGGAAGAAAAATGGTCAAAACAGTCAGGTTTAGCATGATATTGTTATGGTAGAGAAAGGCTTTATTTCTTCTATATGTTTCCACATATCAAAACATATGTTTAGTAATCTCACAATAATTAATAACAATCTAATAATGAATGATAGTAGTAGGGATGTTCTCATTTACAGATGATAATTGTTTTGCTAGAGTTAAGGATGACTAATATTAACAATAAAAATTTTAATTTTCCACTTATTTCCTTTTATGAAGAAGCATGGAACAGACATTTTTTAAACACGTGATGATAGTCTGCAGTGAAACTGAATAATGCTCCTTCTTATACCACCATCAATTTTGCTCTGTCTTGTACAAGCGAGAATGTGCATGAGCTGTGATACCAGAGACATTTACCACAGATGATGGATAGTGCCAGATCAAGATCTGAATGATGTATCACATGATATTTGCAATGGATAAAAATTAAAGTATTGCCCATCCTGAGAGGCTAACTCTTTTTTGAAGTCCAAATAAAAGGCAGATCCCCACAAATAATTAGCAAAATGAAGACATTTAAAGGAAGAAGTTTCAGAAAGCAGTTCAAATTCTTTGCTGGCATATGCCTTTGACGTCAATGGAGTTATAGAAGCAGAAATTTGACCTTTGATATAAACCTATATCTTTATCTTAAAATGACAATCAGCATTACATGTACTGTGTTATTTAGTTTGTGGCATGGCTTGTCAGGGCCATTCCATACATCAAAATAGGTCACAGGGTCACGGTTTTGACATTTGTCGTGTGCATTGTGCATTGTGTTTCACTATTTCTTTAAATAACAATTTCAAAAGTAAATGTAGGAGTGCTTACCTGGTTTTGTAAGGGAAACACCTTTTTCACGTTTGACTACTTCATGCTCTAGACAGAAAACAACAGCATAACAAAATTGCCATAATGTTTCTAAGTTACTTTTCGTATGGGTGTTTTGATTTTTTTTTCTTTTGTTTTGCTCTACAGGGTTTTTTTGTTTGTTTGGTTAGTTGGGGTTTTTTTTAAGTAATAAGGATTGCATGTATGTTTTTCAGGATTAAGCAGTCAGTTTCTCTTGTTTCGTGCTGTTATTTTGAAAAAAACCCCACGGGTGAATGGTTATTAACAGATTATCCACTGAGGG
This sequence comes from Corvus cornix cornix, assembly GCF_000738735.6. NCBI lineage: Eukaryota > Metazoa > Chordata > Aves > Passeriformes > Corvidae > Corvus > Corvus cornix. Next base: position 63,228,627 of record NC_047056.1, on the reverse strand, counting down.
ATCTACCACAAAATAGCAAAGTTAATTTGTACTGCACATAGCTCCACAAATATAGCTACTATTAATGCTACTAAGAGTCATGCACGTATCTTAGGGAAGAAGTTAATAGGGTCTCCTCTAATTTCTTAAATGTAATTTTTATCTATTTTCTATTTTTATTATTTGAGAGTATAGAGTAAACTCAGCAACCATTCACTCAGTCTTCATTCTTGATTCAGAGCTCATGTACTTGAGCTAAGTTCCCAAAGTCTTGAACACATACTATTACATATGAATAAATTATATTTAGGTGTGGAAAATGCATCTCATCTCCACATGCCCCTTTCTCCTACCTGTCCTACCATCCTTCTACTTCATAATTATTACTGAAAAAATGATAACTTATGTTATGTTGCTGGAAATAGAAACTATGAGGAAGCTTTTTTTTTTTTTAAATAGGTCTAGCAAACAAAAGTCAGAAAAAAACACCCCACAGATCTCATAATACAGTAGCAGCTATGCAATGGAAACTGGGGCCAAAACACATTTCAGGGCTGAGGAATCAATGGACAGCTCTGCTGGCCCTGTTTCCGGGTGAGGTTTTCCACAGCTTAAGGACTGTGCATCACTTTCCTTTAGAGAAATGAGGACCCAAAAGCACGCTGTAAAGTGGAAAGTGATGAAAATGTGAATGGTCTCTGAAAAAAGGGCAATATGCCTCAGCCTTTCTGCTACTCAGATGAATTATAGAACTCCTAGTAACTGTGGTTTCAGGTGGAGAGACAGGTTGAGAAATGCCAAGATGAAGACATCATAGGGAATTTCAAATGGGAAACATTCTTATGAAGCATGAATGAAAACTTGGTTCAGTGAAGAGTGATACATTTCCCATATCTGGATTTTTTTTTATCAATACATTATCTGGGGAATTAATTGAAATTTTAATTATTATTTTTGTAGTTTACTTTGCATTCTGCAGGTGTGCAAGATGTAGAAAATCAACAAGCAGGCTGTGTGGTGAGTTAAGGTACGAACTCTTTCTTGAGTTCTTTTTGACTGAGTCCAGGATGCAGTTATATTAAAATAATTTCTATTTTTCTCTTTTTAACTTAGCAGGAGAATTTATTCAAACCAAGTAATTTTTACTAGTGATTTTTAAAAGACTTTTCACTTCTGTATGAATTTTTGCTGTTGGGACTTTTGATATGGGAAGTGTAGAATGAATTCACTCTTGCACTGAAGCAATTGGTTATGTCAAATGGACTTTTAAATAGCAATGACAAGACAGTATGTTAAATGAAAGAAATGAAAGACATGGTGATAAAGACACTATAATTTTAAGCAAAACTAGAAATTGCCAAGGGCATGTTTCCTTATGTAAAAGTAAAAAAAGACACACATATCCAGCAATTTTACAGCAATTTTTCTGATTAAGGTAGGAGTCACATACTTGTTGGCTTTGCCTGGGCTACAGAAGACAAAAGAGGTTAAATTGTAATAGTTAGTTACAGAAAGAAGAGAAAATGTACTATTTCTTCCCCCTTTCTTCTTAACATTCAAACATTTTATTGGACTCACTTCTCACTTGTTTTATCTTCCCCTACTTCTGCAAGGATGAACAAAATTCAAACCCCTGAAGTTTAGACAGTTTTGTGTTGACTTCCAGTGACGATGAGAATGTTCTAATTGCTTGGCTGACTCTTCACAGCTTCTAGAACACTCATTATTACTTGATTGTTTTTTTCCTGTCAACATTACATTACAAAAACTCTAATGTCTAAATAACAGACAAGACCCAAAGATTTAGAGTTTATCCCCAAAAACATTTTCTCCATGAGATAAGACTGATCCAAAGTCCAAATCCATCTGGTGATTTATCTTCATATTTGGGATTCTTTCAGAGGTCTGATTTACAGCTACACGCCATTTCATTAGCCCAGCTCTGGCTAATGAGAGGCTGGAACCAGCAGCTAAGTAGCTGAAAGGCCTTAACCTGTCTTCATCATTGGAAAGACTATTCTTAGTAGAACAGTATCTGCTGGTTTTCCTCTAAGTGTTATCAGTTACATATTTCAAAATACTGTAAAAAATTGTTGCAATGCCAATATATTACACTAGATGAGTGCTGAATAGTGTTTAACACCCCCTGTCCCCCTCCATAAATCAGGAGAGAATCACTCATTCTTACCTGACTTCTCAGTGGGAGTTGTCTTTTGTTGTTTAATTTTCTCCTCTGTATCATAAAAGCAGCATTAAAATCACAATGTGTTAGCATAGGTTCGTATAATTGGAAAAATATTTCCATAGGTGATATTATGCATGTGGTTCACAGTGACAAAATAAATTCATGTCTTTAGCATCACTATCCCCTTGTGGCACTGTAAAACAGCACGCATGCATTATGAGTTCTGACTGCATGGTGAGATCATACTCATGGAAAAAGGAAATTACTGGGCCTAATGTCTCAGCTGCTGGAAAAGAGCTGAATGCCCTTCAGTGTCTTTCAGGCAGGCACTCAGGTGGAAACCATCCTATTCCTGCATCCATTACACCTTTGCCAACATCACTGCCCTGAGTGTCTAAGTCCAACAGTTTGGTATTAAACAACACTAAGAACTTCTGTTTAGATAATGCCTAACCACAAACATGGGTGGTGGTATCCATGTGTGTCTGCACTCTGAAAATGAAACAGGTATGGAGACACCCAAGCACATAATAGCTCACAGAGGAACACATGCGACAGTCTGAATGCCAGTCCATACCACCTGCTACTGGACAAGCCTACCTAGACCTAGCTGGACATCTCTCACAAGACCTTGGAGCAGCCTTGAACTTCTCCTAATCTCATAGGAAAAGCTGCCCAAGTCCACACACTCTTGAGCTGCCTGTGGGTTTGCTTGGCGCAGTTCTCAGATGATGTGAACTCATGTCGACATCAGCCACGAGACCTGAACAGCCTCTTCTCCAGGTAAGTTGGTGGGACTACACTTTCTAATCAAGTGGGGTTTGTTTTACCTTCCCAATGTCCCAGTCAGGTGGAAACTGGGATGTTTACGTTCAGATTTCTGCTCTGCCCAATTTGGTTGATTTTTAATTAACCCTACCTCATCCTTTTATAGCTCTACTCCATTTTATGTCCCTTTCCATAACTGAATTCAAGCCTCTCTCCTAATCTCTACCTTTCAACATTCACATACATTAGTAAATTTTTCTTAAATATGCTTAAGACACATTCAGACTATTTGCTCTTCCTCTTGTTCAAAGCAGTTTGCAGCCACCTGCCTCTGGCCCCTTCCTTTCCCCTAAGACCTCTGGAAGGCATCAGATTGAAGATGACAATGGCTGGGTGGAGATCAGGCAGGGTAGGTATGTTTTTGTCCCCTCACCTTGCTAGTTTTGTCTGTTTCGGGAAGAAAGTCAGTACTAATGGGGTCAAACATAGGGAGGGATTCAGCTCTATGGTTACTGATATTTTCTATTTGGAAATTAAATATAGCTCTGCATTGCTATGCTTTTCAGTTGTTGTCTGGTAGGTGGCAATTTAATTTCTCTTAATTTGTATTAAGTTTAGGGCTTTTTTATCACCCTTACTCAGCTATTGTTACTGCCAGCTTCTTATGAAAGCAGTGAATTAAAAATCTCATCTCCATATTGTGAATGCCTGTGAAGCTACAAATGTTTTATAGCACAACCAGCAATGTGAAGATGAAACTTATTGGGAGAAAATGTCTTTTTTTCTGCTGTTTGAAGAATTCTAACAAATCACAGTGCATTTCACTAATTTAGATTGGGACATTAAACTTTCTAGATACAGAAAAAGCCCAGTATGCTGACTTTAAACAAAGGCTCTGTAACATGCACTGGATTAACGACAAGTAAAAATCAAAAGGTTTATCTTTCTTTGGATATTATCCTAACACTTTTGAACACTAAATAAGATATTTTTCCTTTTCTTAATTCTGTTGAGAATGTACAGCAATGTTTGCTTTATAACTCTGGGATAATAAATCTGTGAGAAAATAAGTAAGAAAATAAGTTTGTGAGTGGATGGCATATCTGATTAATTTGAAAGTAGGGGTAGTGTTTCTTCTCAAAAAGAGTTTATTCTTGAAAACAGAGTGTCTTGGACAGGCCTGTGGATTTGCATTCATCTGGGAATGAACACAGTAATTCTTTGGTATTCATTCACCTACCTATTCTGCAACCTAACCACACAGCAAATACTGATCTGCTGATTCCACTGGAGAGCACCCTGATGCATTCCCTGACAGAACTACAGGTGGTGGCTGCTTGGCTTTTTCTCTGAGTTTCTATCCTTTAGCTGTAGCCAGAAGGAAAACTGAAGGAGTAGAATATCCAGACTGAAGGAGAACAGTCTCTATAAGCGAATACACTTCAAGACATCAGGAAGCTTCACAAAATTGTTCTGCTCACCACATTCAGTATGAATAAAAGCAGAGAAAAATATATGATGAGGATAATATATATTATTTTGCCAAGAACAGAAGTAATATTTCTAATTTTTCATGCATTTTTGTTTACCATATCATGAGGAGTCTTGCCAAAAAAAAAAAAAAAAAAAAATCTTGAGGACTTCGTAAAACTATAAAGAGTCAAAAATAAAATTTATGAATATTAAAAAAAGTTCCTGATTATGCTCTAATTTTGTGTCAGCCCAAAGTTTAAAGTTCTGAAATCTTTCATTGGAGAGAATTTATTTGCTCTGCAGAGCTCCAGTTTTGCAGCACTACGAACATTAATATTAATTTTTTTCCCTGATGTACCTAATTTAAATGGAAAGAAATAAGGCTGTAAACATTTCTCTGTGTATTGCAGGCAGTTTCAGCAGAATTACATCAGGAATGAATTCCCTTGCTTTACTTGCTTTCACTGACATACACAAAACACTCTTTAATGTAAATATTTCCCTACAGGATCAATATATTTTCTGAAATTCTCTTGTATTTCAGTCATGTGATACTTCTAAACCTGATGGCAGGAGGCATAGGAAAAATGGTTTGAATTTGAACTGAATCAAGGTGAAAAAGGAGGCCACTGTTTTGTACAGAATGAAGCTTTTATAATTCAAGCTGCTAACTCAAGAGCACTCATTGGCACACAGCAGGTAGAAGCACTATTACCACCAGTGCCTGCAGATTAATACTTCCAGTCATCAAGTGAAACTCAAAACAGCCACTGTTCTCCAAAGCAACCATTGATCACCTGAGAATAGAGCTTTTATGTTAAAGGAAATTTAGCAAGCATTTTTTTATCCTTTTTTTTTTTTTTTTTCCGCTTCAAGCACTTAAATTCCAAGGGCTTGTGGTCTGGAATATACTGTCCTATACTAGAGTAAAATCCTAATCAGTCCAATATACTGGTTTGTGACATGATGCTCTGATGTTTGAGAACGCCTTACCAAGGATATGTATTTTCCTGCTGCTATATGGATGAGACTGGACTAACTGTGCAGCAGAACTGATTTCATTTAGCAGGAAAGGTGAGTGGTCATGCCACCCATCCAGGCAACCTGCTTTCTGGCCACCACTGCGGCCACCAAGCTTGGCTCCCTCACTAGGACCTTCCTGCCTTGGCTGAACTCACCTAATGGTTGAAGAATTCTGCTAGCAGTTAATACACAAAAAGTCATCAATGAGTTAAATAAAATCTTGACCTATATGTCTTTGTAGGAGGAAGAGAGAAATATTTTTTTTCCCTATTGACCCAAAACCAATGCATCTTCAGTAAACCAGTTCCTCAAGGCTTCCAGGAAACCTCAAAATGTCTATGAAAATACTTAACTTACAAGGTAGAATATTGTACATTATAAAAATGAATTAGAAAAATACTAAATGCATGGAGAGACTGATTTCTTTAAAAAGAAAAATTAAGGGAAAAAAAGGTAATGAATTAAAGCCTTTTGCTTATCATTGAACACATAAGGTTTAAATGCTTTATTCAATCACTTATTCATAAGCACTTCAGTGTGAAGTTCGAACAGCATCACTGCCAGCAAAGGTCAATGGGATGTGGATACTTGCTTTCCAGTCCCCACTGCTTCTGGTAAAACCACTCAGGAGTGATGTAAGCTGAGCATCAATAGCTGAGTTTTCTGTGAGGTTACCTCTTAGTCTTGTTAATTCACACCAGACCCAACTGTGGATCCTTGAGTGCCTTTCTCCTCAAAAAACCTGATGAGGCACAGAGCCTTGGTTTGAAAGGGGGACCCCTTGTCCTGCTCACTGCAGCCAGTTGTTACTACTTACAGTTTACCTGATTGCACAGTCAGTTCAGGATTAGTATTGCTATTCTCAGTTCAGCTCCTGTTCTTCTGAGATTCAGGAACTGGAGGCTGCCTCTGTGCAGGCTATCATTTACTTGATGAGATTGTAGCTTCTCCTTTTTTGGGGGACCACACTCACTTCATGTAATAACCAATTTATTGAAAAGGTTGAGGAGGCTTAATTCCCAGTACACCTCTTTGAAACAGTGGACGACAGTAGAGAACTCCTTCCTCAAAATCTGGAAAATGGATTTTGCTAATGCTATTTACTACACCAGTGAGGAAAGTCACAAGAACAGTCAAAAACTCTTGACAGCCGAATCCTTTTAGTTAAATCTCACCCTCATTTTTGTTCCTCTCCAAAACACTGAAAAAAACCAAAGGCACAAAGCAAAACACCTGTGCCTAGCGCAAGGAAGTCTCCAAGTTTTGCAGACCACAGATATCCTTATTAAGTAGAGCCGGGTGTAACTGGAGGTTACTTTACCAAACCTACCTGGCTTAGTCTGAGAGACAGCTTTTTCATGTTTATCACGTTCATGCTCTGCAAATAAGAATCCCTGTATTAGAAGGATTTTTAATTTTTAGAAGATTTTAAAAATAAAAGATTCTCATTATAATTTTAGAAGACGACTTTGCATTACATATTCCCACTAGACAGGAGAAGAATTTTTTGATAAATATACTTCTCAAGAAAAGATGTTTAACAATTTTTTCCTTATAAAATTAAAATCATGAAAATACTTTTTTGGCTTTTTAATGTGGTTTAATTATTTTCTGTGTTTTTTTAGAAATATCATAGAATTTCTAAAATTATTAATTCCTTCTACTATTAATTGTGATTGCTATCACTGATCTTCTGTATACAAAATTTCTCCTTGATGTTTAATATAGATATTATGGCAGTTTTTATTACAACAGAAGCAGGGTTTTCTTGTAAAGAGTGTCAAATAAATGTTCAGTATCCTGCATAAAGAAAAAACAAAAAAGCTTTCCATGTTTCTCTGTGTCCTGGACTTGGCTGGACTAGGGCTAGTTTTCTTTATGTTAGCTAGTATGGGGATCCCATGAGTATATTGTGAAGCACTAACAATAATGGATATTATTCTCTATTATAATATAACCTGTATGCAATATTGTGCTGTTTAAAAACAGTGTGCTACCCAAATCCCAACATCATGAGACAGAAAAAATTTCAGAGAATTGTTAAAAATATGTTTAATTCTGATTTGTAGCTCCAATGTCTAAGCTGTGCAGCAGGTGAGCATTGCAGCATGCCAAGAAATAAATCTCTAAAATTCAGACTAGAGACCAGGCCAGAGAATTGCACAGACCCTTCCTCATCTGCGGCGCCCTCAATTGTTTCCCAGTGCGAAGCTGCCATGGAGACAAAAGGCATAGGTGGGTCTCAGCTGAATGGGAAAATGGTTTCCATGCAAACTGGGACCTGTGAGACACTCCTGGTCCTGCATTACAGAGAAAGTCATTGAAAACCAGTTTCATAAGTCAAAATGTGTGAGTTTGTGTTGATGAATCCCATCTTAAGCTGCTACAACTTTGTAAAAATACAGAAATACCTTCCTTCTGAAAGTTAAACTAACAACATTCTATATCGCCTTGGTACTTACTGTGTTCATGAGGGTTCCCTGAGGTAGCTAGAAGTAAACAAAAAAGGTGAATTTTAATATTTTTGTAACTGTGGTGCAAAATTTAATGCATTTCTTAGTGACATTTTAGGCACAAAAAATTTCAGTGAAATCTATATTGAAGTGTGCAACAGTTACATTGTCTTACTTACACTGCCCACCCCAGACACATAAATGGGACACTTAGCTGAGGAACACAGGCACCCTGAATTCCTCATTTAGCCAAAATTTGGTACAAATATCCTTGGAAGGCTCTGTACCTCTTCACTGGGCTGAGTAACCCTCACTAAATGCTGACCATATAACAGAACTAGGGAAACTGCCTGGATAAGTAAGGTGCTCAGTCCAGTGCCCACTAAGAGACAGGGCAAGTTCAGACCATAAGGTCTCTACTAGACAAAGACAGAAAAATAATTTTAGCTCCAGTGAGGAAACAACACCTAGGACAGTCTAAACATGAGAATGTCTGACAATTGCACCTGGTCTATGAGGCCAATGAATTTCAGATGGATTCAGTGATATTCCAAGAAGCAGAAAGACAATTGAAAATATTCATTAAATTAATTAGGCCAGTTCTAAACAAAAGAATTTTTGTGCTGCAACTTCTAAACTTTGTGCCAATTAATTTTCTGCATTTTTCAAAAAAAAAATCCCAGATGAGATAAAACTGAGAACCAAGTTAATACTTTCCATGGATGTTAAGACAACATTCCTCAGGTAAAGAGAAAGCTTGGCAGCTGTATCCAATGTCATTATCGGTTCTACAGAAGCAAGCGAAATGTCAAGACCTAGTCCTCCAGCTGGATTTTACTTCTTGACTTTTGCTACACAGCTGTTGTTTTCAAGACAAAAAAGGCTTTACCACCTGCATGTCTTCTGTGTGTGAGAGAGAGAGTAATCCCACACAGAGATGCAGCAGGGCAGGGGATGAGCTGCCTTCGCAGACCCAGCAGCACAAGCAATAAAAATGCTGCTGTGAGCTTCCAAGCTGTGATTCACTGAGCCCCTGGGCTCCCCAGCTCCCACTTGGGACAAAAACTGCTGTGCATGTGGGTTTCTGTTTCACTTGTTTTCCCTGCAGTATAAAATCCACTCCCATTTTATATCCAGTCTCTAATCCAAGTTGTTGTTGCACATTTAAGGAGACAGCAACAGGAGATGGTGTACAGAACAAAGTGAAAAAAAACCTAGAACATTTTTGTGAGTAACAGAGACTGAAGATACAAAGTAAGTGTATATGCTTGCTTCTAACCGAGGAATCAGAAATAAGAAAAAACAGAAAAACAAAGGTCCTGTGACAAAGCCACGTTTGTTATTTTTACGTATATAAGAAAACCTTTTTGTAATTTTGGCTCATTTAAAACTCCCAAAACAACCAAAAAGTAGTTCCCTAAACTGAGGCAAATTCTATTGCAATTGAGTTTCCATGAAATATGTCCAAATTTGTAGAGGATATTAATTTTTAATTGTGTCAAAAAACATATTGAGATACACGCAGGTAATTATGAATTTCAACTTGTAAAAAGGAATTCCACAGCAAATATTTAAATAAAACCTGAACATTATACCAGGGGTTGGTATAATGACTTACATAACTATTACAGAATATTGTGTCACATAACACTATCAGTAATCACTCAAAATGATCAGAGCTAGGCCACATATGAACAGTATTAGTTTAAAGACTCTCTACTGACACTGCTTAATGAATTTTAAAAGCAAACTTTTGTAATAATATCCTTATCTAAGATCTGCCTAAAATCAAAACAAAATCATTATTCTTTAACTTTCCAGTGAAGCCAGTACAGTTATTTCCCTTTTTGTGCTGGTAAATATGAGTCACATAGAATGTTTAAAACAATAGGAACTCAGCTAAAGCCTGGTGCCTCAAGTTTGTGAAGATCTCTCTGTTGTCCTTTTCCATCTTTTCTGTGGAGGCATTAATTAGACAAACTGGTATAGTGTCAGCATCAAGACAGATTGAACACTGAGATTACTGCTATCTGTGCTTTGCCTAAAAGTCCAGCTTTCTTATTTCTGGCATAACACTCAGAGATATTTATACCAGATATTTTGATGAAATAGTGAAGATATTCTAAAGTTTAAAGTCTCTAGAGGATGTGTTGGTATTTTAAAACATATCTATATTTTTTTCTATTAAAAAAAGCCTAAACAAAACACCAAGGTGAAATTTTGAACTGGTATTTGGGCCATAAAAATAAACCTTTATGTTTTGCTAACTGTGATTTCTGTCCATTCAATAATAATGTTATCCTTCTTGTGCGCCAGTATCTCATCAAAAAATGTAACTCAAATGACTTACACAGTAAGCAGAAAGTTAAAAAATGAAATCCTAAGACCATTAGATTAATTTCTACAATATTACAATTATCTATAATGTTGGTACCCTGATTTTTATTCTACTTAGTGAAAATGGCAAGACGATAAAAACTAAATGTCAACAACCAAGTCAGACTTTGCAAAATGTTTTACGATATATGTTATTTAACCTAAAGGGTGAAAAATTAAAGGCTGTGTTCTGCAGCTCTGGAAATCTCACACATTTCATGTAGAATCTTGCACTGAAAGTGAAAACAAGCTTTTTTTTTTTGGCCACTGATGGACAGAGGATGTTGGGCTAAATAAACTCTTGGTTTCATTTCAAATAGTTGTTCTGAAGCCATTAGCTAACAGGAATACCTATTGGGTAAATAAGTACTCATTGTTCACAATGTTAGAAAATTCAGTCCTAAGTAAGTATCTTATCTTCATTTGTTTAACGCTTAAACTACACTAGAGGAGGAACAAGGTCAGATTTGAATCTAATGAAAGCAGTTGGATTGCTGATGAAATATTTGAAGCTACATAAGAACTGAACTGGATCAATGAAATTATCTGGTTCTACTCTCAGCAAAAATTTGAAATTTCTTTTCTGCCAGTCTAAATTAAACTTGGGAACCAGGCTTCATATATATCTTGCTGTTTTTCACTTCACTTCAAATTTTTTTTACTTGTCTGCTATTCTGAAGGCCGCAAGGGTATTAATTATATATGGCATATTTTTGCAAATTAGATTCTGATATGATTTCAGAAATGAAATCCTGCATTTTACTGAACCATAAATTGGTAAGACTAAAAGCAGAATATGCTTTTTGATTATAACACATCTATTCTCCATCTGGATAACAGTTATTTGCCATTCAGACAGCAAATGCATTTGTGAATGTGCACATTCTGTAAGAAAAGAATATGTTGTACAGGAAATAAAAGCAATGCTAGAAGTACTTGTTTTAGTAGAGAAAAACATAATAATAATACATGCTGTATCTGGGAAAAATTATTTCCAATTAGATAGTTACAGGTGTATTAAAAATAAGAAATTTACTTTCCATTAGACAAGGTAAGAGCCAGGTTTATTTCCCATTAAAGAGAGCACAGGGATTCTTTACCATGTTTTGGACTGGACATTGCATGAATACACAACACACACATAATGTAATCTGTAACAATATTACAGGCCAAGACAGAGATCAAGATCAACATGAATCTTCTAATTGAATTATCAAAATTTGAAATGTATACCTGCCAGTTTATTCATCATGACAAAGGTAAAATTTGATTTCCTTATTTAATGTGAGTTCATTCTCCCCGAAAATGAACTACAGACAAACTAACAGTTTGTCCTTTAGACAAATTAATGGACATTGCTCCTTCTAAATTAAAGTTTCAAGAACTTAAGAGACCACATCATTGTGCATAATTTAAAGTAAATAAGACAGTTTTGTTTTAGTTATTGCGAGATTTTTCAAACTGTGAAGCAATTGTATTATGAAGAAGTCAAACAGAATAAAATATATTCCTTACATGTCTCAGATAATAAGTTCAGAAAAAAACGGATTATTAGGACTTACCGCTCTGTTAAGGAGCAGTTCCCTACATTTGTGCAGTTATTGTCTGTACTCTTTGTCATTCAAAGGAGAAGTCAAATGCTAGCATAAGTTTTCTAGATCAGCAGACCTGGTCTCTCATATCTGCCTGTGTCTTACTCAAGTTCTCCTGGCTAGATGAGTAGCTGGCAGACTGTGTGGTAAAGCCAGTCTACTAAGCATATGTCTAAAAAAGTGACTCAAAAACTAGATTAGCTGCAGCAGGATTCCTAAGAAGAGAATGGCTTGTGCTCATCCTGACCTCTGCTCTATATTAAAAAATTGCCTTGACAGTGTATGACCAAGAGTTACCCTGTGGCTGAGACAAAGTAAAGCAAGCAAGAAGTGTGTGGTGGTGGCATAAAGTGGGGAAGTTGGTATATGATTAAATTACAGTGAATGCTGTATGAGCCTTGTCATTACAGGATCTCTTAATTCCCTACAATATTTACTTTACATTTCTGGTTTGCTTTAAACCTAGCATTTTCCAGGACATTTGTCCAGGTTTCTAAACATTAAGGAAGTATTATCCCACATTAACATGACAAGTATTAAATGCTAAGTGATTAAGGCTGTCTGGAGCATTTGGAGGGAAGCAGAGAGCTTGAGCTTCCAGCTAGTGTTCTTCTATGCTTGGTCTAGGAATGCTCAACTGAGTCTGTGCATCTCCACAGACTTCCTTGGATCACTGTATCAGCAGTGGCTGAAGGATGATAATAAGATAAATGCTTAAGACAAACCCTCCTAAAATGCCATAGTTTGCCACTATCGTTAGTAATTAACCACTGATATTAGAGCCTATAGGGTATTCACTTGCAACAGACTGATCTTCCTATTACTACTTTCCACCAAAAAGAGCTGTCAGGCTGCTCTCACAGTTCTTTCTGCCTTGTTTTCCTTACCAGAGCAGCCTGACCCAAGATATCTATCTGCTTTCCTAGAGTTATCATGTTTGTGTCCTTGCTGTTTGATTTGCTTTATACCTCAGGGCTGCATATTGAAAAATGAACTGACTCTTGGTTTTGGAGGATTTTGTTGATGTTGTCTGGAACAACTTGTTTTTTAAGACTTATTTTTAACTGGCAGTTCAAGAGTACTTTATATAACAGGGAAAACAAAAAATAATAGAGAGAGAGGAGGGAAGGGAGAAACTTTATCATGGTGTAAATATAATAAAAGTAGAAAAGAAGTACAGACATTTCCAACATTTTAAAATGACTTTTAATGAGAGGAATTGCTTCAACTTCAATCTGAGATGCATGCCTTTAGGAATCATCAGTAATGATCCCATTCTTTATCTGTATCCCAATTTGTCACTTAAACATTAGAAATGCTCTGGGAAATGTAAGTTGTTGAAACAGCAATCTTGCATGATAGCACTGAAAACTAATATCTTTAAAGTACTATAAGTCTTAAAATCCCAGGAGGACAGATCTTCCATCAACAGAGCTGGAAAGAATAAAATTTCAGTCAAATGTAGATGAGGTACATCTGCTGCATTAATGCATTTCATCTTTAGGCACATGTAGTGAAAGACCTGAAGACCTTCCTCTCAATATCATCCTCAGCTTCTGGCGTTTTCATGTGCTGTTCCCTGAAATTGTGGGATGGGAACATAAAGATGAGGGAGAGTATGCTAACAAGCTTTCACTTTTAGAAATACCAGCTTTACATTTGCATATAGCTAAGGCAAAACACAGCGGAGCTAGGGCCATCTTTATTGCAACACAAATTATTGACTCACAAAGGGCAACTGAGTGAAATCAGGCAGACTGAAGTTTATAGGATGTTAGAATGATTTTTCAGAATATAGATGTTAGTTTATGCAACAAATGTTCACCACTCTATTTAAACAATTGGAGCCAAAAGGAGCAACTCTTGCTGATGTCAATATTCACTATTAGTGGATCTTCAGTCATAATGCCTGTTATTAGTGAAATCTGCCAAACTAACGCCCTGGGTCCAGACTCCATGCAAATACTTGGAATACAAACTTCTTAGTTGAGGTCCTTCTTATCTATGGCTCTGTAAAAGTATAATAATGGCTGAAAATATATTTACACATGTTATTAAATAAATGTGAAATAATAATAAATTAGAAGATAATACGATAACTATGGAAATCTAGAAAAGAAGAATTTTGGAGGAGAGATTAGTTGATACAAGGGGTGGAGAACAATAAAAATTAATTAACTTTTGAAAAAATGGACTTTTCCCAGTGTGCTACTCAACACGGTGATTAAAACAGAGGGCTAATGACTAACTTCTAGAGGCATAACAAACTGAACCATCTTTGTTCCTCATGAAATGCTGCTGATCACTGCTTTTGCTTTAATTATGACTTTGTAAAAGCACATTTCTGCAAACGATGTCTGCATAGATAAGAAAAGAAAGGTAGATTGCCTCTAGAAGAACTATTCATTCTGGAATTGCATCTGAATAGAATTCCCCTGAGCATTCATTTGCACACATCTTTGTGCAGCATAATAAAGTAATAGTTTATCCCAAGGGGAAATTTTTAGCCAATTAGCCATGTGTTATGTGGATATGCAGGTGTTCAAGCATATTATGCTGATTGACAGGTGTGAGTGTTTCTGACGTGATGCCAATATATATGTGTTTTACCTAACAACACAGGCCACCAATTACACAGAACACTCTTTCTTCAGAAATCACAGCTGCTTCATAATCATTAAAACAGTAGTTTAACTGGCTCCAGTTTTTGGTAGCAGGGGCTGAATAAATTACTGTTGTACTTTAAGGCAAGTAAGAATTATTAACACAGGTTGTAATCATAACTGTATTTGAAATGCTATGCTGTCTCTGTTATTCCCAAAGAATGGTGAAAACATGACACTCATCCAGGTTGCAAGGTATGGCTGAAGCAACCTCATTTAATCACCCATAACCTCTATAGCACGGATTGCAAAAGAGAAATTACATGATTGGCCTATTTGCCCACCACCTCACAAGGTGGTAGACTGAGCAGTAAGACACACCAGTTCCAAATATTATTCTTGTAAGACTGAAAACCATAAAAATAATTTTATGGTTTCCACAACAACTTGCAGGTGTAGAAATAGTTTACATACTTACAAATTGTTGTCCATCCAGTTCTCATGAGAACAAAGGCTTTCACAGAGAAGCTGTGAGAAGCTGGATTTCTCTAACTGCTTTGTTATGAGAAAGGAAAGTTTCACAGGAAAATTCCTCTGCCAGCCCTTGCTAGCATCTGCAGCTCTGCCAGGTCTATCAGTATGAATTATTTTGCAGCTTTGTAGTTACATAAGACATAAAAGAATGTAATCTCAATTTTACCTTGAATAGATTACAAAGTTGTAACCAGTGTCAAGGTTTTGGTTAAATCCTTACTGAGAATAAAAATGTGGGCATTTTTTGAAAAAAACATGGATGCAAGGTAGCATCATTAGTTTTTCGTGCTTTGAGTACACTGAGGTGTTAGGTAGATAAACATGGAGATCTTACCTTATTGTTAAAATGTCTAGATTAAATATTTGCATTAGACCCTCCATCTAAGTACAGTGACTGTGGATATTCAATCAGTTATTAAGATCTACAAATGACTTGCTCCTCCTTCTCACTTCTCTTTCAATGTCAGATTCTTAAGAGAGAGGGAAGGTTGTTAATCAGCAACAAACTATCCTGGTGCTCACTGACATTTGTTTTCTGATCTTGTTACTAAACTTAAACTATGTTCCCTGTTAAGTGAGAAATATAAGTATCTCCAGAAGGGGAAGAAATCGCATTCTGACACAGATATAAGACAGATGAAACACTCTTTGCATATGTTTATTTCTCTCCATTAGCCCTAAACTAGGGTGAACAGTTTCAATGTAGATGCCTAACTTTATACATCTAAGTTTGCATGAGTTAAATCTTCTTAATGATTACATTAATCTGAGTATCTAAAAAAATTCTTAAAATTTATGAATTCAGTGAAAAGTCATGAGCTTGAGACATTCATTCCTATACCTGCTTATATTGAATGGGTACTTCAGAGAGTGTTTTTTAGTAATGTCTTATCCCAACTGAAATATCTGAAAAGTACACAAGCCTAGTCCCTCAAGTTCTGTCCATCACTAACTAAGCAGAGGTTGTACAGGTCATTGTCTCGCTCAACCCTGTAAAAGTCACGTAAATATTTATACCCTTAAGATAGTTGAGACAAGGTAAACAGAGGTCAAACAAATTTCATTTAACTGATGTAGTATTTTCAGATAATTTTTCTTATTTAATATGAATTATCTGTTCATCAATATTCCTTGAAAATGCTGGGGATTTGTTCCAGCATGGAAAATCAAAGCTCACCAGTGCATGGATAGTCATCTATTAAATTAAAAACATCTTTAGTCTGGAGTGGATTTACATTGAAAAACATCTTGTCTGTATCTTAAGATTTCTGTAAAGTGTTCTTCAGTAAAACCACTTCATTTAATTCTTAATACGATGCAGGATGACAATGTTAACTACAGTTTGGCAGATCCTTTGGGCTCCATCTTGTGGCTATTTCAGTGATTGTTACCTTTGAGAGGGCTGCCTGCCTTCAGCTGGTCAGAATAGCACTACTAGTTTCAACAGCATATTAGCACATGGCTGTTTTTACTATTTTCTCTTATATAATACAGAATTTTGGACCCTATTTTAAGAAAATTGCTTTTAAAGTATTTATACTGATTTTGTGGTTTTTTCCCCCTTCTGTTTAGGACTAAAAGTTCTAGAAAGTGGTTGTGTAATACACTTTGCAGTTATAGAATCAGATAATCTACTTTCTTATCCTTTGATGCTCGTTAGAAAATGACATAATGAAGCTGTGGTTCATCTTGAAGCAGTGGCATCTGCAGCTGAGCAGAATCCCATGCTGCCATGAACATTTGCTATATGAATAAGATGGCTGACTTCCAATTTTTCTGGTCAATTCCAAAACTAAGCAGTTCTCAAATCCCCTCCCCTTCTGGGTTTTGGTTTTGTTTTTTTTTTTTTTTTTTCCAGCTTGGAAAGCATCTTGATTTTTACATATATTGAAAAGGGATCCTGCTGTGCCTTGGCCAGTTTATTCCACACTCTGTATGCAGATCAGCAGTTTCCAAGCCATGGATACACTACCATTACCAGGAGTATTAGAAGGAAATTGCTCTTTATTGAATTGACAAAAATATGTAGTTTGGAGCTTGAATGTACATGTCTTGCCCATTTTCTCCTTTTGTTTGATTTTAGCTGCCCTCAGATTATATATATATTTTTACACCACAATGTGCTTATTGAGAAAAAGTCTAAATGTGATCCTGCAGACTCTCCTGTCAAAGTATTTTGATGAAGCTTGTCATATGAATGTGATTTTCATTTTTCTTTCTAAAAACTATTAAATGAATTTAAGAGCAAGGTGATAATGTTGAAAATCAGGAGCATGGCTATTGACAGCCATCTAGTGCCTGCATCTCACTAATTTACAAGTCCTCATAATACCTAACTGTAGAAGGCAGTCTACAGAACAGATGAGACTCACAGAAGTCTTGAATTAGATGTGCTCTCAGAAGCAAGACAGAATTTGTTCTCTGTCTCTTGTTCATTAGCTCCAAGGAGCCTGGAGAGACCAACTCCATGGCAACTCAAGTTCACGTTTTGCTTTCAACAAGGAAAGTGTTCTTACACATACTCGTGAGAATGTGCAACCACAGGGGTCATGTCATGGTTAAACCCTGTTTGGGTTCACTAGAAACACAGATGTAAAGAATCTTTACAAGGTGAGATTTCTTGACAATGATCTGGAGACAGAACTCACTAAGCTTGCTTGCTTGACATTCCTAGTTCAGTCCATGTCCTCTATAGTCAGAAAAAGGGTATGGGAGGTATAAATTGAAATGAGAAATTCCACTTTATGCAGAACTAGGAAAATCTGAAATTTTCTTTGATCTGGCTCTATTCCAAACAAAAGATTTTTGTAACCCTCTGTCTTCATAAAACATTTTTGAAATATGAAAATACTGTTTTGGTTTATATAAATCAAAATAATTATTACTGTTTCTTTCATTTTAAAATGGCAATTAAATATGAAAAATGCTGAAATATTACAGCATGTTAGAGTTCTGTTTACTGTTTTCTGGAGATGCCCTGGAAATGATGGGATTTATATCACTTCACCAATACACGGGTCTATTTTAATTCACTTGAATCCTTGACCACAGTGCTTTGAATTATTAGCAAGAGTTAAAAATTTTTGTGTACTGGCAGCCAGATTTGCTCTTGGGAAATTTAGGAAGTGCCTTCCTCATGCAAAGGTTTGCTGCCTCTTGCCCTTTTGGAATTGACAACATTTACACATTTCTATGACAGCTTCTCTATCCCACACACATTGAAAGAAGGCATAACATGATGCTGGAAGGTAAAGCTGGCCATTTTCTAGGACTTTGGTCACAAAGTCCTAGCGAGCTAACCTTTGAAAGAGAAATAGTGAATGCCTAAATTTCATGCAATAATTGTGCCTGAAGGTTCCCATTAGTATCACTCATATTTGGAGGAATCAACACAATACTGTAGTGGTTTTTGCCCAAAATACTCATTACTATTTACTAACCCATGACAAATATCTTGATTTTGTTCTTTTCTGTCTTTTGCCAGCTCCTTCAAGTCTGATTTATGCTATGCACAGAATGTACCATCCACTGAACACGTCATTCCATCTTCTTCTCCTTTATGATGGCTTGTCACTCTGTATGGCTCATTATTCTTGTTTTTCTAGATGAGGGATGTGTATTTGAATATGACAAAATAATTGGAGAAGTCTTCGTGTAGAGTACAGTGTCTGTGTACTGTATGATTCACATGAGAAATGGCAAAGTGCTGTTTGAACTGTGCATGCTACTACCACAATATATTTTGGATAATGAGCCAGTCAATTTAGAGCACTGCCTGCTTACTTCCATTATTTTTGCAGCATTGCAAAAAATACTGTATCCTTAAGCAAAACCAGTGAACATTACCGTTTTTTATTGCCAGTCAGAGGAATACACATGGAGCCCAGAGCAATTTCTTGGGACAACAGAATAAGCAGAAATAAATAAAACCTTATCATATTAGGAGTTAGCTAGTACCGTGCAATATTCTCCATGTGGGGCCTGCAGAGAGGGGGGAAGCTAGATGAGAAAGCACAGTGACTAAAGCATGGCGTGTTCAATTTTTGGAAGAGGCCTTATTACTTCTCTCCAGTTGTTCAGTTTAGTGTATATCTACTGAAGGCAGGAACATCACTGAAACAGTTTTCCTTAGTTACTGGATGATTTCATTTTTCTGTCATTTTTTTCATTAGAATCACTACCTTCCTTGCTGACAATGTTGGTTGACAATGACCTCAGAAAATCAGAGGGAGGTTTAATAAAAAAAAATAAATAAAGGGTTGATATCATAAGAATGATTAATGCTGAACTTCAGTTCATACTTCCATGTTTCTGTGAAATAGGTTGGTGGTAACCAGCAGGATGATACAGCCTGAGCCAGGTGCTTGAAAGTATCCTACATATACTTGTTGCAAAATCCTTTCAACTAAGAAATCAAAGGAAATTTTTTTAAGCAGAAAAAATATAGAAGAGAAAATGAAATGGAAAAATTGATCTAACTTCAAAGAATAGTCATGAAAAATGCATTTTTCAATCAGTTTTGTTGGGGAAGATTATAGTAAAGGGGGAAGAAAATCCTAACTGATGAGAAATGAGCACTAGGTATTTAAAACAAATTCCCTTGATGTTCTTCTGTAAATGAATGAGCCCATGATCTGTGGCAAGGGTGAAAGAAGTAGCACTCTTAACAATTACCTCACTCTTTTCTTTCCATTAAGGGTGTAGCACTTCATGTTTTTGAGCACAGCAGGCATTTTGATATCTGAAAACCAATGGCTCTAAGTATAGCTTGCCAGTTTTCTGATTCTCCCTGCTTCATGCGCTACCTTTCATGCCTCAGTTGTTGCTAATTAGTCTTTGGACAAAATATCCTGCTTGATACCTATTAAGCATGGTTGGTTTTGATAATTGAAATGAATTTTATTATTCTGTTAAAGATACAAAGGGAAATTTTGGCTTCTGTGGAGTGAATGGGAATTTTGCCAGTAACATCAACACAGCCAAGATTTCACTCATGAGCTGATAAAACAGTTGAGACTATAATTTTTTTTTTTTTTCCCGTTCAGTTAAGAGCTCTGTACAGGGATAACAGAAAAAAATAATAAATTAGTAGGATTGAAAAAGTCTTCATGTATAGGCAGTAAAGGTTGGTTCCACAATTCAATTATGTGAATCACAGAATTTCCAAACAGCAAAAGACACACCCTACACCCCCACCCCCAAATTTCCCATCAATAATAAAGAGCTATTTCTTTTCTCACTGAATAAAAAATAAATCTCAAATAATCCTAAGAAATATATGGAAATGTTCTGAAAATATTCCCATTGCTCAATTTAGTGAGAAAGACAAGATTTATAGACCCAGTAATCAATAAAGTTGAATAAGTTAAAAAAAATACTTCCTCAGTGCAAATATTTCATTATTTTTGCTGTTTGAATAAAATCAGAAAATTATGAAAAAAGTTTTAACTCAGCAAATCTTATTCTGAAAAACGAAACTATAAATAGATATTTAGTGTCTGATAAATACACTATATTTAAATAAAAGTAATGTTTTAGGTTCTGATTTAGGGCAAATTTTTCCACTAATCTGTTAAAATATCAGAGAATGACTTCAGCAAAGGTTACATGCAAGCTCCATATATATCTGAAAAGAGAAAATTAAATGTGCCTAGAAAAGCAACTTCTGCAAAGAACAAGCAGCCAGGTCAGCATGCATGGTGCACTGCAAGTTTTGTTCTCTTTGACAAATTCTAACATGGTAACAAAGGCCTTTCATTTTCCTCCCAGCCAGAATGATGAAGTGTCTGATACCGGTCCGTATTGGCCTGTTTTAAAAAGGAGCTACCAACAGTGGAAATTACAACAGTATTATCACAGTAGGAGCAGATAAAGTTGGCTGATGGTAGCACATGAGGTGCTGTGTGTCATCACAATGCTGTATATCATTGCAATTGTATCACTGAACGAAAGAAACATTTCTCACAGCAGTCACAGCCTGAAAGACCTTTAAGTCAAGGGACAAGATTGATTTACCTTTCTTCTCCCCCTCCTTTTTCACTGCAGCTGAAATAGAAACAAAAATACTGTGTTTTCAAAATTGAAGTTAATAGCAGTATCAGTAAAAATAATTCAAACACCTATATGAGCCTTTTGTGAACATATCTCAAACCACACATATGTTATGCCATACAGGAATAAATTTCTTTGCCAGATGAAGAAACTGAAGTGTTTCCTCACAGACACCCAGCTCTGCTATTGATGAGAGCAAATTCCAGCTTTCTACATTCTCACACATAATTTTAGTTGTGGTCATCCTTCCTCCCAGACACTGATAATGGGAAAGAGTCATAGAGTGAATATTTCAAAATTAACAATGAAGGAGGAGGATAGATTGAAATGGCAAGGCATAAAGGGGTAAGAGGAGTACAG
This sequence comes from Corvus cornix cornix, assembly GCF_000738735.6. Taxonomy (NCBI): domain Eukaryota; kingdom Metazoa; phylum Chordata; class Aves; order Passeriformes; family Corvidae; genus Corvus; species Corvus cornix. The sequence continues at coordinate 63,207,230 of NC_047056.1, read as the reverse complement.
CGAAAGGTTATGAAACATAGTCAGTTTAAGAGAAATATGTCTTTTTTGCTAGTAGAAATTGTATTCTTAAAGATATGTATAAAATAAGAAGTGAAAAACTGACTGATGTTTCTAAGCCTCTGCCTAACATCAGTATTTACAAGACCTGATTATCCAGCCCACCTCTAAATCCCATAGCATGGGTTTTGTGTGAAGGAAAATGGGAAAGAGACTGGAAGAAAACTGATACTTTAAAAATTAAACCAAATTTAAAAACCTTGGAATTAGTTTCTCAGTGGAAGCTGTACTGTGTGCCCAATATTCAGACTCTGGAGACAGAATAAAAGTCCCTTAAAACTCAGCCCATAATCCAATAAAACATTGCATACATCTACAATGGGTATTGTGAAATCATAACAAAATTTGACTAAAAGGGATGTGGCTAAAATGAGAGTTACCTGTATTTACAGATGACTGCTGCAACTCTGATGGAGATGAGCCAAGCTTATACTTAAATCCATTCAAAATCCATGCACTACCCATTCCCCAGACTACATTTATAGAACTGAAACTTCTAAAAATATAGTTAGAGATGTCACTTTATTTTGAAACATGACTGTTAGAAGTGGTCTCAGTAAGTCCCTGCCTTAGGCTAGCAGTTGCAGACAAGAGGGAGGAATTAAGATTCAGAGCTCTTACTACCCAGAAAAGTGTGTTCAGCATCAGGCTGCCAGTATGAATGGATCTGATGTGGCACTGGAACTGGAAATGAAACAAGCAGAAATATAACTCTGCCCTTCACTGGGTAATGTGCCCTGGTACAGGACAGAAATCAAGGGTCATGAGGTCAGAGACACCCCCTAGTAGTTTCAGATGTTTGCATTTTGAGTTTGGGTGCTGATCTCTGTCTCTTCAGTGTTCTTAAAATGAGAAATCATTTTACTTCAAACTGTTTGTACATTTGGATAGAACAGACCAAGTAGGAAACAATTAAACCCTGAATTACTAAAATGCTATTTATCAATGGCCTGTAGCAAAAATATTCTGATTTCAAAGATTTTTCATGTTTTCAACCACCAAGTCTCCTTGGAGAATTAGATAAATTTCAAGCATCTCAAGAATGTGCCCAGCAGCAAAGAAAGAAAAAAAGGTTTCATGACCAGAATTGGTGAAAAACTGGCACAAGTTTTCCAGGATCTAGTACTCTTTGCAATCACTTCAGTTTTCTAGTTAATGTGTACATCAAAGCTGTATTTGGTTTGCTGGTGATAAAAAGACAGATTACCTGCTGAATAATACATGGTAGCTAGGGAGGCAAGGACATGAAATAAAGTAGAATGATGAACTAGAAAATGTGATGCTCCCATACAGGAGATGATCTTAGCCATCTGCTTTTTTACCTTGGTTATTTGCAGAAAGAATAAATTCTTAAGTCAGTTTGTTTTACTCTGTACTGATGAGACTTGTCTTGTGGTTCTTGAATTAGAAATTTGTATACAAAAAACTATTCAAAGAGGACTATATTAGCAGCCTTAAATCACAGTCTGTCTTTTCTAGGCCTATGCAAATCCAATCATACTTTTTCAGTTAATATAGATAATATTCAAAGCAAAATACATTTTCCAAGAATATACATACCATATTCTGGCATTAAAAATACAGATTGACAACTATTCCAGAAACGAGAAATGAGCATTTTCATATTTTAGGTTTTGTGAATAGGTTAAAAAAATCATTACAAGCCATGGAAGACCTTGTTCAAATCTTTTTTATGTAGGGCGGGGAAATAAAGGTAAATTTCCAGTCGTGGAAAGGTCAAAAAACTGTGGAAATGTAGTAAGAATTTTCAAGGAGGAAAAGAAAAGTAAATTCAGGTTTAGGATTGCTCTATTGTTTTGGACTTTTATCAGAAACTTGAACCTGGATCACCAGCAGTCCTTTAATCTCATACATGGTGGTGCTTTCAAAGGACATTTTTCTGAGCTGTTGAGCAAACACAAATCTTTCCAAAATCGTAAAGATGTCTTGAAAACATCAAAAATCTTGAAAACACTGTTTCCTACTCAACTGTAGTCCTTTCTATGTAGATTCATGACCTAGCAGTAGCCAGAAACAAATATTTAGTCTGAATACTGTCATAGAAGTGACTTCTACAAATTCTCCCTTTCTCTTATAAGAAGCAATTGTTTTCCATCCTGAAACATGAAGTTTAACTTTCTTTCTACATTTGCAATAATTAATTATGAAAACTACATTTCCTTAAAGATATCCAGTTCCTCTGTGTCATTTCTAAAGAGCCCTTGACTTAGATTTGTGATTTTCAGTCTTATCATGATCATACTAATTAATCTCAAAGGGAATCTTGAATCTTTCCTATTTCACTTTATATGAGACTTTTGTTGCTTTTTCCTGGCCCACTCCAGTGCCACATTATCACATAAGGGTTTTGTATACAACGCTCTAGACAAGATGTAGCTTTGATTTATGCAATAGCTTTAGAACATTACATGCATTTTTCCTAATGCATTTGCATACGGAAGAAAGTTCTTCACTGACTTGTCTGTAGCAATACTTAAGTACTTTCCTGAATTTACATAGTTAATTTAGAGATAAATCCTCCTTTAATATTTTCCCTCCACTACATATTGCCTTCTATTTATTGACATTAAATTTTCTTTGCCATCATTCTGTCTGCTCACCTTGTAAATTCAATGTATCACAGCCCCTTCTACCTGAATTATTTAACTTATTTTGTCATCCAAAACTTTCATTACATTACTATTCCTCTCTTATTCTCTTAATTAAGGGACATAACATGAGTCCAGACATGGAATCATAAGCAATTATTCTGTAAACAAGCTGCAAGATGAAAATTAATCAATTGCTCTCTGCTTCCTAACCAAATTTATTTTCTTTAATACTGTAGGTCTTAGGCAGCAGCTACTTGGCCTCTGCAGTAATTCTTACACTGAAACTTTCTGAAGGTCTATTTAAACCATTAAATAGATGCTGTGCTTATTACATTATTAATATATTGAAAACCCTTATTACTAAGATAGAGTTTCCATTTCTAGATATGATGTAGGCTGGAACTCTGTGTTTTTCCAGATATTTGGTTTTGTTCTGAATTTAGTTATGAATTCACCAAATTTCTGACAGATTTTTAAATTTATGAATAACCCTGGAGTAATTTAAGTGTATTTACCCTGACACAGTAACTGTTTTGTCTGAAAGTGACCGAAGTTTTGACTAAGTTCTTATATTTATTTTCTTTATAAGCATGTAAGCTATGGTGAAACAAGATCAAATGCAAACTCATCCCATGTGTCAGGTACTCTGTGATAACTGTTCATATGCATGCTGTTATGCTGAAGTGAAAACCACCTCATGTAGACAGCTACAGCAAAGCATCTGGCATTCACTGAGTTGATACTGTCTTTGCCCATCTCACCATAAATTGTCCATCTGTTCATAGCTTGAGAAGAAGGTAGTGTTTTAAAATATTTAAGAACCATATAAAGTGAGATTTCTCTCTCAGACCTTCTTAGCAGATATTTTCTCTTTCTCTTTCAGTTTTTTTGAATTCAGAATTTCAAGTGAAATCTTAATCATATTAATAAACCACAGTTAAAAGAACCAGTATAGTGAGCATCAGAGAGGAGAATTTAGCCTTTAAATTGGCTGAAGCATCTGTTATTTAGAATGATTCTCATTCAGTAGCATGAAAAACCTTTCCTGCCCTTTTCCTCCTCTGGTCCAGATTTTAATGAACAGATTTGGAGAAATAACCTCTTATTCAATTATATTCATGCATGTTATCATTAGTGGGCAAGAATGATGTTACAGTTGAACTCCCTTATAACCTGCCTATCCCTTTTGCCTTAATTTGTAGGACATAGCTGCTGACCTACTACAAGAAAAATTATTCACTAGATAACCCCCAAGAAGTTTACAGTGTTTTTCTCTTTATTGCCAACAATGCCTTAATGAGAACACAAAGACATTGCCTAGAAGGGAAGTGTGCAAATTCTGCATTGAATTATCAGCGTTCACACTGCATGGATTATTAACCCCATGCCCTGGATCCGGCTGTGACAGGGCTGATTTTTACAGTTGCCAGAAGGGAGCATAGCCAGGACTCAGAAGTAATTCTATACCACCTCGTGTCATTTTCTGGGGATGGAGGTAGAGACGGATCCCAGGTTGGGTAGGTGGCAGAGGGAAAGGTTGATTATTGCCTGGGGTTTCCGCAGGGAGCATTCATACGTGAATTGCTTGCTTTTCTTCTTGTACAGTCTGCCATTAATATTGTTGCTGTTATTGTTCATTGTGTTATTTCATTGCTGTTTCCATCAAATTGTTCTTATTTCAACCCATCGTCTGTACCTTTTGGGTCTCTCATTCTCCTCTCCAGCATGCCACAGTGGAGGAGTGAGGCGAAAGTGAGTGAGCAGTGCGTTCCAGTGGGAACACTAAACTGGGGAATACCATTCCTAAACCGCAACAGTCCTCTCTCTGTAAAGTCACTTGGTAGAGGTGGCAAGAGTGCGGTAACGATCCTGAGCAAGTTCCCTTTAACTGTGTGTGGAGCCTGGTCCGGTGCAACTGGGGCCATAAATCCAGAGAGACTGTGACACACTTGAGAGGTGAGCTTTTGTGAGCCTCATGAAGTTCAACAAAGCCAAGTTCAAGGCCCTGCACATGGACTGGGGCAATCCCAAGCACAAATAAAGGCTGGGGAGAGAATGGATTGAGAACAGTCCAAAGGAGAAAGATTTGGGGATGTTGGTGGACAAGAAGCTCAACAGGATCCAGCAATGTGCACTCGCAGCCCAGGAAGCCAACCATGTTCTGGGCTGCATCAAAAGCACTTGGGCCAGCAGGGCGAGGGAGGAGATTCTGTCCTACTCTGCTCTGGTGGTCAGACCCCTCCTAGAGTGCTGTGTGCAGTTCTGGGGCCCACAACTTGAGAAGGACATGAAGAGTTCCAGTGAATCTAAAGGAATCCATGAATATGATCAGAAGGTTGGAGCACATGTGCTATGTAGACAAGCTGAGAGAGTTGGCTTTGTTTGGCCTGGAAAAGAGAATGTTTTGGGGACACCCTATGGTGGCCTCCCAATAGCTGAAGGGAGCCCACAAGAAAGATGGAGAAACACTCTTTACAAGAACATGTAGTGAATAAACAAGGGGGAAGGACTTCAGTCTGAAAGGGAGTAGGTTTAGATAAGGTATTAGGAAGATATTTTTACTGTGAGGGTGGTGAGGCTCTGGAATAAGCTGCCCAGAGAAATTGTGGATGACCCATCCCTGGAAGTGTTCAAAGTCAGGTTGGATGGGGCTTTAAGAAACTTGGTCATGTTTGATGTGTCCCTGCCCATTCCAGGGAGGGTAGAACTAGATGACCCTTCCTAATCTAAACTATTCTATGAATTTATGAGAAATTGGCAATAAAACAGAATAAACCTGGTTCTGTCAGCTTATGAGAAGCACATTGTCCCAGTCAGAGAGAATCCTTGTTTCTGATCTAAAATAATATATGAAACAATAATATTGTACATCAAGAATTTTAATTTGTTGCATAAACATGCAAAAATAAAAAGTTAGAGTCACTTCTGGGCCCCTCACTTCAAGGAGGATACCAGAGTGCTGGAGTGTGTCCAGAGAAAGGCAACGAAGCTGGTGAAGGGTCTGGAGGACAAGTCCTATGAGAGGCTAAGGGAGCTGGGGTTTAGCCTGGAGAAAAGGAGACTCAGGGGAGACCTTACTGCTCTCTACAACTGCCTGAAAGGAGGTTGTAACGAGGTGGGGGGTTGGTCTCTTCTCCCAGGCAACCAGTGACAGGAGAAGAGGACATAGCCTCAAGCTGCACTGGGGGAGGTTCAGATTGGACATCAGGAGGAATTCCTCCCAGGATGGGTTACTAAGCATTAGAATGGCCTTCCCAGGGCACTGGAGTCACCATCCCTGGAGGTGTTCAAGAAACGACTGGACATGGCACTTAGTGCCATGGTCTAGTTGACAATGTGGTGTTCTGTCTAAGGTTGGACTCAATAACCTTGGAGGTCTTTTCCAGCATAAATGAGTCTGTGAGTCTGTGATTTTGTGATTCAGAGAACTTTTCAGGATGCTATTATGGAGTTCTGGGTGCACCTAGGAAATACCTGAAATGTCTGTAGACATACTTTCATTTACAAACCTGTTTCCACTACCAAGAGTATATTTCTACATACATATGCAGATGTTACTTATTCAGCTTGAATATTTTCCTTAAGAAAAAGTAATAAAAAAATAAAGTATCAAGCCATGAGGACAACTTCATAGTTTGTAGTTTGTCATAAAACATACCTCATCTTTATGTAACCTACTTTTTGGAATTAAAATTTTAACTTCTTTCTTTTCTAAAATTATATTAATTCACATTATGTATGTTACATACATAACATTCTGTTATTTTTCTCTTATTTTCTAATGTCTATTGAAGAATTTTTACAGAGAAGCGTGGACTTAAAAAGGGAATTTAATACCTGCTGTTATGACTCAGTCTTGCTTATATATGTGTCATTATCTTAGCCTGACTTTTAAAGTTCTGATATTTTCTTGAAGTATTTCTTACTGACAATGTGAAACAAGGATGTTCTGTAATGGGTGGGCCATTTGAACAGGCTGATATTGGAATTTTTGTACACCAGATATATCTACCTTAATTTTAGTTCTCTGTTATTCAGGATTTTCTGTTATAGTTCTACATTGAGCTTGTGTGAATTTGATTTTCACATTTCAGAAATGTATTTATCATAACAAAGGGGTTACACTGAGGCCACTTCTGTGACTGCAATTTACACTGGACTTGACAGATTTCTGTAAAGTAGCAAGTGCTAATCAAAACACTGCTATATCTCAAGGCATTTTTGGTTGGCTAGTTTAACCTGAGATGTCCTCTGAGGAAGCACCCCATGTACTCTCAGTTGGCTAAAAAAAAGTGCTCATAAAAGTGACCTCCTGCTCACACTTGGTTACGGGGCAATGGCCACAAAATTTCTGGAATACTTTTCCTCAGAGAGGCTTTTCTCAAACTGTCTGCCTGATGTATGCGACATGTCACTTATCATTGTTAAGAAAGAGAGGGTTAGTGATGCGCAGCATCCCACATGAATGCTTAAAGCCACTTTACACATCGGGGTTACACTCTTCTGACAAAATGTCAATGTCTTGTCGTGGATATTCAGTGTCACTGAGTTAGTTGTATTTGCTTTTGGAAATGTTGCACTTGTATGAATCCCAGAAGCTAAGAAATAGCATATCTGTCACATGAAACAGAAAAGACAGAAACAACTTTTAAAAACCTGCAGCCACTGAGCTGAACTTCCTTCAAAGGAAGATTGTGTAAGGTTTGCTGTGTCATGAACTTTGATGACTAGCAAATTACTGAATCCTATTGTTGACACAAAAGTGGTGTCACTATGCAAGAGTATGCAACCTGACATCTTCCCACTCAAGCTCAACTTTGCTACTCAACTTTTCTGTTGCAGTCCTGCTTCAGGGATCTTGCAGGATCTGTAGTCCTGCTCACTGGGCAGAACTAAGATACACAGTTGGCCTAATTGTGTGTCTGACAGCATCTAATCCAAATGTTTTAAGTTCTTATAGAGTCAGCTAGAGTCAAAGAGAAATGCTGTCTCAGGTGTGAGGTATCATTTGTCCTCAGTGAGCTGTGCAAGGCATCAAGTACATTCACTGATGACATAAAAGGTTGTATGCTATCCATTAGGAGTAACTGAAGTGGGTGGTACTTATCTCACTTGGGAAGCTGGTAAAGGCTGTGCAAACTCAGTGCTATTAAACTCCACTAGATGATGGCATTGCTCATCCAGATATCCTGCTGTTACTATAAAACCAATCAATTCTAGCTCAGACTTCACCCAAGCTTCTTTAACAGAACAATCATAGGTGTCTCTAATGTGACCTTGTACTGCAATGGAGTTAAACTCAGCATACTTCACACTAAACATTCAAATCTTCACTCTTGTGTTTTGACAAGCAGGAAACTATAAGACTGTAAGACAACATGACAACACAGACTTTTACATGTCTTACAGTGTTTTAATCTGTAGGTTAAAAAAGTTAGGCCATGTAGAAAAAATCTGCATGACATGAAAGTTCATTTCCAAACATAGCACGTATTTTTTACTGCTAAAACATAAGAAAAATCTTACATATGTTCTATCAGCTACTACAGGAAGAAGACTTAATTTACTGTAAAGAAAAGTGAGATACTAGGGTTAAAAGTTCTGGGTACTAACTTTCCTTTTCAAAAATACCGAGCATGAACCACTTCATGTGCAGCCAGTGAAATTCTACAGTGTTTAATTAAACATGTCCTTTCTTGAAATAATTCAGTTTTGGAACTTGACAGGAGCTGTTATTCACCAGTTGTTTCACTGTCTGATCAAACTGAGTTAATGAAGTCCTTTTTAAATACTTGTTCTTTGTGTAGTTGGGTGGGTGTTTGACACTTTACTGAAGCTAATTCATTAGCATTGCAATTAAAACACTTTCACAGACATGTACTTCTTCTCTACATTACTTGATCTTTTGAAGTAAATAGCATTTTATTTTCATTATTACTTAAATTTAACTAAATCAATCTTCCATCCAGAAGTACTTATGAGAAGAATTAGAGAAGAAGCTCAATGGTAAGCTCAATAGTTAAATACTTAAGGGTCTAATTAATGTTCAATTCCTCATTAACCTGACTATATTTCATAGACATGTTTGCAAGAACCTAGCAGGAACACCATAGGCCTTGCTTGCCTCAAGCTTAAAATAAAAACCCAAGTTCTATTAAACCAATAATCAATATGCAAAAAGCTGCCCACACTTGGAATCATAGAATTAAAGTTGTAAAACACCTTGAAGATCAAGTCCAAGTGTCAGCCTAGCACCACCACCATTTTTACTGCTAAACCATACCCTCAAATACCCTATCCATAATTTTTCTTTTAATACTTCTAGGAATTATGACTCCACCACTTCTCTGGATGGCCTCTTTCAATGCTTGTCAACTCTTTCTGTGAAGTGTTGTTGCTCCCTGTTGACTAAAGCAAATGAAATGGAATGGTACAATATTGTGTCCCTATTTTTCTAGTGCCCTTGACCTTGAACTGACAATTCCATTTGACTGCTTTGACTACAACAAGGAGTTTCAGACTATTTAAGCCCTAGTTCCTTTTCATAAAATCATAGAATGGTTTTTGTTGGAAGAAACCTTAAAGATAACCTAGTTCCAACACCCCTCCCATGGCAGCAGGGACACCTTCGACTAGGCCACATTGCTCAGAGCCCCAACCAATCTGGCCTTGAACATTTCCAGGGATGGATCCACAACTTCTGGGCAATCTATTCACCACCCTCACAGTAAAAAAATTCTTTCAATTTCTAATCTAAACTTAACTCTCTTTCAGTTTGAGGCCATTCCCCCTTGTCGTGTCACTGCATGTTCTTGTAAATAGTCTCACTCCTTCTTCCTTGTAGGCTCCCTTCAGGTACTATAAGGCCTGCAATTAGGTCAGGCCAAAGCCATCTCTTCTCCAGGCTGAACATTCCCAGTTCTCTCAGCCTTTCCTCATAAGAGAGGTGCTCCATCCATCTAATTATCTTGGTTGCTCCCTCTGGACTTGCTCCAACAGGTCCATGTTCTTTCTGTGCTGGGGACCCCAGAGCTGGATGCAGCACTCCAGGTGTGATCTCACCAGAGCAGAGCAGAGGGGAAGAATCACTTCCCTGTGACCTGCTGGCTGTGCTGTTTTGGATGCTGCCCAGGATACAATTGGCTTTCTTGTCTGCAAGAGCATGTTGAAGGCTCATGTCCAGCCTCTCATTCACCAGCACCCTGTCTTGATAGGGCTGCTCTCAATAGCACTTTTTTCTGGCAGCACTTAAGCCTTTACTTTGGTTCAGAATGATACAACTGTGCAAAGTAATAGCTGATTTCTGCTATTCTGCTGTGCAGTGTGTGAAACAGCTGCACTTAAAAACTTGAAAATGCTGTCTTTTATAACTTTGTCAGAGAAAATATTGCCTCATTATTTCTAGTATTCCTTAGGGAAAATCTGAAGACAAGAAGCAGTATTATTCAATTATCTGGAACAGTTTTCAAAACTGACTGGAAGATTTTAAAATTGACTACTACATTCCCATGACTCATATGACGGTTATTAGCTAACAAGATACTACGTATTTTTATCCATGTTAAATTATTTACACATTTAACCTGAGAGATTGTTTTGTAATGAAAAAGTAGCATTTAACCCATATGCAAATAGGGTAAAAGTAAAACTAACTTTTGTTTGAATGTAGTTGATATGAATAAATAAACCTGAACATAGTTGGCTAATTATAATTACCTAAAAATGCCTAAAAATGCCTAGTATTTGGGAGATGCTATAAATTGTAATTGATTTTTATTTGATAGCTAGTGCTGATATATCAATATAAGAAGAGAGAGAAAAATGCAATCAAATACTATGTAGAAGAAATAAAATGCAATCTGAAATGACTAATTTATATAGATAAAATGAGACAAAATCAAGAAAAAAGGAAATAAGTCCTTTTGACTTTAAAGTCTATAAAATACCACTGCTAAAACTTGCTTGTATATCTCCATATGCACCTGTCATTTGTTCAGCCAGATAAAAAGAATATCACGCAGTGAAGGGTGCCATTCAAAGCTATTTAGTAATAGCTAACCAAAGAAACTAGGATTTAATTTGTGAATCCTTACATAATGGATTTATTTTTTCAACTGAATCTTATGCTAAGGCTCAGTTCAACTTGGGATTGTTACCTTTTTCCTTAGGATTAGTTGAAGCCTTAATTTCTTTTTGTTTTGAAGAGTCTGAAAAAGAAATTAAACACAAAAATGAAAGGAGAAAGTTAGCAACACAAACATACACTGTGCTCATTAGTACTGTAACAAAAGTGCATAACAGCAGATCAACAAAATATGTAAAAGAGATGTGTTAAGAATTAGAATTTCTATTTAATTTAATAAATGGCACAAACAAAGGTTGAAAGTAAACCAAAAATAATTCCCTCTAAATTAGTTGTCAAAGTTTCTGCAGGTCAAACTATGCACTCATTCCTGTGCAGCCTATCATTTCAGCCTGTCATGTGCATGTAGCAGCTCTGTTACTAATTCACTCAGAACAGGCCAGCACTCCCACTGCAATATTGGTTGTGCGGGTCAGACAGCAGTTAAAGAACACCACAATAAAAAGGGTTACAACTTTATTATTTCTGAATCATGTCAGACACTGCTCCTTTCAATATAACAGATCTATTAAATGAGAAGAATCTAAGTTTAGTCCCTTTTCACCAATTGCCTATAATTCAAAATATATTGAAACTGCACTGAGATACCAGCAGAAGACTTGTTATTTGCCAGCCACATAGTGATAAGACATTACCTTTTTCCTTTAGGGCTGCTGGAGGCTTCACATCTTTTCTTTTACCAGTCTCTAGAAAGAAACATTTATCACAAATCAGGTTAGGGAAATAAGATGACACTTGAAAAGAAAGCAAGTCAAACAATTTGATATGTGAAGAGCAAAAGAGATGTGATAATTAAATGGATTTAACAGCATGGAAATAAAGAACAGGACAAAAAAACAAGGTCATCCATTCATCTTTCTAGTCTTGGATATGCAAAATAATAAGCCTTCAATATGTCATTAGTTTCTTCACATTTTGAGGAAACTGTGGAGCCCTCTCTCAATCAGGCAATGAAGAATCACTTACAAACACAAAAGAAATTCTATAGAGCAGTTGGCATCAATGACTTTTTCTTTTGCTGAATCCCAATAAAAAATTAATCTATATTGATACAATTGAAATATTAGGAATACTGGTCTTGAAAGCCAGAGGCTGCTGATGAAGGTAAGTGGGAGGGGTTTTTTTTGTCAGGAGTGACAAAAGGACCAGCTACTCATTCAGGACTCCGTCATTCTTTTAATATCAAAGAAACCATACGGGTATTGCCTGTGAACAGAATTTCACTTCCTGCTTATATATAACCTTTTAAAATCACAGGCACACTGGCTATGAAAGAAGAGCAGTGCTCATCCTTCAAATGTACATTCATATATTTTATGTCAAAATGAATAGTCCAAGGACTTAATTGTACCTTTAATTTTTTTTTCTGCAGTCTATGACAAAGTATTAAGAGATGAGAAAAAAAAACCTGATATTTTAGTTCTCTTTCTAGTAACTGACAAGGCAGTTACCCAAGGACATAAAAACCAAGCCAACCAACCAACTAAGCCCCCCAAGAGCCCCCCAGTCCTCCAGGAGTTAGCTAAGCCCAAATAAAGGAAAACTATCATCTTGTGGTGCCCGGGTGAGACACGGGAACTGACAGCAGTGGCATAGAGGAGAACTCTCAGCCACAAATGGTGTCCTGACTTCACTTCCTAGAGTTTTCACAAATAATACAGTCCTCACAGAAGTGTGTCACTTTGCTCTGTATCTATTCAGCAGCCATAATCTGGACTGCATTGAATATCTCCAGCTTCCAAAAAAAATGGGACTTGGTAACAATTTGGACTTCAGGTGTGCTGTTCCAGCTCAGGAACCAGGCACAGTTCTGATAGCTTTTGCTGGCTCCTTTAAATTTTTCAGCTGTTTCAGTACTCTCCAGAGAGAGTGTTCAATGCACATTGCATTGCAACAAATAGGGTTTTCTCCAAATAGATGCTATCAAGCAATCCATGACCCCCGTGTGAACAGCTAGCAGTGGTCCTTCATCTGACAAGCTTAGAGGCAGAGATATATGTGCCCATGTTGCCAACAAATTAAGAAAAAATCTTGACGTATCAGTCACCGTCAAACACTTTGATCTGTCAGTAGCCTCAGCCAGGTTTCATTCTCAGACACCCACATTCCTGAGATATAGCCACATGGACCAGATTTAGTCTAGTTCCCTTCAGTAATGTTCTCACTATGGGATTTAGACAACTCATTTTTGATAGATTAACATCCAAAAGTTGTATAAAAATAAATTCTAGTATTTCTCCCAAGATGCAAATTCAAATATCCACATTTAAAATAAGCCCAAATGATTTCTAGGGATCCTACTGGCATCTGTACAGCACAAATATTATTAAAAACAATATCATGACTAAAATAATCTAAACAGGAACAAGGATGGGTTTGGTTTTCTGCACTTCTATATTCCTACTCAAGAGCCGTTTCTAGACTGAATAACAGTTCCGATGTTCAGATCTGTGTTTCTTAGCTTCTTCACCTACCTTTTTCTCTTAAGCTTTCTGGATTCTTGAGATTTTTTCCTTTTGGGGAATCTGTAGGGAGATAATTATGTTTCTGAGACTTAGAAGACAGGAGTCTTCTACACTTAAAAGAATACTCAAGAAATATTTAAAAACTAAGACTAAAAGTGTGAACGTAAATGGGTTCAACCTTGACCTCTCTTACATCCTCTCTAGTGACTATCTCATATTTTTAAGGTGCAATAATAATAGTAGCAAAAACAAAAATAGAAATTGCTGTTGATGACTGTCTCTAGAGACCACATAGAAGAGAGAAATTTGAAAGGAGATGGGGAAAATGCAAGCAATTACACAGGATTAGAAATACTTAGGGTCTTATCCAACACTTCATGAAGACTGTTTCTGTTTTCTCTGTTTGTCTGAAGAATATATCTTTTGCCTCAGCCCTCCAGGGAATATGCATTCAGGGTCAGCAAGCAGAAGAAAAGCATACACCATGTTGTGTAAACAACTAGTGTTTAAATATTTTTTTTCAAGCAACAGTCTCTTGACATCTTGTGCATTTATCAGGGAAATTAGGAGAAAATAGTTTTTTCCAAAGTAAGGAAATAATTTCATAGGCTTATGAATGTATGTGGTTTGAATGAGAGAATATCACAGCCTGCAGAATGCTAAATAAACCCAGTTGCATTCCATCTGACAGGATATAACACCTAAGCATCTAGAAAAAAACATACCATTTATTCCAAATGAAAGTAAACCAAATCTTGAGAAAAACAGAAAAAGCTAAAAGAAGATCCTTTACAAAATAATTTTAACTCTGAACATCCTCCTGGCTGCCATGGTGCCAGGAAGCAATCCCACTTATCCATCTGGATTTAAGTGTGAGTTGTAACAGAAAAAGTTCACTTCCAGGGTGGCTGAAGTTGGTGGAGAATCCACACTGTGCAGGGGTATGTTATGAAATTAGGAGCCTGATCTTCACAGCAGCAGGTGGACTCTTCTTCAGGGGCCTGAGAGAAAACTTCCAGGGTGAAGCCTGAAATCCTTTGAAGTAGCCTCTGTGTTGACTTTATAAAAATCCTTGAGAAAACAGCTGCCCAACTTGACCACTTTACTCTGGGCACACTGGTGGTCTCAGTGATCAGCAGCCACTTTGCAGCCACAGCCACAAACCTGAGGCCTTGCAGGTTTGGTGCCATATGCCCATGAGGGCTGTCTTGCCATCCATGTAGCAGATCTCCCTCAGATTTCCTACGATGTGCAGCTCCTAAAGCAGGTTCAGCACTTTTGACTCTCAGAACTTTTGGATGCAGCTCTCAGCGCAGGACACTTTACACAGCGCACACACTTCCGCACCCTCTGAGCCAAGGATATTGAGATCACCAGTTCTGCTTTTCTCCCAGGGAGCAGGTTTTAATTTTCAGAGGTTTAAACAGGCACTCACTGAGGACTTTTCAAACTTCTGCTCTCAACTAACCACTTTCTTGTTGGTCCCAGAAGGGGAAAAACATAAAGCTGGCTTAAAGCCAGATTTCACCGTAATGATTTCCTCCTGCATTCTACTCCAGGGGTGAAGCTGGGCTGGGTTCGGAAGATGGTACAGAATGATGAAGCAGCAGCAGTGTGTAATATCCTCAGGGTAAAGATATAGCTCTCATGCAAATGACAATGACAAGTAAATAAATGGAAATAGACGGAAATGTGAACTGCTACTGCTCACAGTATAACTTTCAATTTTTAAAGAAAAAAAAGTATTTTAGAAGTTGAGATAAAAAATGCTACAGGCAAGATACTATTTCATGTTTCTTTTGTTTTAAAGGAAACACAAGTATTGCATAACAAGTGCAAATCAGCTCATTTGTTTCTTTGATGACCGCATGCTATAACATATATGGCAAGAAAGAAATACACACTACTGACTTATTTCTGCTATCAATCCATGCATAAAAACAAATAGCTTTATTATCCACACATAGCTCAATAAGAAAATATTCAAAGATATCCCAAAACATGACAAAAGCAAGGAGGAAGGAAAAAGAGCATTTGTTTGGAAAATAAATCATGGAACATAGGGTGAGAATGAATTTGCATTATCTATACAGGACAAATGCTGTCAATTTAATAACTCAGCATAATCCAAATTTCTTAGAAAAAAATCAGTGAAGAGTTATGTATGAAATATTATGAACTTGTAGTGCCACTGTTGCACCCTCTGGATGAATGAGCTTCTACTCTGGTTAGCTGGGTAAGATACCTACCCAATAACCATGTGGCAAATTGTACCTTAGAGTTTCATTGGCCTCAAGTTATTTGAATATGCTTATGTTAACAGAAAATCAGCATTTATATTTGTTAGTATAAATGGGCTTCTTTACACTGCTGTGGGGAAGAGCTGAAAAGACAGTTATAAATTCAGACAGAGTCTTGAGATGTCCTTTATCACTAGGAAGTGGAAAACATATTATTCCAGTGTTCTCTTTAATTACTGGCAATAAAATTAGGCTCCAAGACTGAAGACATTTTATTCACCTCATAAAATAAATAATTTTGTAGGGTTATGATCTATAGAGTATCCCAGCAACAATTCCAAATTCAGGGATTTATTTTTCCTGTTTCTGCTTTAAATAAAACCACTATGAAAAATAGCCTGCTTTAGGATAAGGTTTTTGAAAAATAGCCTGCTTTAGGATAAGGTTTTTGAAAAATAGCCTGCTTTAGGATAAGGTTTTTTGTCTGGACATCATCCTTGTTCATTCAAACTTAGCCCATCCTTCAAAGGGAATGAGGTGTGATGATACTACTGTTTTTGCATAAGGTGCCAGGCACACATTAATCACCACAAGTATTTAACACTTCACCTAGAAGTGTTCCTTTATTTAGTTTCCATGAATAGCAACAAACTCCCAAGATACATAATTAGGAAGTATATGCAGTCTTAAAAATCCTTACTTTCCTGTGTCCTTTGATATATTTGTGTTTTCCAGAAAGATCCACTTTAAGAAACAAGTTGCAAAACACCAAATTGCAAAAAGTAAAAAGAAGTCCCCAGTGACCTTGTCAATAACCTTTTCAGATGCCTACAGATGAGGCTTGAAGAGGTGATGGAGAGGGGGAGGAATGGCATGCAAATAGGCTTTGATTCATTTATGAACTACAGTTTGGGCAAATATGATTGAAATGGGGGACAAATAGTGCTAAATATATGTTTATGCAGCAGAGTATTCCATAATGCAATAAGAAAATACACAGCTCAGAAAAGCACCAAGATTTCTACAAGTTTCTCCCCACAGCTTTATAAGTTCCCCCTATAGTATTTATGCTGATATATTTTGAACTGAGCTATACAGCTCAGTAATCAGCACTCTCATTTTTAGGCACAGGCACAGAACTATGCATGTTTGATGCCTATTATGGGAAACAATGATGGCTGCATCAGCAAGATCTCTCAGGATCTGAGGGACAGACTCAGGAGGTCTGGACTGCAGGGGCTCAGGAGCCCATGATATCTTTACAGATATATTCAGCAGTAAGTTTTCAGCTGTATTGGCACTTAAAAGAAATTCCTGCCTGCTCCTTTCTGAAGGTTGGGTGGAGGATGTCTAACCTCCTTTGTCATGTTAAAAGGACCTGTTAATAACTTAGTAATTGAAGTTGTTGATACATTAAACCTGAGCCCAGAACACATGTGCTGGGGCCGCACTCAACAAAGGACACACTATGGAAACTTGTTCAGGGCTGGCAAACCACTTTTCATTTGCTCTAAAGAAGCTCTTATCAAAGAGAAAAAAGTTTTGGGTCTTCTCTCTTTTTTTTCTCCTCTCCCTACCTCCTTGTAATCCTTTGAAAGGAGCAGCAGGCTGAACATATGTGCTCCATGCAAGGAAAGAGGGGGCAGAGCTGTCACTCAAGTGCCTCTTCTAATTTTCCAGCACGACACCATCAGGCAGACACAGATTACAGGCAGTCTGTGGAGAGGGCCACAGGACTCCAGAGAGGTTGGCTATACAGTTCTGGTCCAGATAACTAAGCTTGTGTAAATGGGGCATGTGTACGTTAGGAGTAGAACATACACAGAAGAACAATACATGCACCATGGAATTTGCAGTTTGTGATAATTTAATTTCATCTTTGGAATAAAGAAGTGAGTGAATGAACATAGCTTCTAGGATTTTGAAAATATGTCTAACAATAAGATTACTCCTCCTTTGTTTTAGATGTTTTTGTCATCTTTCAATACTGCTTGAATTGAGCTCTTTATTCAGTTCTTTCTTTGAAATAGCATAAAATAACTGTAACTTGAAATAGTTATAGACTAAAATCTATACATTGCAGACCATATCTATCTATAGGCTTATAACAGTTATAGAATAAATATTAATTTGACTATATATGGTAGATCTTTTTATTCTGAAGAAGATGCTAAATAAGACTTATCCATAAGTAACTTCTTCCAAATAAAGTTATTTCTAGAAAGGAGGGAAGAAATAAGGTGTGTAAAAAGCACCTGGCAAAACAACTGATGAAAGGAAATTCAACTGAGTTAACCATCTACACTGACCAAATTAACAAAAAAAAAAAAAAAAGAAAAAAAAAAAAGAAGAAAAAAAAAAGATGAGAGATACAAGAAAGATTCAGACCATCTCTCATGTTGCAGATGGTTGACTGGATGAAGCTCTGGGGTTTTAGCTATCACTTTTACAGAGCACAGAAAGCAAGTTTCCCACTCATTTGCTCATAAACCTTACTTTATCCCATTACGTTCACATATTTATGAAATGATTCAGTTCAGAATTGCTTAATTGGCCCCTATTAAAGACTTGGCATTCTTCAGGCCTTCTTTGCAAGGTTCTTTTACTCTATTACACAGAGTGGTTTATGATACTGATTTAATTAATTTTGAGAACTCTGAATTTTAATTGGCTCAATATAATCTATTTATGTTCCCACCTCCCTGCCTTTTTAATACTATAAATTCTGTAGAATATTTTAACTAATTAAAGTTTGATTAGTTAAGATTTATAATGAGAAAGACTAGTAATGATTGTTGAAAAATTAGCATCTTCATTATACTTTGTGTGGTTTTAGCAAGTTCTATATTTTATTATGTTCATACCTTTTTCTTTTAAAGATGTAGGATTCTTTCCTTCCTTTTCTTTAGTGTGCTCTGTAAAAAATAATTTATTAATCTTCAAGCCAGAGTGTTAAATGGTTAACATCTAATGTCTCTAGGATAATGACTGAATGAATAATTGGTGGTTTCTGACACAAGATAGCAATTAAATGTGTAGCACAAAACTCAGTTTTAGTATGCTCACAGAGTGAAACCATAAATTTTCTTAAATTTGATGAAAGGACAAAGATCACTCAAAACTTATTTCACTTTGCAGCTTGTAATAAATGTTAACAAGTGTTCGTAAATTCTGAGTTTATTCGTCTAAGTTTTCATAACAAGGGTTACCAGGGCTCTCTTTGCACTCCTAATTCAGGTAATGACAATTAAGTTTCATAGTAAATTTACTGAAATAGTATTATGGTTATAAATTCCTAACTAAATCATACTTTAAAAAACAAAATGGTAATGCATTCCAAGTTGTTTTTTTGATGCACATAGATCTTAGAGTTATATACAAATTTGTCCTGGCATGTTACCTTTATCTTTTGTGGCAGCTGGAGGTTTCAATTCTTTCTCTTTTCCAGGATCTGTAAAAGAATTAGTCACACCAATAAAATGACAGACAGAAACCACAACTGAGTGAAAGGATGAGATTTAACCATAGGGGAGAATGAAGCGTATAGATCAAGAGAATAAAACTATATATTGGAAAAAATGGCTAAAAATTGAGTTATTGGGAGATTTGTATAGAATTCACTGGTTTTCATTCAGAAAATTCAGTCCACAAAATGTGTTTTATAGATTTAACTGTGAGACCTATAAAATTTGCAAACTTCAACTTAATACGAGACAAGGACAGTTTTTCAGTGTTCTTAACCAGAAAGGTCAAAACTGATGCTTCGCCAAATTTGACTCGTTGGACCTGACTGTGACCTACTTCTTTCATCTGGGATTGCCCATTCTTGCTGAGCAAGGCCAAGGGTCTTCTTTTTGGATCTATTTTTTTCTAAAGGCCAGATGCTGATCAAAGTGAGTGAGCAACATAGCAGTGACAAATAGGTGGGCAAAGAGTTGCTTTTATTCTGCCTGCAGACATGTAGATAAGATGGCTGGGCCACACCAGCCTTGGTGAATACTCTCAAGGAAGAGTAGTCTCCTGAGAAAGGCATAAGAAGTGAGTTGCACCAGACAGAATACCAGAATTCTATTTCAGACAAAATCATTATTCTGGACTGATGAAAGGTCTCCAAATCTTTCCACCAAAAAAATAAAAAGGCAAGTAAGACTGTCCCAAAACAGTCTATTCAAAAGATCAGAGACTTGGATTTTGACTTCTTACATTTTAAGCAAGTATTTTAGCCATTTGACTGCTGGTTAAACTGTTTTACACGTGTCATCTGAGAAATGCTAAAAATATTAGGTTCTCCATCACACATGAAGAAAAAATTCCTTCTGTTGAAAAACTTGGCAGCAATTCAGAGCCAGAAGATATTAAAACTGTTAGAAGACCCTTTTGGTTTCTACACATAGAATAAGAAGTCAACACTCTTGATGAAGAGTTTGTGTTTAGGAGTTGGAAGTTGTGTTTAGGAGATAGATATGAAACTTATATAAGCTACAATGAGTAGTTTTTAGTGATAATTGTTTACTGCCTTAGTGACCCACAGTTCACAACTTCTCTTTCATTATAAAAGCATGGACCATGTCCAGTTTATCATGATATCAATAAAGCTTCTTGTTCATGGTTTAGTATTTGTCTCTGACTAAGACAAATTGAGATCCTAGGGAATCTGAATTGAAACAATCCAGAAATAATAATTTTTATTTATGGTAGAAATAGCCATCAAGTGGAAAAACTTAATTTGTGGTTGACATTGAAAGTCGTCTTCTGTTGGGACTGATCTCAAAAGATAAATCTTTCATTATTTTTCTCCTTCTACATTATGTTTCTAAAAAGGTGATAGTAGATACATCCATACAATATAACTTTTAAAGGAGAAGACTTGGAAAAAAAATCTGTTGAACAAGGTCAAAAATGCAATTTTATTCAAATAAAGCTGTCTCTTCTATTACTCACTACACCTCAGACATCTGGTTCAGAATCTACTCCTGCTCCCTGCTTTGACCTTCATGTTTTGTACTCACCAATTTATTTTTCAGTCACTTACTTTCAAAGTGAGAAAATACACAATTTACTGCAGATATCTGTGAGGCATATTCAGTGGACATATTCAGACTTATTTGTAGTCCTAATAAGAAATCAATGTCAATTTTTAAATATTAAGTTAATCACAGAAGACTGTGAGGACAGAAATAAAACTCAGTGGGAAGACTGAAAACCTTTTTCTTCTGTGCTTATGAATAATGAAAAATTCCCAAGAAATTTCATGTTCAGTGCAATAGTGTCTACAAAAAAAACAAAGAGACTTGAAGACAGAGCTTCAGCCAAAATAAGTCATTTAATGCGTGACATAAAGCCTTTATTTTCAGAAGCCTGCCTGTAAGAAATTATAGCTGTTGTTCACCTCCATTATTAAGAATATAGTTACCCAAACTGTTGTGGAAGATATTAGTTTAATGAGTAAAACTCTAGCTTACTTCCTTGTTTCATCTTTGGTTTATCTGAAGAAAGAGAAGGGGAGGGAAACAAAAGTAAAAAGAGAAAAGAAAAAGAAAATGTTAGAATATGTGTTCACATAGGAAATTATTTTTAATACAATCAACAAATGAAAATTTATTTAAATGCATATTGGCTCTAAGTGCTAAATATATCTTGAACCTCCACTGTTTCTGGACAGGTTATGTGAATAAAGTTCATGGTTCCCACCTATTCCCTTGCATATGTGCAAAAAGAGCATGAAATCCCCTAGTCTGATATGATCTTCTTTAACCGATGGCAAGCCTCCTTTCTTAGTACTATTGGATACCACCAGAAAGAAATTTTACCTTTTTATAATCTCTTTTAAATATTAATTCTCAGTAGCAGGCATTAACTTCCTGGCAACCATCCGACATCTGCTCATGACATTTTTCAAACAAAGACGTCAAAGAGTTAAAGCTATGTGCCTTCTTCCTCACCTTTTAACAGTTAAAAGTGTTATCTGTAATTTGGCTTTACAACAATAAAAGATGTTTCTACAACCTTTCAGCCCAGATGTAGGGATATGAGGTCAAAGCTGCAATAATTACTAAAACTTCTGTTTGAAACAATGAAGTTATGTCCTGGTTGCTAAGCAAATCCAGCCTCCAACACCTCAGATTTTCCTGCAAGTCTCATACTGTTTTTCTTAGGTTGTAAATCCCAGTTTTGACCAGGACTGAATCCCTCTACTTTTTGAAATGCATCCTGATGCAAAGTACTCTTTTGTGAGTAATATAAGTACATGGTAATACTCAATAAGCATACTGAAAGTTTTTTTGGCTTGTTTGTCTTTGAGTGATCAATGTGTTCGCAGCAGTTCCATACATATAGGGTGCAGAGACGAGAAGCTGAGGCAATTGCTATGTGAAAGTGTGTGTGCTCGCTTCTGTGCATCGGAGGAACTGAGCTGCCAGCACTGGGTAGTTGCTGCAGAAATAGTTGTGACAGACATTACATGTTTCTCTTATTCCTTTGACTTGGAAAGACTAGATAGTGTTGGCATGGGGGGACAGTACTGCTGCTGCTGACTGCTGTCATGGGAAACAGTTTGCCCCCCTTTTGGGCTCCTTGGGTATCACAACTTGTGGTTTAGAAAACTCTGCTCCATGCCAACCATGTGAAACCATAGTTTGTACTGCTCAGTCTGTGCTCTTTATGGCACAGTTAAAATGTTTGGCAGATAAAATCCCATCTAATGGTGGTACATTGTAGAAAGGACAGATCTTACAGCAACCACACACCTCATTGCTGTATGAGACAGCCAAACAGAGGGGAAGCAGCGCAGATGTCTGGAGAAGCACTTATGTGGCAATGGAAAATTATGCGGAGATACCCAGCCTAACAATGACTGAAATCTAGGCCAAGGCCCACCTAATTATAACGTTTTCCATGACAACTACCAAGCAGCTGACAGCTGCTGCAGGGTGTTTGTGCTGGCTTGAGTAATGCTGAGTAAAGCTGAAGCTGAGAAACTCGAGAAAATAAGGGATAATAACTCAACTGACCAAAGCTACCTCAGTAGACGTCTTACACCTTATTCTAAAGGTTACTGGCAAGTTCATCATCAGGGCTCTAACTGACAATTTGAGCATGACTAAATACAAAAATCATCTTGGTAGGCTGCTAGGATGTGTATCATATAAAGAAAGCCTGAGCTGATAAACTTTGGGTATTTAGAACCCCTTTTTTTACTTTGCTTCCTACCATACTAACCTAAAAAAGAATGGATTGCTTTTAACAAGTATAAAAGAAGCAAGTATGCAGGATATAATGCTAAAGTTGTTAATAACAAGAAGAAGAAGAACAAGAAGAGGAAGGAGAAATCTAAATGTATTTAATAGGAAAAAATACATCTTTAGACGGTTTAAGGCATCGACCCTTCTCTTTTTATGTTTGCACAGTGGCTTGAGTTTTGTTTTGACCTTGGTGTAGACTGTCCTTTGGTATTTCTGCTCTGGTTGTCTTGGGATACTGGATGTAGACTTAGTGTCCCTCTGACCTATGTGCCATCAACATGTGGCCCTTGCAGTCTTTCTTCTGGTCTTCCCACTCGGACATTCCCACTCATGCCTTATCCATACCATTCCTAAACTTTTTGCGAAAAATTTCAACAAGGCCTGGTATCAAAGGGTTTTGAGTTTCTCTGCAGTGGACCTTTGTGACTCTTCATGGGGCTGAGGTTTCATCTGGGACAAGAAGGGCATCTCAGCTGACTTCAGGGAGCCTCTGCCCCTTTTCCTGATTGCAAGTTACTCTCAGACTGAGTAGCAAAGGCTGACTCTTGTCCAGGCTAGGGGGGCAGGAAGCCTCATCAGTGGGACACAAAGTTCCAGCATAGAACATTTAAGCTGAAGTGGGCAGCTGTCTACCTGAAGCTTTTTGTCGGGGTGGCAGTTTTGTGGAAGTGGGACAAAGCCAGTTTTATAATGGAAATTCCCTGTTGCTCTGACAAATACAGCAAAGCTCTGAAAAAATACTGGTGAATGAATGGATTTAAAGATTGCTGTCATCTGGCTCTCTGAATCTGAGGTTATTTTTTTCTGTGCCATTGTCTTTTAAGAGAGATAACACCAACATGTTTTGTTTTCTTTTTACCTTGCACTGCTGCCTTCTTTGCTTTTCCTTCTTTTTTTTCCAGTCCTGCTGCAAGTAAAAGATAAGGTTTAAGTAAGACTTCTAGTCAGAAGTGTTTTTACATCAGAAAAAGCTCTTCTTAAGTGCTTACATATTATTTTGAGTCAAAAGATTTCAATTTTGCAACCATGAGATTTCCCCCCTCCCACCAAGATAAGAATACATAATAGTTATTTTTTATTTGTCTGAAAAAAAGTGGTTTTTTTCTTTCAGAAAATAAATAGTAGATCTGGTCTAGCAGAAGGTGGGGCTGCCCAGTGCAGGGGGCTTGGAACTTGATGATCTTCAGGTCCCTTCTAACCCAAACCATTCAATGATTCTGAGGTGTCAGGTGAAAGAGGGGTTAAACTGCTGCCCATATTTTGTAGGGGGGAAGAGAGCAAAGCAAGCAGGTCTTTACCTTGCCCAGCCATCTGAGGGTTACCCAAGCAAGCATGGTTTTCTGTTTGCACCAGCAGAAACCTCCACTCTGCACCCCTTACACAGCAAAATACTGCCCCATATTCTCAGTTTTAAGCATGTGGTTATTCTCAGTGAGGGTAGCAGGCCACAGATGGACTGTATGTTACGACATCTAATTCAGTCCTTCTGAATAGTGAGATTTCTGCAGTCAAGCGAGAAGTGTGAATTGGACCACTTGTGCAGCAGGGCTGCTTAAACTTTACTGACACCAGGGGAGGCAGCTGTAACAGCCCAGGTCAGGATGCATGGACATATCCAATTACTTATTCACAAAATTTGCAACCACAGCTCCTAAATTCATTTACACATCTTGGGAGACAAGGGCTGGAGATCATTTGTTCAAGGCTCCACATTAAGGATTAAATTATCTACGAAGAGGTGGTGCAGGAAGGGGTACTATTAGATTTTGCTCACATAAATATGGGTATCTTTTATAGTTTATGACAATTTACTCTGCAGGTTTGGTGATTATATCTTTAGGACAACCTTTATATTTCTTATCTAATTGAATTATTTGAGGTTAAATCTTGTAAATCTATAAACGTATATGTTTAGCTGTAAACGACACTTCCAACACTTCACTTCTGTGAAATCAAGCTTTTGTAGCCACATTTTATAACTATTAGGCTAAATAAGAAGCTTTGCTTTAATTTAAAAGGCTATCCTGTTATAGTGTTTGGGACAAAAAATGTGTCATTAAGAAAATCAGCTTCCCTGTCATTGTCTTGTTTGAAAGTAGTGTAAAGAACAATCAGCATAAGTGGCAGGATGTAAAGTGGACAGTGAAAATTAATTTACATCTGGTGTTTATAGAAAATGTCTTTGCAGCTCTTCAGGGTCATTAGCACATATAACAACCTCTCAGCTTGTTATTTCAACATGTCATTTTATTACAACAAATCACAGTTGAAAATGAAGAGTTTGGCTTTTAGAGACAAAGTAAATTCTGAGGACCATGTTCTGTTATCATTATTTATGCTGATAAGGTCAGGGAATTCAAAGGACCTATGAAGTTGCCTCCATGTGTGCTCAGTGCTTTCCTGCTGCCTGGACTGCAAGTCTGGTCCCAGGGGCAGCACCAGGACATCCCTTCAAGAGCATTCTGAAGCTACTGGGCACGATGGCTCAAGCAGATCAGCTCAGTTAATAAACTATGGCCCGTCTGCAATGTCTGCTGGTGGGCTGGGGGCTAAAGGAATGATCTTCTGCTCCCAGATTCCCTGAATCTGAGATTCAGTGAAATGTCAGGCATGGGTAGATGAACTGCTTCACATTGAGTGGGATGAACCCACTCACAGGCATCAATCACTCCCTTGTGATGTGAGCAGGTGTTTTTGAGCAAGCTCCATGTAAACAGTGAAATATGGCACTTCTGCACCTCAGTTACCTCAGGGAACTTATTTTATTGAAGATAATCTTCAATTTTCCTGAAAGTCAAGTCTAGGCTGAAAGGATGTCTGATTTGATCCTCAAAGAAAAAAGTGAATATTCCATTTCTATCCAAGTACCTAATTTTTTGTTGGTGTTCATGGACACAGAGAATGTCAAAGAGGGCCAAAGACCCTTAATATTTATTGTAGCCCTCTGCTATTAACGTCCATGTTACCTGGGCCCAGATCAGCTGTACTACTTATACTAACCATGAGCTAGACACAGAAAGCCAAGATTAATCTGAGCACAGAGCCCTGCCACTGAGCAAATCAGTATCACGGTGCTTCTAAAATGCTTACTGAAGTGGGCAATATCTTGAAGAATAAGCTGATTCTAATATGGAAATAAAGATATGAAAAGGGGAACCAGAAACCTGTCCCATATGCATTCCAAAATACATTTTTAGCATCCAAAGCTGCAAAAACAGCTATGACAAGAGTTAAATGAGTTATTGAGAACTATTGTTTTCTCCAAAGAATACTTCTCCTTTTTAGCTAAAATGAAAGCAGTTTTGGTTTGTAAAACTTCTGAAAACCAGAATACTAATGGAATAAAAGTATTTTTTTCTGGATACTGAACTGCAGGCTAGAAGAACAATACTGCTTCCTGAGAAAATCAGGTGTTTATTCATCAAATTTTTGTGGTGGTGGTAGACCACGACTGTGGTTATCATGAAGGAATCATCCATCCTCGAGGAACGTCAAGGCTGCTATAACAGCCATTACTACTAACAGTGTTCTGGCTATCAGTGCATTCAGTAATGATACAACAGTTCCATGAGTGAGTGCTTGTAAAGGAGAAGTTGCTGAGACAGAACAGAGCTTCAGTAACTTTTGGGAACTGCCAAGTAACATCAGCTAGACATGGCAGACGAGTATCTGGAAGGACAAACGGGACAGTCCATTATTCCCTTTGCTTTTTCAGAAGTGAGGCATGAGCTACTTTGGTGATGCTGAAGGTCTTTTATCATCAAGGTAATAGTTGTCACTTTGAAAGTCTGTAGGAATAGGAAGCCCGTCCACCTAGAGTCAGTGTTTGGAATAAGGCTCAGAAGGTTTAGTTGTCTCTGCTTCTATCAGAACAGAGAGAAGTTTTCTGAGCAGGTCAAGATGTCATTGGGCATTTTCAAAGGTCTTGCCGCTTCTGAATGGCAGCCTGAAAGATGATCTCTTTGTGAAAAATGGTCCTGTTCCAGGTATTCCCTATTTGAAAAGCTCATCTGTCATCCAAGTGACTTAAGTAACATGAGTGTTGTAATGTACTATAATTTTCTCCTCTGCAGAATGGCAGGTGTTAAAAAAAGAAAAAAAAGAAGAAATACAAGCCCCCTTTCCCAAACCAAACCCACAAAAACACCTGCATGAAACAATACAAAATAAAATAAATACACATGAAGTAAAATCATGTATAAAAACCTGTGGATCCCTGATTCATATTTTCAGTTAAATATACTTTCAAAAAATAGATTAAATAAACGAAGTCATACTCCCACATATATTTTGTAATTTCTCAGGAAAATTCTTGACAGCTTGGCATAATGTAGACCAAATGTGCAATTTATTTTATAATTGTTTCTCTGATTCCATCATAAGCTCTTAGGAATCAAATGAGAGACAATTCAGCAGATATTGTTTTATGTTGAAAGTGGCCAGGAGAGCAATTCATCAGTCAAATATTTCTGCTGTCTCAATAGTTGTAGGCTACAATCAAATTTGTCAGAATATTTTTATCCCAAAAGAGTCAGGTTGCATAACTAGCATCCACATCAGAAATATGCATTCTAAAATGTCACTGATTTTAAAGCTATTTTGAGTTATTTGCTCAGTGTGATGGAAGAATGAAAGAAATCATTCTCACTGGAAACAAAAAACATTTCACTCATTGAACCCTGAGGTCAGAGGCTCCTCATTGTGACATCAAAAACATTAAGAAATCATTAACCTAAGAAGTGTATGTCATGGTTTAGGAATTCTTCTGTTGTATGGAGAAAAGAAAAATTTTCATGCTGTAGTGACTTGTGAGAAAATGCAAGAAAGCTCCATATGAGTTTGATAGCACATAAGAAGTACAGGCTAGTGGGAATGGCCCACACCTCCTTCTATGCCAGCAGATTAATATTTTTTTAATTACCAAAGAAGAGACTTTCCTCAAAAGCCTTGGTTTTTTTCAGAACAAAATTGTTTGCCTTCCATGAATATGCTTAAAAAATTTTAAAAATGAGAAAATAAACAAATT